>NC_061513.1:82631254-82655813 GCF_022539505.1 Lolium rigidum
CTCCGGAGACTCCTAGTCCCACGTGTGTAAAGGTGACGAGTGTGTGCACCGTGTGGGTCTCTTAGGCCATATTTCACAGAATACTTACTCATTGAATGGCATAGTGAGGTGCTTATTTATATCTCTTTATGATTGCAGCATGTTGTATCACAATTTATCTATGTGCTACTCTAGTGATGTGTTATTAAAGTAGTTTTATTCCTCCTGCATGTGTGCAAAGGTGACAGTGCGTGCACCGTGTTAGTACTTGGTTTATGCTATGATCATGATCTCTTGTAGATTATGGAGTTAACTATTGCTATGATAATATTGATGTGATCTATTCCTCCTACATATGCATGAAGGTGACAGTGTGCATGCTATGCTAGTACTTGGTTTAGTCTCGTTGATCTATCTTACACTAAAGGTTACTAAAACATGAGCATTATTGTGGAGCTTGTTAACTCCGGCATTGAGGGTTCGTGTAATCCTACGCAATGTGTTCATCATCCAACAAAAGTGTAGAGTATGCATTTATCTATTCTGTTATGTGATCAATGTTGAGAGTGTCCACTAGTGAAAGTCTATTCCCTAGGCCTTGTTCCTAAATACTGCTGAGTTACTACCGCTTGTTTACTACTACTTGCGTTACTACTCGCTGAGTTACTACTGCTTGTTTACTCGTTTTATTGCGTTACTACTCGCTGCAATACCACCACCATCAACTACACGCCAAGCACTTTTCCGGCACCGTTGCTACTGCTCATACTTATTTATACCACCTGTATTTCACTATCTCTTCGCCGAACTAGTGCACCTATTTGGTGTGTTGGGGACACAAGAGACTTCTTGCTTTGTGGTTGCGGGGTTGCATGAGAGGGATATCTTTGACCTCTTCCTCCCCGAGTTCGATAAACCTTGGGTATCCACTTAAGGGAAACTTGCTGCTGTTCTACAAACCTCTGCTCTTGGAGGCCCAACACTGTCTACAGGAAAGGAGGGGGAACGTAGACATCAAGCACTTTTCTGGCGCCGTTGCCGGGGAGGAAAGGTAAAAGGCTCTCATACTACGGTCTCATGTAAAGTATTTTTCTGGCGTCGTCGTGTGTGTGCTCAAAGCTATTTCCTTTAGATCCTGCAATTGCATCTTGTTGTTTCTTGTTTACACTAGTTTGGCATAATGTACAAGAGTGAGCTTCTTATTCTATTTCCTGATTTAAAACATGGATTGTTTGATGCGAAAATTAAAAAACCTATGAAATCTTATTTGCATGCTGGTAGTAATATTAGTATGAACGCTTTGAACACCATTGTTGATAATGATATAGAAAGTTCTAAGCTTGGGGAAGCTGGTTTGCATGATATTTTTAGTCCCCCAAGCATTGAGGAGAAAATTTTCTTTGATGATACTTTGCCTCCTATTTCTGATGATGATAATGATAGTGGTCTTTTTGTGCCACCTACTATGGAGAGTAAATTTTGTTGTGATTATACTATGCCTCCTACACTTGATGAGAATAATAATGATAGCTACTTTGTTGAATTTGCTCCCACTACAACTAATAAAATTGACTATGCCTATGTGGAGAGTAATAATTTTATGCATGAGACTCATGATAAGAATGCTTTATGTGATAGTTATATTGTTGAGTTTGCTCATGTTGCTACTGAAAGTTATTATGAGAGAGGAAAATATGGTTGTAGAAATTTTCATGTTACTAAAACACCTCTCTATGTGCTGAAATTTTTCAAGCTACACTTGTTTTATCTTCCTATGCTTGTTACTTTGCTCTTCATGAACTTGTTTATTTACAAGATTCCCTTGCATAGGAAGCATGTTAGACTTAAATTTGTTTTGAATTTGCCTCTTGATGCTCTCTTTTGCTTCAAATACTATTTCTTGCGAGTGCATCATTAAAACTGCTGAGCCCATCTTAATGGCTAAAAAGAAAGAACTTCTTGGGAGATAACCCATGTGTTATTTTGCTACAGTACTTTGTTTTATATTTGTGTCTTGGAAGTTGTTTACTACTGTAGCAACCTCTCCTTATCTTAGTTTTGTGTTTTGTTGTGCCAAGTTAAGCCGTTGATAGAAAAGTAAGTACTAGATTTGGATTACTGCGCAGTTCCAGATTTCTTTGCTGTCACGAATCTGAGCCCACTGCCCTGCAGGAAGCTCAGAAAATTATTCCAATTTACGAGCATGATCCTCAGATATGTACGCAACTTTCATTCAATTTGAGCATTTTCATTTGAGCAAGTCTGGTGCCATTTTAAAATTCGTCAATACGAACTGTTCTGTTTTGACAGATTCTGCCTTTTATTTCGCATTGCCTCTTTCGCTATGTTGGATGAATTTCTTTGATCCACTAATGTCCAGTAGCATTATGCAATGTCCAGAAGTGTTAAGAATGATTGTGTCACCTCTGAATATGTCAATTTATATTGTGCACTAACCCTCTAATGAGTTGTTTCGAGTTTGGTGTGGAGGAAGTTTTCAAGGGTCAAGAGAGGAGGATGATATACTATGATCAAGGAGAGTGAAAGCTCTAAGCTTGGGGATGCACCCGGTGGTTCACCCCTGCATATATCAAGAAGACTCAAGCGTCTAAGCTTGGGGATGCCCAAGGCATCCCCTTCTTCATCGACAACATTATCGAGGTTCCTCCCCGAAACTATATTTTTATTCCATCACATCTTATGTGCTTTTTCTTGGAGCGTCTGTTTGTTTGCTTTTGTTTTTGTTTGTGTTTGAATAAATTGGATTACATCATGCTTGTGTGGGAGAGAGACACGCTCCGCTGGTTCGTATGAACACATGTGTTCTTAGCTCATAATATTCATGGCGAAGTTTCCTCTTCGTTAAATTGTTATATGGTTGGAATTGGAAAATGATACATGTAGTAATTGCTATAATGTCTTGGGTAATGTGATACTTGGCAATTGTTGTGCTCATGTTTAAGCTCTTGCATCATATGCTTTGCACCCATTAATGAAGAAATACATAGAGCATGCTAAAATTTGGTTTGCATAATTGGTCTCTCTAAAGTCTAGATAATTTCTAGTATTGAGTTTTGAACAACAAGGAAGACGGTGTAGAGTCTTATAATGTTTTCAATATGTCTTTTATGTGAGTTTTGCTGCACCGGTTCATCCTTGTGTTTGTTTCAAATAAGCCTTGCTAGCCTAAACCTTGTATCGAGAGGGAATACTTCTCATGCATCCAAATCCTTGAGCCAAACAACACTATGCCATTTGTGTCCACCATACCTACCTACTACATGGTATTTCCTGCCATTCCAAAGTAAATTGCTTGAGTGCTACCTTTAAACAATTCAAAATTTATTACCTCTGATTTGTGTCAATGTTTTATAGCTCATGAGGAAGTATGTGGTGTTTATCTTTCAATCTTGTTGGGCAACTTTCACCAATGGACTAGTGGCTTCATCCGCTTATCCAATAATTTTGCAAAAAGAGCTGGCAATGGGATTCCCAGTCCCAAATTAATTAACAAAAATAGACACTCCTCCATGGTATGTGATTGTTGGATGGCACCCGAAGGATTCGGTTAGCCATGGCTTGTGTAAGCAAAGGTTGGGAGGAGTGTCATCATAATAAAACTAAAATAAAAAGGCACTCCTTCATGGTATGAGATTGTTGGCAGGCACCCGAGGTTCGGTTAGCCATGGTTTGTGAAAGAAAGGTTGGAAGGAGTGCCATCCAAAAATAAAATAAAATGGGAGCCGCTCTTTGAAGGTTTGTCTGGCAAGGGGGTTAGAGTACCCGCTACCATTCGTTGACAACAACATACGCCTCTCAAAACTTTATTTTTATGCTCTCTTTATGTTTTCAAAATCAAAGCTCTAGCACAAATATAGCAATCGATGCTTTCCTCTTTGAATGACCATTCTTTTACTTTCATTGTTGAGTCAGTTCACCTATTTCTCTCCATCTCAAGAAGCAAACACTTGTGTGAACTGTGCATTGATTCTTACATATTTGCATATTGCATTTGTTATATTGCTTTGCATTGACAATTATCCATGAGATATACATGTTACAAGTTGAAAGCAACCGCTGAAACTTAATCTTCTTTTGTGTTGCTTCAATGCCTTTACTTTGAATTATTGCTTTATGAGTTAACTCTTATGCAAGACTTATTGATGCTTGTCTTGAAGTGCTATTCATGAAAAGTCTTTGCTATATGATTCAGTTGTTTACTCATGTCATTACCATTGTTTTGATCGCTGCATTCACTACATATGCTTTACAAATAGTATGATCAAGATTATGATGGCATGTCACTCCGGAAATTATCTTTGTTATCGTTTTACCTGCTCGGGACGAGCAGAACTAAGCTTGGGGATGCTGATACGTCTCCAACGTATCGATAATTTCTTGTGTTCCATGCCACATTATTGATGTTATCTACATGTTTTATGCACACTTTATGTCATATTCGTGCATTTTCTGGAACTAACCTATTAACAAGATGCCGAAGTGCCGGTTCCTGTTTTCTGCTGTTTTTGGTTTCAGAAATCCTAGTAACGAAATATTCTCGGAATCGGACGAAATCAACGCCAAAGATCTTAGAATCCCCGGAAGCATCCAGAACACACGAGAGGGACCGGAGGGGGCACGGAGCCCACCACACCATAACCCGGCGCGGCCTAGGGGGGCCCGCGCCCCCTAGGGTTTGGCCAGCCCTTCGACCCCCGGCGCCGCCTCTTCGCCTATAAGAAGCCCCCTGGATCGGAAAACCCGATACCAATTGACGAAACCCACAGAAACCTGCCAGAGCCGCCGCCATCGCGAAGCCAAGATCTGGGGGACAGGACCTCTGTTCCGGCACCCTGCCGGAGCGGGGAAGTGCCCCCGGAAGGCTTCTCCATCGACACCGCTGCCATCTCCACCGCCATCTTCATCACCGCTGCTGCTCCCATGAGGAGGGAGTAGTTCTCCATCAAGGCTCGGGGCTGTACCGGTAGCTATGTGGTTCATCTCTCTCCTATGTGTTTCAATACAATAATCTCATGAGCTGCCCTACATGATTGAGATTCATATGATGATGCTTGTAATCTAGATGTCATTATGCTAGTCAAGTGAGTTTTACCTATGTGATCTCCGGAGACTCCTAGTCCCACGTGTGTAAAGGTGACGAGTGTGTGCACCGTGTGGGTCTCTTAGGCCATATTTCACAGAATACTTACTCATTGAATGGCATAGTGAGGTGCTTATTTATATCTCTTTATGATTGCAGCATGTTGTATCACAATTTATCTATGTGCTACTCTAGTGATGTGTTATTAAAGTAGTTTTATTCCTCCTGCATGTGTGCAAAGGTGACAGATGCGTGCACCGTGTTAGTACTTGGTTTATGCTATGATCATGATCTCTTGTAGATTATGGAGTTAACTATTGCTATGATAATATTGATGTGATCTATTCCTCCTACATATGCATGAAGGTGACGAGTGTGCATGCTATGCTAGTACTTGGTTTAGTCTCGTTGATCTATCTTACACTAAAGGTTACTAAAACATGAGCATTATTGTGGAGCTTGTTAACTCCGGCATTGAGGGTTCGTGTAATCCTACGCAATGTGTTCATCATCCAACAAAAGTGTAGAGTATGCATTTATCTATTCTGTTATGTGATCAATGTTGAGAGTGTCCACTAGTGAAAGTCTATTCCCTAGGCCTTGTTCCTAAATACTGCTGAGTTACTACTGCTTGTTTACTACTACTGCGTTACTACTGCTGAGTTACTACTCGCTTGTTTATTGTTTTATTGCGTTACTACTCGCTGCAATACCACCACCATCAACTACACGCCAAGCACTTTTCCGGCACCGTTGCTACTCGCTCATACTTATTTATACCACCTGTATTTCACTATCTCTTCGCCGAACTAGTGCACCTATTTGGTGTGTTGGGGACACAAGAGACTTCTTGCTTTGTGGTTGCGGGGTTGCATGAGAGGGATATCTTTGACCTCTTCCTCCCTGAGTTCGATAAACCTTGGGTATCCACTTAAGGGAAACTTGCTGCTGTTCTACAAACCTCTGCTCTTGGAGGCCCAACACTGTCTACAGGAAAGGAGGGGGAACGTAGACATCAAGGACTAACCCATCTACTATCAGCAATAGGATATATAATACCAGCTTCAAGAAGTCGTAATACCTCATTCCTTACCACTTCCTTCATCTTCGGAATTAGACGACGCTGAGGTTCAACAACAGGCTTTGCATCATCTTCCATATTAATAGCATGTTGGCAAATAGATGGAGAAATCCCCTTCAAATCATCAAGAGTATAGCCAATAGCGCCTCGATGCTTCTTCAATATTTCCAATAACCTTTCTTCTTCAAACTCTGTAAGCTTAGAACTAATAATAACAGGATATATTTTCTTATCATCAATATGAGCATATTTAAGATTATCAGGTAAAGGCTTTAAATCAAAAACAGGATCTTCCTTAGGTGGCGGTGTTGTACCCAAATCTTCCACCGGTAAATCATGCTTGAGAATAGGTTGGCGAAGAAAAATTTCCTCAAGTTCATCTCTTTCTTTCCTAAAAATTTCATTCTCGCTATCCTCCAAATGTTGCTGCAAAGGATTGTTAGGAACAAGAACAATAGATGCACACTGCTCCATTTTAAAATCATTACTAGGCAAATCAGCTTTATAAGGAGTTTTAGTAAATTTAGAGAAGTTAAACTCATAAGATTCACCAGCAAATTTAGTCAAAATTTTCTCTTTCTTGCAATCTATAATAGCTCCACAAGTATTTAGAAAAGGTCTACCAAAAATGATAGGACAATAATCACTAGAAGCAGAACCAAGTACCAAAAAGTCAGTAGGATATTTAATCTTACCGCATAAAACTTCCACATCTCGGACAATACCAATTGGTGAAATAGTTTCTCTATTAGCCAGCTGAATAACCACATCAATATCTTCAAGTTCACAAGAATCAATTTCGTGCATAATCTCCGTGTAAAGCTCATACGGAATAGCACTAACACTTGCACCAATATCACATAATCCATAATAGCAATGATCACCAATTTTAACGAGATAGCATAGGAACACTAGCTTGTTTGGGTTTATTAGGATGTGAAACAATATTAGAAGCATCTTCACAGAAAATAATATGACCATCCTCAACATTTTCAGTCACAAGATCTTTAACTATTGCAACAGCAGGTTCAATTTTTATTTGTTCTTCAGGTTCTCTAGGTTTCTTTTCACTTTTATGAACCGCACTATTTATAACAGAGTACTCTTTCATTTTAGCAGGGAAAGGAGTTTTTTCAATATAAGCTTCGGGAATAACACGATCAGCAGTTTCAATTACAACACACTTATTAATAGATGAATCAATTTTATCTTTATATGGTTCATGATACTTATCAAAATTCTTCTTAGGCAATTCATAATGAGAGGCAAAAGCTTTATAAAGATTTACAGCAACTTGGGAATCAAGACCATATGTAGCACTCATATTACGAAATAAATCAGTATCCATAAAAGCTTCAATGCATTTATAATCATAAATTATACCTGATTCTCTATCCTTGTCGTTCTCCCAACCTTCAGTATTTTCTTGGATTCGATCAAGAAGGTCCCTTTTAAACTCTTCTTTATTGCGTGTAAATGATCCAGAACAAGAAGTATCCAGCAAGGTCTTGTCTTGAAAAGAAAGTCTTGCATAGAAATTATCAATAATAACATTACCAGGAAGCTCATGAATGGGGCATTTGAGCATTAAAGACTTCAATCTCCCCCACGCTTGGGCAATACTCTCTCCATCATGAGGCCAAAAATTATATATGCGATTCCGATCCTTATGAATTTCACTTGGAGGATAGAACTTAGAATAAAACCGGGGCACAATATCATTCCATTCAAGAGAATCCCCATTATCCAAGTAATTTATACCAATGCGCCGCCTTACCGGACAGCGATAAAGAGAATAATTTCTTCGTCACTTCATCCATAGCAATACCTGCACATTTGAATAACCCGCATAATTCATGCAAAAACAGTAAATGATCACCGGGGTGGACAGTTCCATCCCCTTCATAGCGGTTATCCATAACACGTTCAATAATTTTCATAGGTATTTTATATGGTATCACTTCCTCACCTGGCGCCTCATCTACTACCGTTGCAGTAGTAGTAGATTTCCCAAATAGAAATTGAAGAGAAGATCTCTCCATAATGACTTATGGCAGCGAGGCAAAAATAAAATCAGCACAACAAGAAAGGTTTTCCTTACCAATTCCACTTACCAATAGCGCTTCACTCCCCGGCAACGGCGCCAGAAAATAGTCTTGATGACCCACAAGTATAGGGGGTGTATCGTAGTATCTTCGATAAGTAAGAATGTCGATCCCAACGAGGAGCGGAAGGTGTTGACAAGCAGTTTCGATGAAGGATTCACTGTAAATGCTCACAGACAAGTATTCAGGGGGTTTTGATGTAACGAGTTGAATAAAGTACGAGTAAGTAAAGTGCGAGAGTAACAATTGCAGCGAGTGGCCCAATCCTTTTTAGCACAAAGGACAAGCCGGTTTGTTTACTTATAATGACCAAACGTTCTCGAGGACACATGGGATTTTAGTCTAGTGCTTTCGCTACATACGGCTAAATAATCTTCATTGTTATGATAAGTGTTGTGTGGGTGAACCTATGCTAATGTACCGCCCTTCCTAGGACTAAATACATACTTGTGATTATACCCCTTGCAAGCATCCGCAACTACAAGAAAGTAATTAAGAATAAATCTAACCACAGCCTTAAACTCGAGATCCTGCGATCCCTCCCGCATCGATATACCAACGGGGGTTTAGGTTTCGTCACTCCGGCAACCCCGCAATTAGCAAACGAATACAAGATGCATTCCCCTAGGCCCATAAATGGTGAAGTGTCATGTAGTCGACGTTCACATGACACCACTAGAAGAATAACACCACAACTTAAATATCACACCATTGAATATTACTCAACCATAGTTCACTACTAACATTTAGACTTCACCCATGTCCTCAAGAACTAAACGAACTACTCACGAGACATCATATGGAACATGATCAGAGGTGATATGATGATGAATAACAATCTGAACATAAACTTGGTTCAATGGTTTCACTCAATAGCATCAACAACAAGTATAGATCGATACCGGGAGAGTTTCCCCTATCAAACAATCAAGATCAAACCCAAATTGCTACGGCGGTGACGGTGTCCAGCGGTGATGACGGCGGTGATGATGGTGGAGATGATGATGATGGTGATGGTGATGATGTCCAGCTCGATGTCGGTGACGATGGCGTCGATTTCCCCCTCCCGGAGGGAATTTCCCCGGCGGATTCCCGCCCGCCGGAGAGCTCTTTTCTCTCTGGTGTTCTCCGCCCCGCAGAGGCGGCTGTAACTCTTCGTGAGGTACCCTCTGTGGCTTAGGTCTTCGGGACGAAGGGTTTGGCGAAGAAAAGGAGGCGAAAGGGGTCGTGGGCCCCTCACACCACCTGGCGGCGCGGCCAGGGCTTGGGCCGCGCCGCCCTAGGGTGTGGGCCCACCCTGGCTCCTCCTGGCTCCTCCTTCTGGCTTCCTTCGTCATCTTGAAAAATAGGATTTTTGGTATAATTTCCTTCCACAGTTGATCTTCCGAAATATTGCGTTCGACGGTGCTTTTTCCAGCAGAATCCTGGCTCCGGTGTTCGATCCTCCAATAATGATGAAACATGCAAAATAGATGAAATAACATAAGTATTGTGTCCCAATATGAAATATATCAATGAATAACAGCAAATTATGATATAAAATAGTGATGCAAATTGGACGTATCAGGAAGCTACCCCATGGATTATGTCATGGAGAAGACAGATTGCGACCTATATATGTTATTCAGGACCGCGTCTGTTAAGGTGGCGGTCGGCTATGTTTACCCGAATGAAGATGGAGCAACGCACCATCATATGCCCATTCCACCTGGCTGTGTTCGTGTCGGGGTGGATGAAGTTGTTCCGGGTTTTGAAGCAGTGGAGCTTGATCTTCCTAGAGGTGACGATGAGAGGACAATTGCCGATGTCAAGCACGGTTTCACCATATGGCCGAAGAAATACATTGTCCTTTCACAAAGGCCACCGACTCCTTGTAGCGGTCCACATGAGCGGGAAAGGCCACCGACTCCTCTTGGTAGCGGTCCGCATGAGCAGCAAAGGCCATCGACTCCTCCTGGTAGCAGTCCACAGGAGCAGCAAGTCCACACCTACCTGAGAGAGACCCCAGCGTTAGTCCACCATCTCGAGATCCTCCGCGTAAGACATCGTCCTTTAAGCGGAACGGTACTCCGCCTAGGAAGAGATCTAGAATGGAGAAACCACTGCCGCCTATGGAGAAGTTACCTTGGGAAATGAGTGTCGAGGAAAATGAGGAAACATGTCAGTCCCAGCTGAAAGCCTTTTTTGCTAAGAAAGCGCCAGAGATACCTTTTGAGAAGACACTAGATCAAGTGAAAGTTTTGCGTACCGTTGAGAATCTGTATGACCCTGTACCGTCGCCGCCATCTGACTATAGGCGTTCTATTTAAAGATCGTATGACGCGATGGTGGAGGCGAAACAACGCAATCAATCGGGTGTCAAGGAGATAAAAGGGATACACCAAGTCTACCAGCTCGGACAACAACCCGTTCAATCGGCCCCCCATCTCGTGGTGTTTGACGAGAAGGCCGTTCAAAGTTCTCGACAATACACCGATTACTCCTTAGCTGAAGTACAATATAAATATGTTTAAGGGAAAGATTTGGTCGAGAATCTCAGGAAGCTACCAACAAGAATGCGTAACTTGCATACGTGGTACGGTGTTGCCACAAAGGGAGGGATCGAGACTATCATGGTGCGTGTTAAGGAAGATCACTACTTCCAAGAATACTCTGTGAGCGTTGACTTCTGCGAGCTTTTCCAGTTATACAATCTTCGGGCCCTCGACAAATCTATCATCAGTTGCTATTGTCTGTAAGTGATTTATTTATATAATTTGAGAAGTCTTTATCTCAGCTCCTTCATTATCTGCAAATTATAATCTTTTGTGCGCTATGTTATGCAGATCGAAGATGCTCGAATGCAAAAGGGATGAAATCAGGGACATTGGGTTCATTGACCCAGACACAATGCATGTCAGAACCCCTCTATAACAAGGATACACCGGAGACTTTGCTAAGGTTTTTGAAGCGACAACGTGACAAAAAGACAATACTTTGGCCTTACAACTTCCAGTGAGTGTTACTCTCTTATAACACATTCTATTTTGCTCACCATATGTTAAAATATTAACTGATGACTTATATATATGACACTACTTATTTAAACGTGCGCAGGTTTCACTTTATTCTTATCGTCATTAAAATGTACGAAGGAGAAGTTGAAGTCTTTGACTCACTAACCAAAGAGCCTATACTATACAAGTCTTGTTTTCTTATGCTCAAAAGGTAATTCAAATTCTTATCGGTTTTTTTGTGAATTTCCTGATATCAACTGATTGATAACTCTTTTTTGCATTTTATTTTGTCGGGCAGCGTATGGGAAACTTTCATCAAGGAAGATCAGTCCTTTCAATGGGCACCGAAGCTGATATGGCATGCGAACAAAGTAAGTAGTAGTTACCTAGGTCCACACACCTTTATCATACTTGATTATTGTTTGACTAAATTATATTCTTGTACAGAAATTCGCGAAACAACCACAGGGGAGTGATCTATGTGGATACTACGTTTGCGAGTACATCCACAGAATTGTCAGCGAGAGAGCGAATAATGAAAGAAATAAAGAGGTACGAAAACAATATTCACAAATTTATTTTGTTACCATAAGTTGTGCTGAGTTTCAGTAATAATTGTTTGATTTGTGATTTGATATATACATATATATACACACATACATAGCTCATGTATTCATTTGTAGCTTATTCTTTTACAGTTGAGAAGAAAGCGGGAGAAGATCTCAATCGAGGAGCGCTTCAAAGCAATTGGCAAGGAATTGGCGGGATTTTTCCTTCGGGAAGTCATACCACCATCCGGAGAGTTCCACTATGCAAAAAGATCTTCTCCCGCTCCTCGATTGCTTTGTGTATATATAGTTCGACTCGGAGTGTACCACTATGGTACATGTAATAGATAGTATGCCTCGGAGAGTACCACTACGCATGAAGATCGATCTTCATGCATGTACTACTTTATTCTGGTGCATCGACTTGATATGCATCGAAGAGTACTACTTATGCAATTACATGTGTGTTATATTATATGCACCAACTTGATATGCATCACCTTGATCTTCATGTACTACGTAAACCCAAACGCATTTCTGGTGCATCGACGTGATATGAAACGCTCCGATACCCCTAAACCCCCGCAAAAACCCTAAACCATGAATTCTTCGCCGCGGCAGAGATTCATGCATATTTCCTGCCGCGGTTGCCAACCTTTGGTACCGGTTTGTAATACAAACCGGTACCAAAGCTCCCTCGCCGTGCGCTCTCCTGGGCGCCCACGTGGAGGCGCCATTAATACCGGTTCGTAAGGAACCGGTACGATAGGGGGGGCTTTTGTACCGGATTTTTTATACCGGTTGAGAAACCGGTGCAAATGGCCCTCTGGAACCGGTATAGATGAGCGTTTTTCTACTAGTGCGAAGTTACCATGGATCCGCCTAAAGACTGAGGTAGCTACGGATGCGACTAATCCATCTAATTCCTTCAGTTTCAATGGTTCCGTCTTGAACATGCATCCGCTATGGGACCAAATGTCTAACATTCCGGCCTAGCCCTAAGGTGACATCATATGGTCTTTCTCCTTGGCGTAACTCCTAGATTTCTTCAAGTCTCACCAAGCTAGCTAAAGCCTATGGTGGCAAAATCTTCCTTGGACTCTAGGTGAACATGGATCCGCCTTGAGCCAAAGTGACCATGATTCCATCTTGACCAAAGTGGCAATGATTCTGTTTTGAAACTAAGGTGGCCATAATTCCGACCTGCTTCTTTATCTGGATCAAAACCAGACATGTCCATCTTGCTTCTTAGTCTTCAAAAGATCTGGCCTGGATAACCGGCAGGTGGCCCAAATGGGTGCTAACATATGGCCCCTGTTTTCTCATAGAGCTTGTGTGCCAGAAAATTATTTCCATCTTGGCCTAAGACGATGTTAACACTCCATCGGCTATGAACACTTTGGGCGATAAATCTATATCGGCCTTATTTGTTTCACCTCGAAGGGCATGTGTCAATCCACCAGAGTATAAGTAGCGAAAATAAACAAAAGTTTCTGGTTTGTTGGAATAGCGGCAACATGGCCAACTAACTATTGGTGATGCGACTTGATCTTACCCTCCTACAATGTCGAACCTATGGATCACAACAAGCCCACGGAGGGTATCTGATCATACCTGGTGGCAAACTCCACGACATAGGATAATTACATAGCTGAGTGATATGGACGATGCTCCGACTAAAGTCGTTTATGATCTGATGGATATTTCTGATTTGAATGTTTTTCGGCTTTGGCCTTCTCTTCCTTTATTGTTTCTTTTCTAAAAACAGGATCTTTCACACCCTTTCAGACTTGAGGCTCTTTCTTAGGTACCCATGCCTTGTTCTTCTTCTTCTTAAGCTCTTCCACCATAAGCCGATTGATCTCTTGCTCTTGCCAACATCATAAACCGAGTGCTAATCTCGTTTGTGATTTGGTTTCACCCAATGACAAGTTTTTCTTGGCTTGTTTAGATCCAACAACTGGGTCTTTCAAAGTTACTTGCTTCACTTTCCTTCCCTTAGTAGCCAAAACTGATCGACTCAACTGAATTTTTATTATTTGTAGATGGATCCGAAACAAAGTCCTTGCAGCCATCTCTTTTCACTCTGTAAACTTGATTGACATCCCCTTCTTGTTCAAGCTCTGGATCGATTCATTGAATCGGTTTTTGACTTGTAATTGTTGAGTTGGAGCTATAGAAGCTTGACAAGATGGATGGCGTTCCCTTGGATCATACCTACCCCACGATGTGTATGGATAGAAGCTAGTGTAGGGAGGTATCCATGGCATCGGCATTGGTGGATCAAGAGGAGGATGTGGATCCGACTTGTTAAACTTCTCCTTTTACCAATCCTGGTCCCCAATTTCCACCTTGCTGGGGGTGACTTCGATTCTTTTTCTTTAGTCTGCTGACAAGCACTCTTCTCATCACTTATCTTCTAATATTTCCCAAGAGCTTCTTGCAAGTAACTTTCCGCCTTGGTTTCCATGCATCGTTCTTTAGATTTTCGCCTTTCCCCCCTCCTAGCATCAGACAACTTTGGTGTAGCCTTGATGGAATTTCCATATTCAAGATTATCATTGATTTGAATATTTTCCCTGCTCGAAGACTTGCCCCATCATCTCCATTGTGTATCTTTCCGCCTTGTGGTGGTGATCTAGCTTTATGTAACGAAATCGAAAGTTGGTCGCCATCAAAACCAAACCGAGCTGAATGGTTGCTTTTTTGTGTGTCAGCCAACTTAAGTCGTCCATTATTATCCGATTGTTTGGTTTAACAAAACACGTTGCAGTTTATTTGCTCTAGTTCTGATGGATTATCATGATAATCAACGAATATGGGACTATTCGGCGATGCACCAACAAGGTGATCACTCATAGTTGGACTGAAGGTACACAGTTCATCAAACAACCGATATTGAGGTTTCGACTTTGTAATTAAGCAACGGAGTGGTTCCTGCTTAACGTCATCCAACTCGGATACGCACCGCTTTACGTCCTTCTTATCTGATGCACTCGAATCACCTATCTCTGAGAACTTCATATTTGGTCTTATGTTTCTGCAATCAACATGATTCCAAAATATACGTCTCATCCAAGACCAAATGTTAGCCAAGTACGATAAACGCAAACCTACCCACAAAAACATGGAGCTTAGTCGGAAAAGGTTTTGGTTGCACAAAATTGTCACTATCGGCTTGTATAGATGGTGTAATGTGTTGGCCGATACATTTAATAACAATTGTGTTGCTACCAAATAAATTACTCATCTCGATTGGTTTAAAAGTTTATGAATATCTTGCTCATGCATGTGTCATCAATATAATTTTGACTAAATCGAAACATGAGTAACTTATCTGCTAGACATACCTCTGCAAACACGTTGGGAAGATGCACACTGATTTCTCAACTGGAGAAACTATTGGGTTGTATTTGGAATAACTCTCCAAGGCTCTGCCTTCCTGTGGATCATGCACCTCATTTCTTAGATGATTTCCTTCACCCGGATCCTTTCTAGATAGAAAATCCTAAGGTTGATGCTCATCTTTAGCTAGATTTTATTCAGCTCTATCTTCTTGTTCTAATCATCTTTGCCATGAAACTCGTATAGTAGCATAACAACTCCTACACATCCATAGAAATCAAGCACAACAGACTTACGTTGTTTTCCCTGTGATTGTCCATCGAAGTTTGTATCCTCCTTGATGAACACATCATGTGTTTCTGACCTAAGTTTTCTCAAATCGGATTCGACTTCAACTAAGTTTTTCATCATAGCCATATCAATCTTCCACTGTTTCTGGTTGGCTTGTAGAGCTTTGTGCTCCTTCATGGGCATTGTGGCTTCCTCTTCTTGTTGGTTTGGAAAAACTTAGATTTCCTCCTTGCACCTCCTCTTGGTAACTTCATAGTATTGGCGTTGTTCATCTGAGAATTCCTCCCAAGTTGGCGTAGTGAAGTCATTGGTGTATTGCCCCCGACACTTTTAGACTCTTTCGGCCTTCAGTTGCCAAAATTTTGCAATTGTGTGTGAGAGGTACCATGTGCGGTATATGATTGTTTGGGGTAGCCGGTCGAATTGTTAGTGGAAGCCTAGCGAACTCCTCCATCCATCGGCATGTTTGGATGTAAGCCAGCGGCCGGTGGATAAAACCATGAGACATCCTCTTGAATCTGAGGTGTCCTTTGTTGATCACCATAACTCGTCGAGTTCATCGGCATATTGAAGGGGGTTGCTAATGGATGCGAAAGTTCGGATCGACAATTTGCATGGCATGGATATATAATCTCCAAGCTTCTTCAAAGGTATACTTAGTCGACACATCCCCATAATGGACATCCAATGTGTTGTATCAATTGAAAGATCCAGCGACAACATTCGAACTCATCATGTTACCAACCTATAATCTGGGGTAGCCGATGCATGACAATTGGAGTCACTCCATGGTGTGTGGACAGTAAGGTGGTCCTCCACCGGCTTATGCTCATACACCATTATTTATGCATTTCTAGTTGATTTCTGAGACTTTTCTACAAAGTCTCCTTCTTTGGTATTTAATTCCTGGGATGCAGAAAACCTCCTTTTTTTGTTTTTTTATTGTTCAAGGGACCTTCTGGACACCTAAAAATCAAGGGAAAAAATACATGATCAGTTTTTCACCCGAAGAAGGACCGTGGGCCAAAGAATCATGTGAGAGGATCCACGAGGGGGAAAAGAGGCCAGGTGGCGCACCCTACCGTTTCGTCCTCGGGCATCATCTTGGGTCCCCCATTTAACAGACACCTCCGTTTCTCCCAAAAACTTGAGCCATATTTTTTCCGATATTTATTGAGGCGGCGGCGGAGGCGGAAGTCCTCTCCTACTCCGGGAGAGGCCAGATCCTGCCGCACCTGTGTCTCTGGTGAAGGGGAAATCGACACCATCATCATCACCACTCCTCCTTGGCTTGGGGGAGGCATCTCCATCGACATCTCCATGATCACCATCTTCAAGATCGACTTCATCCCCCTCATAGTTTGTGTTGAATTGAACCCCGAATATTGTTTTGAGGCTAGTTGCATGTTTGTGATTGGTACTTTATCTGGTGGGGAGATTATATACTCAGATTGTGTTGTAACCATTATGCCTCTGGTCCATATCATGTTTTACACTCGTGAGTAGTTCCCCATGTTTCTAAGGGCATAGGATGATCTGGCTATGATTCTATATATGATGTGTAATGATTATTTTTGGTCAAGTTTTTATCTTTTATATATGTTGTTCTATGAAGATTTTATGCGAACAACGACTGCATATTAATCCACCTATATGGTCTCATAGGGCTACACTTTAATGTAATAAATGAGTGTTGGAAGGGACAGAATGACAGAAACCGGTTTCCAATACTTTGAGTTGGATTAGAGTGGTTTATATCGGGGACCAATGGTCTTATTGCTATGGTGGGACATTTTTGTCTTAATGATTCCTATTCTTGCACATGAAAAGGGCTCTAGGACCCATCATAAGGGGTGTATTTTCCTATATCTACGGTTGCACCTAATTTAGGTACCGCCCCTAATAGAATGAAACTTGACAAAATATTTACCATGTTGTGTAGAACTCTAATTCTAGTAAATCCATGCCGCCCTCGGGAACACTTGTCTCATATAAGTAAACACACACTTGATCTTGTCCTCTTGCTGAATAGAGGATTGGGCTTTCTCTCATTCATAGCATTTACATATATTATTTTATCGCAAACTATACACCCAAAACACCAAAAACTAATGCATCTTTAGTATTGTTTGCTTGTCAATTCCGCTAACCAATACCTTCAGCTCCTCGCGGGTTCGACAACATTTCTTATTGAAAAGTACTACAATTGACCTCCTGTACTTGGGAGCCATCAAGACACTTTTCTGGCGTCGTTCCAGGGGAGCGTAGCGCTATTGGTGAGTTGTTTGGTAAAGAAGCTTTTACTGTTTTTGCTATTTACTATTTGTCTCATCATGGGTATGTAAATCCGCGATGAGACGTGTTTGGCTTTATATGAATATGTTTGATCTGTTAAAGAGAATGAAGAGAAACCGCGTGAACCTAAGGTGGCATTTCAAATTCCTATTGGTATTGCCAAAAAAGCTATGAAACTAACTTTTACAGGGGATAAAAGTCAAACTTCTATGTGGCATTTACATGCTATTGAAGATCTATGCTATTATTTAAAATTAGCTGGTATTCCTCATGATGATGTGAAGAGCAAATTATTATATCTATCCCTTTCTGGTGATGCTCGCATGTGGTTTAGATCTTTGGATGCTAAATGTCGTCTTGATTGGGAATGTCTAAGGAAAGCCTTCTATCTCAAATACGATACTCCTAAAGAAGCTTATGATGATCGCTGTCATATTTATAATTTTTGGCCTCATGTTGGATAAAGTATTGCTCAAGCTTGGGGCAGGCTTAATGATCTCATCCATAAGAATCCTTGTCATGGTATTCTTGATAGTCTTATATTAATAAATTTCTATGTGAGGCTACCCTAGCATCATAGGGACTTTCTGGATAATTCATCTGAAGGGATTTTTACTAATAGAACTCAACAAGAAGCAAGGGATTTATTATATAGTATTGCTAATAATATTGCTGCATGGGATCTTGATAAAGGTAACCAACCTCATTTTGAACGTGAATATGCATGTGTAGAGAATTTCTCTACTACTATATTGTCTGAAGAATTAAAGAATAGGTTTGTTCTTGATCCTCATATATTAGTAGAAGTTACTAAATATTTTGCTAACCATTTGAATGTTCCTAACAAGGGATTTAAAGTTTATGTTGAAACTCTTAAGCATTGTCCATATATTGCTAAAGTTGAGAAACAGGTTCAACAAGTATCCTCTATCATCATAGAAGAATATGTGGAATATCCTCCATATCCAAATAGAGTGAAGGAAAATTTACTCAACACTTTTGCAAATAAGAGTGCTAGAAGATGTCAAGAACCATATGAAAAAATTGAAATGAAGCACCAAATTTCGGCCATCAAAGAATTAACTGAAGAAACTCCTTGTGATGTTTATCTATGTGAAGTTTCTGCTAAGGTAATTCAAGATAATACTACTAAAGTTGGTAAAACTATTATATCTTGTGCTATTGGAACTTCATGCTATCATGGTCTATGTGATATTGGAGCAAGGATATGTGTGATACGATGTTCTCCATATCTTGAAATCAAGCCTGACATTGATCCCATACATATGGAAGAAACAGGTATAACTATTTAACTTGGTAATAAAGATTATATTTGTCCTCTTGGTATGGTTAAAGATGTTGAAGTATTAGTAGGAAAGATTATTATTGCACTTGGTAGCTCCCAAGATGCATTTTGTCCTATTATATTTGGAAGACCTTTCTTACATACTATCTATTATATACTAAAAGCAGAATACGGAACTAAAATAGAGACACCACGTTAATCCACATCACTTAAATTATTTTAATAATTAGATCTAAAATTTATGGCTAGGATTTAACGAAGTATTAATAGTTACGTACCTGAGAAGCAGTTCAATTTATTCAGCCTGACACGATCAATTGTGAAAGGAAAGTGCCATATTGGATAAACCCGAAATAAAACTAGACGTATGATTGGTCAAAAGTGGTGCACCAGGAGGTACACACAAAAAATTGCCTCACGCGCGTGTAGTTCAAAAAAATATAGAGATAGAGTCCCTCTCACCTACGTATTAGCTTTTTATGGTGGGCTGCAGTTTATTGTTATTAGAAAAATAATATATCATGTCTGTGTTGTTTAAGGAAACAAAGAGACAATATCTATTTATATTACACGTGAAGGCAAAGATATGCATGCACATTGTACTCCAATTTTTGAATCTATGTGTATTATGTGCGTATAAAAGAATATAAGGTGATCTCACAATTTATGTGCATGTCATCAGTATCGAATTTGTCGATCACATATGTGAATTTTCTGCCAAATTCTTTTCACTATATACATAATTAATTATAGATATGTACATTTGAATATATTCTAAATATTATACTAATAAAAGTAAAGTATGTTTAGCGGCTAATTTTTTATTTTAACGGCTGAGATTTAAAAATGTAATGAATGGTACGTACAACAATAAATATACACATGAATACCTAATACGTAAGCATAAAATAAAATTTTAGCCATGTAAAACAAAGATTGAAATAAATATGACCGAAATGTGCAAGAAAAAAATTGGCCAGAGTACACCCGTATTTCATGGGCCGTGGGTGTGCAAAGGAAAGATTGGAAGAAATAGGATGAAAACATGTACCAAAAATCTGATTGGGGTGCAGTATTTCATGGGACATGCAAAGCAAATCCGATTTATAGTTTGAAGGAAAAAAAAAGTACTGATCCTATTGTTTGTGTTCAAGCCATAGTAGCATCTCAAGATAAAAAGTTCAATTTATTCAGCCTGACACGATCAATTGTGAAAGGAAAGTGCCATATTGGATAAACGCGAAATAAAACTAGACGTATGATTGGTCAAAAGTGGTGCACCAGGAGGTACACACAAAAAATTGCCTCACGCGCCTGTAGTTCAAAAAAAATATAAATATAGAGTCCCTCTCACCTACGTATTAGCTTTTTATGGTGGGCTGCAGTTAATTGTTATTAGAAAAATAATATATCATGTCTGTGTTGTTTAAGGGAACAAAGAGACAATATCTATTTATATTACACGTGAAGGCAAAGATATGCATGCACATTGTACTCCAATTTTTGAATCTATGTGTATTATGTGCGTATAAAAGAATATAAGGTGATCTCACAATTTATGTGCATGTCATCAGTATCGAATTTGTCGATCACATATGTGAATTTTCTGTCAAATTCTTTTCACTATATACATAATTAATTATAGATATGTACATTTGAATATATTCTAAATATTATACTAATAAAAGTAAAGTATGTTTAGCGGCTAATTTTTTATTTTAACGGCTGAGATTTAAAAATATAATGAATGGTACGTACAACAATAAATATACACATGAATACCTAACACGTAAGCATAAAATAAAATTTTAGCCATGTAAAACAAAGATTGAAATAAATATGACCGAAATGTGCAAGAACAAAATTGGCCGGAGTACACCCGTATTTCATGGGCCGTGGGCGTGCAAAGGAAAGATTGGAAGAAATAGGATGAAAACATGTACCAAAAATCTGATTGGGGTGCAGTATTTCATGGGACATGCAAAGCAAAACCGATTTATAGTTTGAAGGAAAAAAAAAGTACCGATCCTATTGTTTGTGTTCAAGCCATAGTAGCGTCTCAAGATAAAACTCATATTTTAAGTAATAATGCGAAACGTATCTCCAAAAGAACCTAGCCGTGACCGTTAAAAAGGAAACCACATGTTCCCTAGCTAGAACTAGAACAAAAACATGGTGTGTCGATCAAATGGGGGTATGGTAGACTAAAAAGACTTCTGAATCGCAGAAAAAAAAAGAATTCTTGCCAATGTGAAAGAGAATAAGAGAAAAACATAGTACGCCAGGATAAAGCATTTAATTAAGTTTCCAAAGATACAAATGATATATTTGCATGTAAGAAAACCCGATACAAGATATAAGTGACAATAAGGTAAAAAGAGTAGTCTCTTCGATAACACGGAGATACGAGTTTAATCATATGAGTATGTAGAAAAAACAAATCCTCCAAAATATGCAATTTACGCTATTTTAGATTTTCCAAGCGTAGTGGTCGGCATAAAATGAACAATTTGTGGCGAGTGTACATGAAAATGGACACTTCTAAAATTTCTAATCAAGAAAAGTCGGTAACTACAATATTTCGTAAGGGAAAAATATGGAAATAAAATTGAGAATAGAAGAAAAGTATAAAAAAGCTTGATCGGACAGACCAAGAATTTATTAAAGTAGTTTAGAAAGTATTTTAGGGAAGATGTGATAAGGTGTGAACCATTCAGTTAAGGAATAATATATTTTGGAGGAATAAAAATCCCGATAGAAAACACTCCGTCAAGCTTCATTGGAGTCAACAAATTCCTGAAATCTTTATTGTATTCATAAATTTCACTATAAATCTTACCGTTGAGCCAAAAAAATTTCTAAATGACGTATATTCCTACCATGTACACATTCAAAACAAAAACAAAAACACATACTCTCTTTAAATTTAGGATTATCTTTTAAGATTTTCAGTTTGATTTACATAAGTAGAGGTGGTAATTCATGTTAATATTTAGTGTTGGATATGTCCATTTCACAATTAGTATTGAAATGGTTGGCGCGGTGTTGTAGTAATTATTCCCCAATTAAAGATGGTTAAATTAAGTTTTTCCTGTTTTTTATTGACCATGAATTTGTCATCACTAGAGCCATATTAAAGCTAATAGCACATATAGCTCTCCACAATTTCCAAACCATCTTTTTTTTACAAAAAGAGGCTAAGAGAACATTATAGTTTTATAAGATAATTAATTAATATTACTTCCTTCTATCTAAAATAAAGGTCATGGTTTCAGTTGGATCGGATAGAGTAGTTCTTTTGTATAAGTTAAATATTATGACCTCGCATTTGCGAGGGCAGCTCTGCTAGTTGGTGCTAAAACTAATTTACCAAAAGAGAGAGTGTTTATTAAATTTAGTGGAGAAAGGTTAGAATTTAATTTTTCAAATTTTACTGATACACATTTTTAAAAATAAAAATTTCAAAAAGATATAGTGGAAACTCTTGATTCTGTGGCAGTTGCTTCATCGACGCTGACACGTACATTTTGCATCATCATTATTGCTACATATAGGGTTAGTTTTCATTGTTATTTGCCTTCATACATTGTTATTTATGAATTTAAGATGATTTTTGGGACTTCCCTATGAAGTCCCCTTCTTTGGTATTTAATTCCTGGGAGGCAAAAAAAACCTCCTTTTTCGTATTTTATTTGTTTCAGGACTTTATGGATCGCAAAAATTCGAGGGAAAAAATACCTGATCAGTTTTTCGCCCAAAGAAAGGCAGGGAGCGAAAGAATCACGCGAGAGGGGCCACGGGGTGCAAACAGCGCCACTTGGCGCGGTCCAACTTCCTGGTTGTGCTACCAATGCTCGTGCGCACCTCGGGCATCATTTCAGCCCCACTTTTATTCCAGACGCTCTGTTTCACCAAAAAACCTAAGCCATATTTCCCCCAGATTTATTGAGGAGGTGGTGGAGGCGAAAGTCCTCTCCTACTCCGGGAGAGGGCATATCCTGCTGCACTGATGCCTCCGGTGAAGGGGAAAGCAACGCCGTCGACATCCCCACTCCTCCTTGGCTTGGGAGGAAGCATATCCATCAACATCTCCACCAACACCATCATCATCATCATCTCCATCTACGAGATCGACGTCATCCCCTCATAATTTTTGTTGAATTGAACCCCAGATATTTTTTTCGTGCTATTGCATGTTTGTGACTGGTACTTTGTTATTATTTTGTGGGGAGATTATATATTCAGATTCTGTTGGAACCATTATGCCTCTGGTCCATATAATGTTTGTCACTTGTGAGTAGTTCCCCACGTTGATGAGGGCAGAGGATAATCTGGCTATGATTATATAAAGCTACTCGTAAAGATCATTATCCTTTGCCATTTATTGATCAAATGCTAGAAATATTATCTAAGCATTCACATTTTTGCTATCTTGATGGTTATTCTGGTTTCTCTCAAATTCGTGTACACAAAGATGATCAAGAAAAAACTAGTTTTACTTGCCCCTTTGGTACTTTTTATTATGGAAGAATGACATTTGGTTTATGCAATATTCCTGCTACTTTTCAAAGATGCATGAATTCTATATTTTCTTATTATATTGAAAAGATTATGGAAGTATTTATGGATGATTTCTCTGTGTATGGTACCGCTTTCGATAATTGCCTATTCAATCTTAACAAAGTTTTGCAGCGGTGTGAGGATCAACACCTCGTACTAAATTGGGAGAAGTGCCATTTTACGGTGACAGAAGGTGTAGTTCTTGGGCATCGATTTTCAGGAAGAGGCATAGAAGTGTACCCCGCGAAGATAGAAACTATAGAGAAGCTACCATACCCGCAAGATATTAAAGGTATAAGAAATTTTGCCTGGGCATGTGATGTCTACGGGAGCTTCTATTCTTGTAGACAGTGTTGGGCCTCCAAGAGCAGAGGTTTGTAGAACAGCAGCAAGTTTCCCTTAAGTGGATCACCCAAGGTTTATCGATCTCAGGGAGGAAGAGGTCAAAGATATCCCTCTCAAGCAACCCTGCGATCACAATGCAAGAAGTCTCTTGTGTCCCCAACACACCTAATAGGTGCACTAGTTCGGCGAAGAGATAGTGAGATGCAAGTAATATGGATGAGTATGAGTGGTAGTAGCAATCTGAATAAAATATGGCAGCGAGTGATACGTCCCCGACGTATCCATAATTTTTGTCGTTCCATGCTTGTTTTATGACAATACTTACATGTTTTGCTTGCACTTTATAATGTTTTTATGCGTTTTCCGGAACTAACCTATTAACAAGATGCCACGAGT
This sequence comes from Lolium rigidum, assembly GCF_022539505.1. Taxonomy (NCBI): domain Eukaryota; kingdom Viridiplantae; phylum Streptophyta; class Magnoliopsida; order Poales; family Poaceae; genus Lolium; species Lolium rigidum. The sequence goes on from NC_061513.1 coordinate 82,655,603, forward strand.
GCAGTTCTCGTTTTCTCGCTGTTTTTGGTTCCGGAAAGGCTGTTCGGGCAATATTCTCGGAATTGGACGAAATCAACGCCAAACCTCCTATTTTCTCCGGAAGGCTCCGAACACCGAAGAAGAGTCGGAGAGGGGCCGGGGGCCACCACACCACATGGCGGCGCGGGCCAGGCCTAGGCCGCGCCGGCCTAGGGTGTGGCGCCCTGTGCCC
>NC_061513.1:82655913-82667526 GCF_022539505.1 Lolium rigidum
CGTGAGCATTTACAGTGAATCCTTCATCGAAACTGCTTGTCAACACCTTCTGCTCCTCGTTGGGATCGACATTCTTACTTATCGAAGATACTACGATACACCCCCTATACTTGTGGGTCATCACTTCCTCCACATCCGTCAAGATGCGTGGAACCCACACTGCTTCTTCGCTGAGATGGGGCGGCATCGGCTTGAGGTTCCTGTAGAAACATCCGCTGATCAGGTGCCCTCTGATTTTTCTCAAGCGCCTCCACCCTATTTAACAATTCCGTTACAATGTCCGCCTCCTTCTTCTTCTTTCGCGAACAGCTTCTATAAGTGTCAGCGATGTCCGGCCACGCTTCCTTCATGGTGAGACCTGGGCGAGCTCGTACCCGTCCAACGTGTTCAGGATTCCCCAGAGCGAGTGTCAGCTCGTCATTCTCTCTATCGGGAATGTACTCTCCCTTTCTGACCTTTTCAATTGCATCTACAAGCTTCGGTACGATTGCCTCAATTTTTTTCCTTCCATTTTCCCTTTGCAACGATCAGCCCTGTATTTGGGTCCAACCCTGTCCCATGCGCGAACAACCAGAACTTGGACCGTTCGGGCCAGTCCCATGTCTGTGGAGTGATTCCTGCATCCATCAGTTTATTTTCAAACGCTGTCCACTTCGGAATGGCAGTCTTGTAGCCACCTGACCCCAAATGATGCCAAAGTTTCTTCTTTGAAGCATTTTTCGTATTTGTGACCAATCGGGACACAAAATTAGACGATTGCTTATACATCTTAAATGTGGGCCAGTGATATTTTATCTTCACTAGATTATCTTCGAATACTGGATCTTCATTCTTATATTTGTCCCATAAATTTTTCTTCCAGATCTGGAATTGTATGGCCATCTTCTTCCATGTCCATTCCCTGACTTTATTCTTCTGGCCTTCCGTCATGTCTTCCGGTAGGCTGAATCGTGTCAGTAGACTGTCCCAAAGAAATTTTTTCATCGCGTCGTTGACATAACTAGCTTCAGTCCCCGCTTTCTTCGGCTTATTCCTCTCTTGAATGCTGATCGGTACATGGTCCCTAACAAGAACTCCGGCTTGATTTGTAAATTAGCAGCAGTACTCTTTGGGATGCTCCGGTTCACCATTAGCATTAAATGCCGTGAGGGCTAACCTGCCCTCGCCCTTTAACACTCTCGTCGGGCCTCGTTTTGTTTTAACAGACTTGCTCGATGATGCAGAAGGCTAAAAGAAAAAATTATTCGTTAATAAGTGCAATACAAATAAATGAGTGCATCTAGGGATCGATGAACATAGACTAATTGATACATAAATATACACCTCGCCGGAGTTTGTTATGGACACTTCGTTGTCTCTTCTAACTTGTTCAGACTCAAGTCCCTCGCCAAAATCATTCAGAAAGTCTTCGAACACGTTCTCATCTCCATCGGGTTCCGTACCACGGGCACTCTCATAGATCAATTTCTGCACCGCTTCTTCCCCCTCCTCATCTCGGACGAAGGTGTCGTCCGCCATACCTAAATGTCACTACAAAATTAAGAAAGCAATTATTTCATTCATCATGGATAACAATTGAAATGAAGAAAGCAAAAAACCCTAACCCTAACCCACGGACTCGGCGTTCCTCCACCGACGGAACCCTACTCTCAAGGAACCCTACAGCGGCGCTCCTCCATGGACTCGGTGTTCCTCCACCGACGGAACCCTACTCTCAAGGAACCCTACAGCGGCGTTCCTCCATGGACTCGGTGTTCCTCCACTTGCTGCCGTAGAAAGCTAAAAAAAACGCTGCTAGCGACGAGAGGAAAAGCAGAGATGTGGAGGACAAAATCGTTGGGCCCGTGGACAGGGACAGTAGACCGCAACGATACGGCCACATGTTCATCTCAGCTTGGCTAATGATCCGCCAATTAACCGCACCTTGACGGCCAGTAGTAATTGACACTCCACGACCAATCTGTGAGATGAATTCATCGCTGAAAAATGGCTCCAAGATATGAAGCGTCAGCAAAAACTAGAGGAAATCCAGCACACTTCCTGCTTGTCGCTGTGACTGTGAGTCGCTAGCTAGGGATCTATTCTGTCCATGTCGTGCTGAGTTCTATGTATTGGGTTTGGCTGTGTCGTGCGCGTGGGTTGGCGGCATTACATGAGGAGGAGGGATTGCGGGGGAGGGAGGAGTGTCGTTGCCTATTCGACGGTACCTCGGAGGAGGGATCCTCATGAGGGGGAGAAGAAGTAGGGGCCATAGGGCGGAGTGCACACGGGACGGTGGTACACGATTTACCCAGCTTCGGAACACCTGCACGATGGCAAGGCCTACTGCTGCTTGTCTGGAATTATCTGGGCGCTTTCGCGTTGTTACAATGAGTTGTGGTTGTGCCTCTAGGGCTCCCAGGATCCGGCTTATGAAGGCGCACAGATCTAGGGTTTACATGGAGTGTCCTAGCCGGAATACAAGTTGCCTAACTACGATACAGTATCTTGCCGTGTACGTCAAGGATCCGCCTTTCACTAAGAACGTGCTGGATCCGGATACTTCATGGGCCTTCACGGATCCAGCCTCCTTCGTAGGTCGGTTGGGATCCGGCTTCCTGTTCCTGGGCTGGACTTCATCCTTCAGTATCTACAGCAACTGGGCCGCCCGATGGGCCACATGCCACATCACCATCTGTGGGCCACCCGGGCTTGCCGGATCTAGGCCATGCCGTTGATATACCCATAAAGTATACCCACAACAGTAGCCCCCGAACTTCTCCGAGATTCATCATTCCTCCGACTTCAATCAGCTCGGTTCCGAAGAGAATCTTGAAGAGCTTCAAAACTTCACTCGTTTCCGAAACAATCTTCTCGGAAATCTTCTTTTCTTCAGTAACGGCAATGTGGTAAATGTTGCACCTTTCCCGCGCACAACTTCCTCTTTTCCCGCGCTAAATTTTCGGAGATGCGAATCTATAGCCGGAAATTTCGGGAGCGCGCAGTCGAGTTACATCCACGTCGTTTCACCGCTTTTAACCAAAGACACGTGTCACGCATCCAACGGCATGACCGTTCAGTTTCCGCCGTCAGATCCGAAACACGAATGTCCGCGCAGGGGTCTATAAATACCCCCCCCCCCACGCGCGGTAACTTTTTCATTCTTTCACCTCCTTACCCACTTCATCTTCCTCCTCGCGCTGCGCCGCCAATCCAATCTCAACTCCGGCGAGCTTGCTCCGCAGAAGCTTCGCGCGCCGCCACTCCGAGACTCCCCTCGCGCCAAGATCGACACGGTTGATCGGGAAATCTCCCCCGCCATCGATTCGTGGTCGAAAAGCGAAGTTTGCTCCAAGTCCGGCGACCTCTACCTCACCGGAACTTCACCGGACCACCGCGCCATTAACGGTACGTGCGACGGCCTTGTAGAAGAAGAACTTAGTGTAGTTCCGGTTACTCAACTTAGTCTCGCATGGGTGCATCCGGAAGCATGTCAAATAGTTCACCAAATTGTACTGGTAGTTCTCCGAGCACTCCGGAACCCAGCACATTAGAACCGATTTGCCTGGATCCCATTGCATTCTTGCTGCCAATTGTTTCCGACATCAGGCTAGCTCAACCGTTCTCCGCCTCTTCCAGCACTGCAGTAGGCCGGATACCTACCTCCAAAGAATTCCGAGAAGAACTCGAAGGACAGGCTAGAATGGCAGCCAAAGTTCAGGAGGTGGAAAACAAGAAGGCCTCCAAAGCTCGGATCCGTGCAGGCGAACGCGGTCAATGGTGGCCCTGTGAAACTACCGATGCGGAGCTCAGAGAGCTTTAGAACGAAGGCATGATTTCCTCCCACTGGAGTTTCATGCGCGACTCCGACGTCCCAAAGCCGGATGCGGATGAAAGGGTCATGACCAAGGCTTGGGTCGATCGGGGTCTGTCTCTTCCCTGTTCGGAATTCTTCCTCTCTGTTCTCAACACATACGGTCTTCAACCCCACAACATCTGCCCAAATTCGTATCTCCTTCTGTCCAACTTCGCAACTCTCTGCGAAGGGCATCTCGGAATCCGACCAGATGTCCGGCTATGGCAGTTCTTTTTCCGGGTGAAGAAGGAAACAAAGGACAAGGCCATGGTGAATTGCGGAAGCATGACTTTTATGCTCCGGACTGGCCGCATGTATCCGCCTCACGACTCCACGAATCCGTCCGGTACTGGAACGCCGGATGGTTTTACGAGAAGAATATTTCAGTTCCGAATGTTCACGAAGGACTGCCCCAGTTCAAGAACCAACCTCCGGAAGAACTCGCTAGCTGGAGCTTCATCCCTACGCTCGCCCAGACTCCGATCTTGGAGAAGGCAACGCGGAGAATATCTTGGTTAGTCCACGACGGGCTGACCGGAGCCCAGCTGACCCTTAGCTGGTTCTCCCGGAGGATCCAGCCTCTTCGATACAACGCACGTCTGATGTGCGAGTATACCAGGGCGGACGACCTTCTCCGGGTAACGCGCCATGATCTCCCTACGGATTCTCTCAAGAGGAGGATCAAGACGCTTGTAAAGATAGGCCGGGGCCAACCAGTCCCGAAACTGATCAAGGACATCAACACGAACAACTAGTGTCCTCCGGTACGCACTTGCTCGTTTGTCATATCCTTCAACTTCTTATATCTTGTGAAGTGTTCTAACTTACTTTCAAATCCTCCTCACAGCTCGATACTTTGGCGGAGGAAGATCTACGCAACATACTTCGTGTCCCCGTCAGCGGCGATGCGGCGGAGGAGGATCCGGAAGACGATGGCGAGGAAGAGGAACGAGCGCCTCGAAAAGCTGCTCCTCGACCTTCAAAGCGTCCCCGCGCAAAAGCTTCCGGCTCTGAAGCCAGAGCTAGCGGCGAGGCCTCCGCCAAGAAGCCCAGAGTTACCAAGCCACCCCCGCAAAACTCCAAGAAGGCGGAGCGTCAACGCCTTAAGCTTCTAGCGACAGCAGGAAAAAAGTCACGCCCCAACATTCCTGGCGCCATGTGAGTCTCCGAGTTTTGCGCATCATATTATGTCGATAAAATTTGTTACTTATGCATCTCTTTTGCCTGCCTGTAGGAATCCGAGTACCACCGCCGCGCGGACCAACGTGCAAGAACCCATCACGAAGTACATGAAGAAATCTCCTGCCATTGGTCCCGCAACACCAGCTCCACCAAGCACTTCACACGCCGCTCCCCAGCTGTCTCCTCCTCAGGCGGATCAAATTCCCCCTCAGGCGGAGCCATCTCCCGCTCCTGCCACATCAACTGCACCGAAAGTAATTCCGGTTAGCAGCGAGAAGGTGGACGGCGAAAGCTCCGGAGGCAAAGGCCCTGCCCCTGATGAAACTGAAGCTCATAGCCAAGAAGGCGCGGAAGTCGATTCCTCGGGGAAAGCTGAGGCTATGGCAAGTGATATGGTCATTTTTCCGAAGAATTTTGGAGATCTGGCCGATCTTACCTCTACCCCCAAAGCATATGCCACCAAGTTCTTCAACAAGCTAACTGAAGCGGAAAAATGGGAGCTTGAGCAGGATCTGCTCAATTCTATGCTGGACAACGCCTGGGGTAAACCTGACACCGAGTCGTCGGAGATCCAGGATTTTAAGAAAGAAGTTGGCCAGTTTCTCGACAAGCTCCTCTGCAAGCGAAAGGTACTCCCCAGTAGCCCCCAAGTATATAGGCGGAAACTAGTTAATAGTTAGCGTGTAAATACTTAGAGAAAAAACTCAAACTGAAGTAGTTGTAAAAAATGTCGTAGTAGCCCCCAAGCATTAGGGCGGAAAATGTTTCCGGCGTCAATGCTTCAGAAGGACATACTTTATGAAATACCCGGAATTTACTCCTGCTCTTGTTTGCATTTACGAGAACAAGCGAGGCCCTGCACTACGAGCTCCACAAGAACATCGCGCTGCAGCGCCGCGTGACCTTGAGCCAGGCGGAGATAATTCAGCTGTTCAAACAAGAGAACGCGGATTTGAAGAAGCAGCTGTCAGACGCCCAAGGTTGGTTTCCGGCTTCGCATGCTAAAATTCATAATCCAAATTCCGAGCTGATCTTCATTTATCTTGAATAGGTGCATCCACTTCCCTTGTCGCCGCTTCCTCCGAGCTCGAGACTCTGCGCTCCTCTCAGAAAGACTTAGAAGCGAAGCTCGCAGAGGCGGAGAAGAAGCTAGCGGAGAAGAGCTCAGAGCTCATCCGTAAGGAGGGTGAATTCCAGTTGAAACGAAAGGCTGATAGTGAAACCATCCAGAGGCAGCAGAAAGAACTTGGTGGTCTCCGAAAGATGCTCAACACCGACGTCATGGGTAAACTCTCGAAGTTCATGAAATAATGCATGTGCTAAATTCAACCTGCTATGCTTATCGGAAATTGTTTTCTCTAGAGCCTCTTGGATATAATGAGGAATGTTGGAGCCAGTTTCCACGTGATGATCTGCTTCAACTCGCCGGAGAAGACTGCAAGGATCTCGTCTCCGCCTGCCGGAAAATCTGCTACAAATTGTCTATTAAGAAGAGCCGCACCTGCGACGTGCGCAAGCTTATCCAGAGGATGGACATCCTTCCGGAGCTAGTGGTGGATCTGCAGGCGTCATCTGCGCGAGGTGCTGCCGCAATGTCCTTGGCTATGTGCCTAGCACATAACCCGGATCTGGACATTGACCGGGTGACTTCCGGAGTTCCTCCGAACTCGAACGTCGAGGCGCTGCTGGACGCAGTCAAGGGCTACGACACTTGCATCGCTCGGAGAATCTATCACGATGAGTTCTACGACAAGGAGGTTCTTCCTGCCGACAAACCTCTTGAAGCAGAGCTCCATAAGAGTCACGAGGCGGAAGCTCGACCTGCGTAGTCCGGAAGCCAATACACCTGGACCAGTTCCAAGGACAAGGGCGGCGAAGCATCTCCGGCTGAGGATGATGAAGAGAGTGATGACGATGTCTCCTCTCCGGCCAAGGACGAAGAAGAAGCTGCTCCGAAGGTTGATGACAAAGGTGAAACTTCTCCGGCTAAGGAGAAGTAAAGAACTTATTCCTGCGGGAAGAAAGATAATGCATCATTTTGGCCCCAAGAGGGTTTGTAATATAACTTAAATTCTTAAGTAGCTAGGGACGAAACACTCATGCATGGGCGGAAAATACTTATCCTGCTATCCGTTTAATATTATTTGCATGTTTCGTTTTGTTTGAAAGCAAGTGCTGGTTTCTATTTTTTCCGGCTTGCTCACTTGACCTTCCGCGAGCCGGAAGACCTTTAGCCGGAAACACTCGCCAGCGGCGACGAAGCCCAATGGCAATCCGTCAATAACCGCGGAAACAAGCCCCCAGCCAAGGTGCCGGAAATCGCTACTAGGAATCCATGAGTTTGCAACAGAAAGTATTTTCACCAGAAAACTTAAGCTTACGTCCAAAGGGACGATTTTGAAAATCACAACTTTCATACACGCCTAGGCGGAAATATCCAGCTCTGCGGTGTTAGTCGGAAAACATACACGATCTAAAAATGAACAAGTAAGGAGGTAAAAGACTCAAAGAGTGGACCAAAGCTTTATTTCATTGATCATGTATAACTATTACAAGGTATGTAATTCTTAAATTTTGCTAAGTGTGGAAAGGACGTAGCTGTGCAATGTTCCAAGGACGTTCTGTTTCATCGTATATGTCATCCGGATCCTCTCGCTTGCGTTTCCGGTGCCAGTTAACAGGTCTATCCTTTAGCTCCCGGAAATTGACGAGGTAGTATGATCCGTTGTGGAGAACTTTGCTAACGACGAAGGGTCCTTCCCATGGAGATTGCAACTTATGATCTTTCACCTGGCGAAGGCGGAGGACCAAGTCTCCGGCCATGAACGAGCGATTCCGAACTCGACGACTATGATAGCGTCGGAGCTTCTGCTGGTAGATGGTGGAACGTTGGTCAGCTAAATTCCGAGCTTCTTCTATCAGGTCCACAGATAGCTGTCTGGCCTCGTCAGCAGTTTCTTCATTGTAGGCGGAAACTCGCGGTGAATCGTGGATGATGTCGGAGGGGAGCACGGCTTCGGATCCGTACACCAAAAAGAACGGAGTAAATCCGGTTGACCTGTTAGGGGTAGTTCGCAAACTCCATAGAACAGAGTCTAATTCCTCCGCCCAAGCTCCGGCTGCACGTCGCAGCGGTTCCTCAAGGTGTGGTTTAATTCCGGATAGTATGAGACTGTTGGCTCTTTCGACCTGACCATTGGATTGTGGATGAGCCACGGATGCAAGGTCAAGCCGGATCCCTACATCATGGCAATAGTCCTTCAATTCTCCTTGTGCGAAGTTTGTGCCATTGTCTGTGATTATGCTGTGTGGGATGCTGAATCTCGTCTCGAGGCTGCAAACAAATTTGAGTGTCGTAGCACCATCGGCTTTTCTCACTGGCTTTGCCTCGATCCACTTACTGAACTTGTCAACAGCGACCAGGAGGTACTCAAAACCGCCAGGAGATGATTTCTTTAATTTACCAACCATATCGAGCCCCCAGACCGCGAACGGCTAGGTGATAGGGATGGTCTTCAGCTCTTGGGCTGGAGCGTTTGCTTAAGTAGCATAGTACTGGCAACCTCGGCAGGTTTTTACCAGCTTGTCAGCATCTTCTTTAGTTGTGAGCCAGTAAAATCCGAGCCGAAAAGCTTTTCCAACGAGTGACCAGGGGGCGGCATGATGCCCGCAATCCCCTGCGTGGATCTCTCTGAGGATTTCAATGCCATCTTGATTGGAGACGCATTTGAGAAATACTCCAGTTGCGCTTCGTTTGTAGAGATGTCCATCAACAATTGTATAGGATCGTGCTCGTCTGATGATCTGTCGTGCGAGGACCTCGTCCTCTGGCAACTTTCGATCAATGAGGTACTCCAGGAAAGGCTGCGTCCAGGCCGGAATGATGATCATCACCTCCCTAGCCGGAGATACTGCCACCTCTGGATTTTCCGGGTTAGCGCCCTTCACCGAGGGTATCCGTAGGTGCTCCAGGAAAATACCATGCTGAATTGCTTTCCTGCCGGATCCGAGCTTGGATAGCATGTCTGCCGCTGTGTTATCGTCTCGCCTGACGTACTTGACTTCGTATCCGAGGAAGCATTTGGCGATCTCATCAACTTCGTCTCTGTAAGCTGCCATGACAGAGTTTCTGGCGTTCCAGGTTCCGGCTACTTGTTGTGCCACCAGGTCGGAATCTCCACAACAAATGATGTGCTTGATCCCAATTTCCTTAGCGATGCGCAGACCATGTAGTAGAGCCTCGTATTCCGCCATATTATTTGTAGCTTCGAAGTGAATCTGCAGAACATACTGCAGTTCTTCTCCGGTAGGGGACTTGAGGGTGACTCCGGCTCCTGAGCCTTGATGTTGCTTGGATCCATCGAAGTGCATGACCCATGCTTCTGGTTACGGCTCCAGATTTGTATCTTGAGCTTCTGTCCAATCTGCAACGAAATCTGCTAAGATCTGAGATTTGATCGCAGTCCTAGCTTTATAGTTGATGTCGAAGGCGGATAATTCGATGCCCCATTTTGTTGTGCGTCCTGTTGCGTCAGCATTGTTTAGAATTGTTGACAGCGGAGCCTTGCTCACAACTGTTACTAGATGCTCTTGGAAGTAGTGCCTAAACTTCCTGCTACCTAGGAATACACCATAGGCTAGCTTTTGAAAGTGAGGGTATCTTTGTTTGGATTCCGTCAGTACCTCGCTGATGTAATAGACAGGCCTTTGGACTCCATACTCGTGACCTTCTTCCTTTCGCTCCACCACGATGACGAGACTAATGACTCTGTATGTAGCTGCCGGGTAAAGGAGCATAGGCTCTGACTCTTCTGGGGCTGCCAAGATAGGTGGGGAGGTGAGCATTTTCTTCAACCCTTGGAGTGCTGCATCTGCCGCGTCGTCCCAGACAAATTTGTCTATTTTCTTCAGCAGCTTGTACAGAGGTAGTGCCTTCTCGCCAAGACGGCTGACAAACCTACTGATTGCTGCTACACAGCCAGTTAGTCGTTGCACATCTTTGAGACAAGTTGGCCTTTTGATGCACAGGATTGCCTTGATTTTCTCCGGGTTAACTCCAATGCCCCTGTTAGAGACGATGAAGCCAAGGAGTTTTCCGGCTGGAACGCCAAAGACGCACTTCAGCGGATTCAACATCATCTTGTACCGTCGGAGGTTCTCGAAAGTTTCTGTGAGGTTGCTGATCAAGTCGGATCCTTTCCGGGTCATGACCGTGATGTCGTGGACGTAGGCGTGTACGTTCCGGCCAATTTGGTCTTTCAAGCACCGCTGCATCGTACGTTGGTAAGTGGCACCTGCGTTTTTCAAGCGAAAAGGCATGGTGACATAGCAGTAAGTGTCAAAAGGGGTGATGAACGAGGTCGCCTTTTGGTCAGACTTATTCATCCGGATCTGGTGATACCCGGAATATGCGTCAAGAAAACACAGAAGTTCCGCCCCTGCAGTCGAATCAATGACTTGGTCAATGCGCGGCAAGGGAAACGGATCCTTCGAACAATGCTTATTCAAGCCAGAGTAATCGATGCACATTCTTAGTATTTCAGAATTCTTTTTGAGTACAAGGACGGGATTTGCTACCCAATCAGTATGGATAACTTCTACTACAAAACCTGTCTCTAGTAACTTTGCTAACTCCATTCCTATGGCGCCGCGCTTCTTATCTCCAAAGCGTCGCATAACTTGCTTCACCGGTTTAGCCCCGGATTTATGTTGAGGTAGTGCTCGGCGAGTTCCCTAGGTACTCCGGACATGTCAGAAGGCTGCCATGCGAAGATATCCATGTTAGCGCGGAGGAACTCGACGAGCGCGTCTTCCTATTTGGGGTCCATGTTTGCTCCGATCGAGACCTGCTTAGTGGTATCTCCTTGCTTGAAGTCGATCTTCTTGGTCTCTATCGCGGCCTTGAACGAAGTTTTCTGTTCGGAGACCTGCTTCTTGGCGGTGTGCATCTCTGTTGGATCCACCGCGGCTCTGTAGCCTTGCAGCTCCTCTCCAGATATCACAGACTCTGCGAAGGCGGCTTCGCCTAACTCGCACTCGTGAGCCTTCTTGTAGTCTCCGGATACGGTAATCATACCATTGGGACCCGGAATCTTGAGCTTGTTGTAGATGTAGCACGCTCTTGCATGAAACATGTGGTAGGTGGGCCTGCCGAAGATGACATGGTAGGAGCTCTTGAAGGGCACGACCTCAAACGTGATTTTCTCTTCGCGGAAATTATTGATATCGCCGAAGGCCACGGGAAGTCTGATGCTGCCAAGGGAGTTTGCCTTTTTACCCGGAACCACACCATGAAATTCAGTGGTGCTGTGTTTAAGCTGTTCCTTGGTAAGGTTCATCCGCTCCAGAGTCTCCAGGTACATGATGTTCAAGCTGGCTCCGCCGTCCATAAGGCACTTGGAGAAATCATACCCGTCAATGCGGGGACTTACAACCAAGGCGTAGCACTCCTTCGGGATGACAGTAGGATGATCCTGTCTGTCAAACGTACATGGAGTTTCCGACCACCTGACGTACTGCGGCACAACCGGAACTGTGGCGTTCAGGATCCGGAGAGCTGATTTGCTGGCACGGACTGTTGGGGTTCCGAGGAAGGT
>NC_061513.1:82667626-82766736 GCF_022539505.1 Lolium rigidum
CTGCAATTGTTACTCTCGCACTTTACTTACTCGTACTTTATTCAACTGTTACATCAAAACCCCCGAATACTTGTCCGTGAGCATTTACAGTGAATCCTTCATCGAAACTGCTTGTCAACACCTTCTGCTCCTCGTTGGGATCGACATTCTTACTTATCGAAGATACTACGATACACCCCCTATACTTGTGGGTCATCAATCCTCCTCTTCCGCAATGCGGGATTCGACCAGCCGGTCGAGGCGATCTCGGGCGTCTGTCGGCTCGATGCGTGGGCCCAGCCGGGTATGGGCCGGCTGGCGGGCGCCGCTGGCTTCTGGAGCCGGCCGGTGTGGGCGTCGAGGCTCGGAGTCTTGCAACTGGTTCCGGCTTGGTGAGGCCAGGCTGCGGCTGCTGCCGCCGCCTGGCTGGCGGCTCGGCCGGCTTGAGCTCGCGTGCGTGGCGCGGGAGTCGTTGCGCCGGCTTGGCGCTGGGGAGGTGGACTCGGCCGTGTCCCTGGCGTTGCCTGCGGCACCACGAGCGTGAGAAGCTCTAGGGTCTTGGGCGTACCTGGGGTCTTTCGACTGCCGGTTGGCAGCCTTTAGCAACTCAGTCACCCGCGTGGTCTGGCGGCGTAACTCTTCGCCTTCGAGGCCGCGCAGCTCCTCTGCGGCGGCTTGCGCGGCGAGCATGTTCTTGTCGGGGGTGTTGTAGATGGGCAGCTCCATTGACGGAGCCGGCGCGTCCGCGCCGTCGCGGTCGATCTCGGCGCCTAGGTCGCGGCCTCTGCGGCGGATCCGGCCGGCTCGGGCTGGGGTTGTCGCTGCCCGGGGTGAGGCCGTGGGCGCGGTTGTACTCGCGGCCGGGTGATGTCCCACTGGCGCTTAGCAGCAGCCAGCTCCTCGGTCTGCTTGAGGAGGAGCACGCGGTGCGCCTCCAGGTCTGCCTCGACGGTGGCGGCATCGGCGCCGGCACCGGTGGTGAGCGGAGTGCTCAGCTTTGCCCGGACTTCTTCCAGCCGGGATGGTGGTGGTGGCGGCTTTGCGCCTGATGCGGATGCATGCCCGCCGACATTGCGCTCCAGGTCGGGGCCGCGAACGCGCGTGGACTTGGCGGGCTGCTCGTCGCCGGCTGCCATGACCTCGTGCATGATGCAGGGGCTGGCGGTGGTGAGGCTGGCGCCGGCTCCAGGAGGAGGGCTTGCGCAGCGCAGGATCTGGCGCGGATAGCGCGGTGGTACGACGGTGGCGACGTAGACGTCGAAGCCGCCGAAGCTGATGACGCTGCCGCCGGCTGGGAAGGGCCGGTCGGCGAAGCAGCCAGCGTTGTCGCTGACGCAGTCGAGGGAGCCGAATCTCCAGATCAAGCCTGAAGCGACTCACTCGCCGGTGGTGATGGTGAGGCCCGTCCGGATGAAGACACCGGCCGAGGATGCTGAAGGCCCCACGGTGGGCGCCAAATGTCGTGGTATCGTCACGGCATATGCCATAGGGTGGATAATCGAAGGTGGTTCCTGAGGGATCTCACGGCGGTATCCGGATGCGGGTATGGGGACGAGCGACACGGCGACGTACCCAGGTTCGAGGCCCTCCGATGGAGGTAAAACCTCTACTCCTGCTAGAGTGTATATGATGATTACACGATACAATGGTGCTCCTAGAGCTGTGTCCGGCTGCTCCTGGGAGGCTAAGGGAGACGATGGTCTCTCTCACAGGGCAGCGCTAAGGGTGGAATGAAGTGAGAATGATCGATCCCCTACACGAGAGGGGGTAGTGCGGCTTATATAGGCACCGGCACTTTACATATAAGACCCTATAGTTTACTGGCCGGCTTGGCCGGCTCCGGCTTCCGCTCCTTCACGAGGCAGTGACGTCAGGAGCCGTTGAGGCCTCATGGCCTGTCCCATCCGGCTGCCGAGGTCAGCGGTATGGAGAGGAGATGTCCCTGTCGCCATCAGCCACTGTAGCCAGTACGGATCGTCGTAGGCCATGATGGCCTGTCCGGCGCGCGGCACTATTGCTCCACAGTGCCCCGCGCTTTACGGAAGATGAAGTCAGCGTGGACTTTGGGAACCCGGATCACCAACCCGGTTCCCTCCAGTGCAAGACTCGCCAGCCTCGAGTCGGTCTGAGGTACAAACCCCTAGTCGGATATGGCTTGTAGAAGCCGACCCAGCTACAGCATTGGCGGCCGTAGCCAGGCCGACTAGGACCTAGAGCCAGCCGGCTTCCGGACCAGCCGGCCTTTGCCGCGAGCCGGCCAGTGGCCAGCCGGCTGCTCTGCGTCCATTGCCCTACCCGGGGTCTTCCCCCCGACACTTAGACGCTTGAGTCTTCTTAGAATATGCAGGGGTGAATCACCGGGGCATCCCCAAGCTTAGAGCTTCCACTCTCCTTGATTTATCATACTCCTCTCTTGATCCTTGAAAACTTCCTCCACACCAAACTCGAAACAACTCATTAGAGGGTTAGTGCACAATAAAAATTAACATGTTCAGAGGTGACACAATCATTCTTAACACTTCTGGACATTGCATAAAGCTACTGGACATTAATGGATCAAAGAAATTCATCCAACATAGCAAAAGAGGCAATGCGAAATAAAAGGCAGAATCTGTCAAAACAGAACAGTCCGTAAAGATGGATTTTATTAGGGCACCAGACTTGCTCAAATTAAAATGTCCAAATTTAATGAAAGTTGCGTACATATCTGAGGATCACTCACGCAAATTGGCTTAATTTTCTGAGTTACCTACAGAGAATTAGACCCAGATTCGTGACAGCAAAGAAATCTGTTTCTGCGCAGTAATCCAAATCTAGTATTTACTTTACTATCAAAGACTTTACTTGGCACAACAAAACACAAAACTAAGATAAGGAGAGGTTGCTACAGTAGTAAACAACTTCCAAGACTCAAATATAAAACAAAAATACTGTAGTAAAAACATGGGTTTTCTCCCATAAGCGCTTTTCTTTAACGCCTTTCAGCTAGGCGCAGAAAGTGTAACTCAAGTAACATCAAGAGATGAAGCATCAACATCATAATTTGTTCTAATAATAGAATCGTAAGGTAACTTCATTCTCGGAAGTGTTCCATACCTTTCTTGAGAGGAAATAGATATTTAATATTACCTTCCTTCATATCAATAGTAGCACCAACGGTTCGAAGAAAAAGTCTTCCCAATATAATGGGGCAAGATGCATTGCATTCAATATCCAAGACAACAAAATCAACGGGGACAAGGTTATTGTTAACCATAATATGAACATTATCAACTTTCCGCAAAGGTTTCTTTTTAGCATTATCAGCGAGATTAACATCCAGATAACAGTTTTTCATTGGTGGCAAGTCAAGCATATCATAGACTTTCTTAGGCATAACGAAATACTTGCACCAAGATCACATAAAGCATTACAATCAAAATCTTTGACCCTCATTTTAATGATGGGCTCCCAACCATCCTCTAGCTTTCTAGGAATAGAAGTTTCAAGTTTTAGTTTCTCTTCTCTAGCTTTTATGAGAGCATTTGTAATATGTTTTGTGAAAGCCAAATTTACAGCGCTAGCATTGGGACTTTTAGCAAGTTTTTGTAAGAACTTTATAACTTCAGAGATGTGGCAATCATCAAAATCTAAATCATTACAATTTAAAGCAATGGGATTATCATCCCCAAGGTTGGAAAAATTTCAGCAGTTTTATCACAGGCAGTTTCAGCAGTTTTAGCAGTTTCGGGTAATTTTGCGCGCTTTGAACTAGGAGTAGAAACATTGCCAACACCAATCATTTTATCATTGATAGTAGGAGGTGCAGCAACATGTGAAGAATTAGCGTTGCTAGTGGTGGTAATAGTCCAAACTTTAGCTACATTTTTCTCTTTAGCTAGTTTTTCATTTTCTTCTCTATCCCACCTAGCACGCAGTTCAGCCATTAATCTTATATTCTCATTAATTCTAACTTGGATGGCATTTGCTGTAGTAACAATTTTATTTTCAATATCCCTATTAGGCATAACTTTCGATTTCAAAAGATCAACATCAGAGGCAAGACTATCAACCTTAGAAGCAAGAATATCAATTTTATTGAGCTTTTCCTCAACAGATTTGTTAAAGGCAGTTTGTGTACTAATAAATTCTTTAAGCATAGCTTCAAGTCCAGGGGGTGTATTCCTATTATTGTTGTAAGAATTCCCATAAGAATTAGCATAACCGTTACCATTATTATAAGGATATGGCCTATAGTTATTACTAGAATTGTTCCGATAAGCATTGTTGTTGAAATTATTATTTTTAATGAAGTTTACATCAACATGTTCTTCTTGGGCAACCAATGAAGCTAACGGAACATTATTAGGATCAACATTAGTCCTATCATTCACAAGCATAGACATAATAGCATCAACCTTATCATTCAAGGAAGATGATTCTTCAACAGAATTTACCTTCTTACCTTGTGGAGCTCTTTCCGTGTGCCATTCAGAGTAATTAATCATCATATTATCGAGGAGCTTTGTTGCTTCACCAAGAGTGATGGACATAAAGGTACCTCCAGCAGCTGAATCCAATAAATTCCACGAAGAAAAATTTAGTCCTGCATAGAAGGTTTGGATGATCATCCAAGTAGTCGATCCATGGGTTGGGCAATTTTTAACCAAAGATTTCATTCTTTCCCAAGCTTGAGCAACATGTTCATTATCCAATTGTTTAAAATTCATTATGCTACTCCTCAAAGATATAATTTTAGCAGGGGGATAATATCTACCAATAAAAGCATCCTTGCATTTAGTCCAGGAATCAATACTATTCTTAGGCGTAAATAGCAACCAATCTTTAGCTCTTCCTCTTAATGAGAAAGGAAACAATTTTAATTTTATAATGTCACCATCTACATCTTTATACTTTTGCATTTTACACAATTCAACAAAATTATTGAGATGGGCAGCAGCATCATGAGAACTAACACTGGAAAATTGCTCTCGCATAACAAGATTCGATAAAAGCAGGTTTAATTTCAAAGAATTCTGCTATAGTAGCAGGTGGAGCAATAGGTGTGCATAGGAAATCATTATTATTTGTGCTAGTGAAGTCACACAACTTAGTATTTTCAGGGGTGGCCATTTTAGCAGCAGTAAATAAAACAAACTAGATAAAGTAAATGCAAGTAACTAATTTTTGTGTGTTTTTGATATAGAATGCAAGACAGTAAATAAAGTAAAGCTAGCAACTAATTTTTTTGTGTTTTGATATAATGCAGCAAACAAAGTAGTAAATAAAATAAAGCAAGACAAAAACAAAGTAAAGAGGTTGGGAAGTGGAGACTCCCCTTGCAGCGTGTCTTGATCTCCCCGGCAACGGCGCCGGAAATTTGCTTGATGCGTGTAATTGACACGTCCGTTGGGAACCCCAAGAGGAAGGTGTGATGCGCACAGCGGCAAGTTTCCCTCGGTTAGAAACCAAGGTTTAATCGAACCGAGTAGGAGTCAAGAAGCACGTTGAAGGTTGATGGCGGCGGGATGTAGTGCGGCGCAACACCGGAGATTCCGGCGCCAACGTGGAACCCGCACAACACAACCAAAGTACTTTGCCCCAACGAAACGAGTGAGGTTGTCAATCTCACCGGCTTGCTATAACAAAGGGTTAACCGTATTGTGTGGAAGATGATTGTTTGCAAGAAAACGAGTAAAGAACAAGTATTGCAGCAGATTTGTATTTCGAGTATAAAAGAATGGACCGGGGTCCACAGTTCACTAGAGGTGTCTCTCCCATAAGATAAAAGCATGTTGGGTGAACAAATTACAGTCGGGCAATTGACAAATAGAGAGGGCATAACAATGCACATACATGTCATGATAAGTACAGGGAGATTTAATTGGGCATTACGACAAAGTACATAGACCGCCATCCAACTGCATCTATGCCTAAAAAGTCCACCTTCGAGGTTATCATCCGAACCCCTCCAGTATTAAGTTGCTAACAACAGACAATTGCATTAAGTATTGCGCGTAATGTAATCAATAACTACATCCTCGGACATAGCATCAATGTTTTATCCCTAGTGGCAACAGCACATCCATAACCTTAGGGGTTTCTATCACTCCCCCCATTCACGGAGACATGAACCCACTATCGAGCATAAATACTCCCTCTTGGAGTTACTAGCATCAACTTGGCCGAGCCTCTACTAATAACGGAGAGCATGCAAGATCATAAACAACACATAGGTAATAACTTGATAATTAACATAACATGGTATTCTCTATCCATCGGATCCCAACAAACACAACATATAGCATTACGAGATAGATGATCTTGATCATGTTAGGCAGCTCACAAGATCCAACAATGAAGCACAATGAGGAGAAGACAACCATCTAGCTACTGCTATGGACCCATAGTCCAGGGGTGAACTACTCACTCATCACTCCGGAGGCGACCATGGCGGTGAAGAGTCCTCCGGGAGATGAATCCCCTCTCCGGCAGGGTGCCGGAGGAGATCTCCGGAATCCCCCGAGATGGGATTGGCGGCGGCGGCGTCTGCGGAAGGTTTTCCGTATCGTGGTTCTTCGTACCGGGGTTTTCGCGACGGAGGCTTTAAGTAGGCGGAAGGGCAACGTGGGGGGCCACACGAGGGCCCCACACCACGAGTCGGCGCGGCCGGGGCCCGGGCCGCGCCGCCCTATGGTGGCGGCGCCTCGTGGCCCCACTTCGAATCCTCTTCGGTCTTCCGGAAGCTTCGTGGCAAAATAGGACCCCGGGCGTTGATTTCGTCCAATTCCGAGAATATTTCGTTACTAGGATTTCGAAACCAAAAACAGCAGAAACAAGAATCGGCTCTTCGGCATCTTGTTAATAGGTTAGTTCCAGAAAATGCACGAATATGACATAAAGTGTGCATAAAACATGTAGATATCATCAATAATGTGGCATGGAACATAAGAAATTATCGATACGTCGGAGACGTATCAACTAGCAGAGTTTATCTTCAGTACAAAGACAAGGTAAAAGAAAAATAAAGTAGTTAAAAAACCAAGCATATCGAGATGATCTTTATAGATACATATCAAACATTGTTCAATAGTCCAACATGCAATGGTTAGTCTTGTTCAAATGGAAAGGGGTAGTTGCTAGAGTTTCTATGATATGAATTCCACATTTCTATGGTTTTTAGTTCAGAGATCGTTCAAGAAAATTGAATATGCATAAGATGATGATACAATGCTCATATTTGTATTTATCAACCATAAGCTCGTTGATGCATGATATGATTTGTGCGCTTATTTGCTCGAGGAGTAGCAAATGTTTAAGTTTGGAGGAGTTGATACGTGCATTTTACATCATCAACATTGTCACATATATGTTTAGTTTCTATTGATATATGCCATTAGACACCATTATTCATGCATTTTTAGTTGATTTCTAGGACTTCCCTACAAAGTCCCCTTCTTTGGTATTTAATTCCTAGGAGGCAGAAAACCTCCTTTTTCGTTTTTTATTGTTTCCGGGACCTTATGGACACCTAAACATCAAGGGAAAAAATACATGATCAGTTTTTCACCCGAAGAAGCACCGTGGGCCAAAGAATTTTTGTTTCGATTTTTAAATTCTACATTTTAATTTTATTTTTATTTTTCTGAAATTTTAGAATTTTCAAAATCTTTTCCAATTTTTGAACTTATAGGATTTTTCTATATTAGTTTTAAAAAAATTCTATTTTCTGAATATTTTTTAGTTTTTATATACTTTTGATTTTTTTGAATTTTTTTAATTTAAAGTTTTTGTTTTTTTGAAATTTTGAATTTTAAAATTTTGTTTTTTCAATTGTGAAATTTTAGTTTCTATATTATATTCTTTTTGTTATTTTTGACTTTTTTGAATTTTAAATTTTGTTTCTTTTGACATTATGAATTTATTTTTTGAATTTTTTGATATTTTTGAAAAAAATATTTGTTAAAAAGATAATGTTTTTGAATTTTACTAATTGTTCCGGTTTAAAAAAAATACAGTATTTTTAAAATTTTCATTTTTTGGATTTTTTGAAGTTTAAATTTCGTTTTGAAATTATTCTCTTAAGAGGGTTGATATGATTCTAATATCAATAAGAACTAACATAAGGGTAGCTTAATTGAATGGAACTTAGAAGTTATGCGTGCTTACGTTGGAGCAATTTGAGGATGGGTGACCTAGCAGGAAGTTATCATTTCAATATGATTTTCGCAGTGTTATTGCAAATTATTTCCTCTTTCGATTTTCTTGTTTTTTTTCATGAATTTTTTTATCTTTTTTAGAATTCTGTGGAGCATATCATGGATATGCGCCACAGATATTTGATAATTCTGTGGCGCATGTAGATATGCGTCACATAAATAAAATTTTGTGGTGTGACTTATGTGGCGCACGAAATATGTGTCACAGAAAGTCAAAAAGGTGCGCCACAGATATGAAGTTTCCTACTAGTGTCCCTCTTATAGTTTTTGTGTTAAATTGAACCCCAGATATTGTTTTAGGATAATTGCATGTTTGTGATTGGTACTTTATCTTTATTTGGTGGATTTTGGTGGAGATATTATATATTCAGATTGTGTTGTAACTATTATGCCCCCGGTCCATATCATGTTTTATACTTGTGAGTAGTTCCCCATGTTTCTAAGGGCATAGGATGATCTATCTATGATTCTATATGATGTGCAATGAGTATTTGGTCAAATTTTATCTATTATGTTGTTCTATGATGGTTTTATGCGAATGTCGACTGCATATTACTTCACCTATATGGGCTCATAGAGCTACACTTTAATGTAATGAATGAATGTTGGAAGGGATGGAATGACAGAAACCGTTTTCCAATACTATGAGTTACATTAGAGGGGTTTATGTTAGGGACCAATGATCTTATTGCTATGGTGTGACATTTATGTCTTAATGATTCCTATACTTACACATGAAAATGGCTCTACGACCCATCATAAGGGGTGTATTTTCTCATATCTATGGCTACCCCTAATAGAATGGATCTTGACAAAATATTTACCATGTTGTGTAGAACTCTAATGCTAGTAAATCTATGCCGGCCTCGGGAAAACTTGTCTCATATAAGCACACACACTTGAGATTTTCCTCTTGTTGCATGGAGGATTGGTCTTTCTCTCATTGAGAGCATTTATATATTGCTATTTACTTTCTTCAGTCTATTTTATCGCAAACTATACACACAAAACATCAAAAACTACTACATCTTTATTATTGTTTGCTTGTCAATTTCGCTAACCAATACCTTCAGCTCCTTGTGGGTTTGACAAACTTTTTTATTGAAAAGTAGTAAAATTGATCTCCCGCACTTGGGAGCCATCAAGAATGTCCAATTCTTCTCCCCCAGCAGATACGACAAAAAGTTTGTTAGACCTGAAAGTTTCCGCCTAGAGCTACACTGCCAAATTTCCTGCTAAGGCCGTAAACCTTTTTCCTCGATGCAAGGGAGGAAATACTATGGCTTACACTGGCACATTCTCGTGCACCCTCGACCCCGGGGGCGATACACTGAAGCTCGCATCGAAGGAGGCTAGCAGGTAGAGCAACACACAAGACAATCCGGGTAGCGCTTTTTAAGACATGAAGCCCCGATTCCTCGGGAGGGACCTCGTCGGAGGTTCCAACAACTACAAGCTGCTCCATGTCGTTCTGGCCACCCCTAGAGCCTCCTGGATTCGCAGCTTTCCACCAAGGGTACACTAACAAAGAACGAGAACCATAGGTACAAGGCTAAAGAATAGGTGAACACGAAAAGTGTAATAGACTGATAGATTCAATTGGTGTTATTCAATTGGCCATCCCCTCCGGCATATTTGAGGAGGTTGATCTTTTTGTACAAGGAAGGTACTCCTCTATGCTTTCCATACAAGAAAATGACTCAAAATTCCGTCCAAAAATCATAGATCTAGCATAATCCGGATAGAATTTGGATCCGACTGCTTCTTGTCCCTACTTTAGGAGTAAATTACATAAAACTACGACAATTCAGGCTAGGGTAATAGTTGAGCGCGTATGTTTCTATTTTTTCAAAAAAAAACTACTAGTTCTGAGGCGTGGAGTCACACATCACACTAATTCCAGTCTAATAGCATTTTGAAAGGAATCCTAATCAGTGGGAGGCGTGGAGTCACACATCACACTAATTCCAGTCTAATAGCATTTTGAAAGGAATCCTAATCAGTGGGACCCATTTGTCATATCTTCGTTGACATGACACATGCTGGAGCAGAGGTGGACATAGGACCCACATCTTCTTTTCATGTCTCTTCCTCTTCCTCCTTCATTTCTCTCTCGGGTCAAATGCCATTATTCCTATCCATGTCCCATCGAGCGGGCGTCTGCTCGTGTCCCCGTGGCCGACCTCCGGCCGCTCGGCATTTCTCCTTGCAGGAAGCCGCGAGGCCACTCGTGTCGATATCGTCCTCCACGGGCCAGTGGGAGCGGCGCCTAAATATTGACACCAACATGGCCCATTGCCGCTAGATGTTGGTGAGCTGCAGCGGCGGTGATGCCACCCACTGCCCACGAGGCCCTGCTGCTGGAGGTTCGTGAGCTGGAGTCGCGGCGGCGCTGCCAAGGGGAGTGCACGAACGGGAGGATAAGATGGAGGCAGCTCCGAAAATTGTGAACCCTCTCTCGCGCTCACGCATGGGGCCTCGTGGCGACGCACGGTCAGGCCTACCTGACATCCTCTCCTTACCCCCTCCCCTCGTCCCGCGTTACGGGAGGAAGTTCATCTAGATGCAGAAGGTCCGGCCGATGAGCTCCTCCTCGCCACAAACCTTGTGAGCAACAGGAGTAGCTCCTCCCCCCCCCCGTGCCGCCAATGTCATAGACGCTGGGCCCAGCCTCCTAGAACTGGTTGGCCCTAGCCACGTGCAAGGGAAGCACAGTGCCATGGCAGTGGTAGCAGAGGACAAAGTAGGAGAGGAAGGGGTTGGAATGGATCGAAGGGCTAGAGGAGAGGGTAGGAGGCGGTTGCAGGGAAAGGGAGGAGGGAGGCGGGCTGGAGGGGAGTGGGATACCAAGGTGCGGGTGTGGGGATGTGTTCACCAGAATAGAGTAGAGGGCGGAGGGAGAGTTCCATGGGACGGAGAGGAATGCAAGAGGATAAGGGAATATGGTAGGCCAAATCGTCAAGCGAGCGGTAGACTTTTTCCTACTAGTGTGTGGGACCCACATCCACCTCACCAACATGCCAAGTCATCACTGACAATTCGGCCCTAGTAGTCAGAAATGATGTCAAAGTTTCTAATGATATACATTAGTGCGATATGTGGCTTCTTGTCCGAATGGTGGTAGTTTTTTGTAAATAATTAGTAAAATAGGTACTTACCTATTACCCTAGCCGAAATATTGGTATTCTTATGTAATTTACTCTAACTCTAGAGATTGCATTGTTACTCGGATGGAGATGCTTCAAAAAGAAAACTTGATTATCCCAAATAGATGAACAACTCTCATGTTGATCAGTTTTCCATCTAAGGATGTCTTGATGCGTCTTTAACTTCAAGTCCGATCCATCAGGCGACTTGGTTACCCGAAACTTGTCGTCGCTCTGTGGGCCGCACGGTAGGTCGGATAAAGATGAGTCTATTAGCAAAGGTGTATCTCGTATTGACGACACACATAACTTCCGTGTTGAGCATTCTTTCATTAAAGGCCGTCTTGACGCATATGCAAGCATATCTTCAGCTTCGGTTCAGATTTATCAGGCGAAGAGTTACCCGGATTTTGTCAAGCCTCGGTGGGTCGCATTGTAAGCCGGATCCTGATGACTCCAAAATCAAAGTTTTACGCTTTGATACAAATAACTTTCATGTTGGACATTTTTTCATGTGAGATCATCTTGAGGATAATCTGACTAACATCTCCATATAATGTCTTCCTATGATTTTCGCCTTAAACCCGAGGTGGCCAAATTTCTAGTGCTCTTCTTGGCGTGACTTCTTGATGTCTTCAAGTTGTAGTGCTCTTCCTTCTTCACTAACATGGATTTTCGTCCACCATACACGTGAAGGGACCAATCCGACATGGATCTGCCTAACGACAAAGGTGGTTAATAGGGATCCATCTTGGAACCAAAGTTACCGTGGATCAACCTAAGGACCGAGGTAGCCACTGATCCAACTAATCCATCTAGCTCCTTCAGCTTCAATGGTTCCGGCTTGAACATGGATCCACCTTGGGACCACATGGCCAACATTCTGGCCTGGACCTAAGACGACTTCATTTGGTCTTTCTGCTTGGCGTAACTCCTAGATTTCTTAAAGTATCGCCAAGATGGCTTAGGCCTATGCTAGCCAAATCCGCCTTGGACCCTAGGTGAACATGGATCTGGCTTTGACCAAAGTGAACATGATTCCGCCTCGTCCAAAGTGGCCATGATTCCGTATTTAGACTAAGGTGGCCATAATTCCAACATGCTCCTAAATACGGCTTTGGGAAATATTGTTGGTATTGTGATAATCCATTCAAAACATGCTTACACCCCAAGATGAGCATGAAAAAAATTCTTGTTTGGAATGCTAATGGAATGCCAAGTTACCAAATAACAAATAAATGAAAAACGTAAAATCCTCGTCATTGTTGAAACGCGATAGTGGGGAGGGGGCCTAAGTATGGGAACCACTATCAAGTAATAGTGTTAGCATGGAAGATCTAAATTTTAGCATTCACATACCTTGCACGTGCATGTTCCCACATCCACATGGACTTCTAATCTCTAGACATGTGCATTATACATCAACCATGGTTCCCTTCTGTGAGGGCTTCAACCTACCTTTAAATGAGTCAAGATAGTGTGTCTTTGCTAAAGAAAATATGCCCTAGAGGCAATAACAAAAGTATTATTTATTTGCATGCTCATTATTAATGTTTATTTTTATGCTATAAATATTATGATTCTTCAATCTGAAATTTGAAGGAAAACTGGTAAGCACATATGGAGACATAAACACCAAGTTGTTCCGAGTCCCATCTCTAGGACTAGCGTTTGATGATCAGATTTAAATGATCTTTGCATAGTTATAGTAACAGGGATACCTATGTCAATGAGGGCACACTGTAAGAAGAACAAGGGCGTTGAACCGACCCAATTCCATGATATACTACGATACCATTTCGTCACTTGTTGTTGGTATCATCTTAAGATTGGTATCATATAATAATGTCCTTAGACCCCGAGAATATTGAGTCCCAACAAAATGCTTTTGACTAGCACCTGTTATGGCGGCTCTGGCGACCACCCACCCTCTAAACCCTAGCACCGACGATCTTCTCCATCTTCGGTGATCAAGGCTTGGTTTACCGCTCATTGGAATCAGCTCGTGATCCCGCGTAAGGTATTAGGTCTTTCCACCTCTCCTCTCTCTCTCCATGTCCCCTCCGACGTGGACATGGTGTGTCTCATATTCAGAAGTTCAAGATCTGGGTTTGGAAGTTCATGGTAGTCAGGCAGGGGAGTTACATATGTGGCCTGCCACAGATTGGTTAGTGTTGATGAATAGAAAGGGCACATCCATCGTGGGGAAGTACTTGCAGGATGGTGAAACCGTGGATATAGGATCTGGGATTGAGTTCTCGGCATTTCATGTTAAGGTGATCAGATGTGTTCTCTCACCCAATGAGGATCTTATTGCTTCGGATCAAGATCTCTTGGCTATGATGGTCTCAGATCCCCGATCTGCAGATCGGTGTTGGAAGGTAACTTACTCTACGCATGTTGATCTGGCTAGAGGTCGTATGAAGGCGTACGATGGATCTTTGATGTTATATGTCAAGGAAAATTGGCTGCTCCTTAAAAATGCTAAGGGTGCCATGATTGGTCGACGAGGTCTTAAAACTTCGGATGCTCTAAGTCTTGGTGCTAAAATTTCTTTTCCTAATCATGTCATACGTCTGGGTAGACCTTTGTTGCGCCAGGTCATTCCTGTGAATTCTCAGGATGAGCTTTCTCAGGTGGCTCCTGCATGTTCTGAGGCACGGGCTAACACAGTTATTGAGGAATCTTCCAAGGCAGACAATTTGCAACCCTCGAAGATCTCAACCCCATTTGCAGAATCTGTGCATGCTGCTTTATTTCGTGGGCTTAGCTTTTCCCATGGTATCAATTTTTCAAAAGATGTTCAATCCAAGTTTAATTATGAGGAGCATCCTTCCTCTCATACTGGCCATTTCTTGATGGTAGTAGCTTTTGGTAGAGCAAACTTTAAAATGGAGGAGGATCTTGTTAGCATTGCTCTAGAAGCAGCTATTGGTGGTTCTTGTGGTAATCTCAAGGTTTCTTTGATTAAGGGTAGGGTTTTTTCATTCTGTGTGGCTAATAAGAATGTGGGTTTTCATATCTTAAAGCTAAGGAGGTTCATTTGCCAGCAGTTTAAATGCTATTTTTATCTTTGGGGTAAAGGAGGCCCTAATTGGCAATGGGAATTCTCTAATTGGAAGAAGCAATGTGATGATGACTGGATCCTTGTTAGCCCTTCTAAGAGAGCCATGCAGAAGGGTTTGGAAGCTTTACAGAGAAAGGCTCAGCATTCTATTTTATCCACGGGGCAAAATGTTAAAAAGAAATTGCAATTTGCTGATTCTATTGCATATGTGGCTTGTTTAGGTTACAAACCTCCAAACCCTCCTATTACTTCTTTTGAGAAGGGAGAATGCTCTACTTCCTCAGCTATGGGAAATGGCCTTGAAAAGAATTTGCAGCCTAGTGTTGACTCTATGGATGAAGGGCAGAATGATTTTGAGAATATGATTGATGACATGGCTTTTAAAGTTTGGAAATGTGGAAGATGTCTTAGTTTGAAGCATGAGTCCAAAGAGTGTACTTCTGATATTCGTTGCAGGTCTTGTTTTAATTATGGCCATATTAGGAAAAACTGTCTTAATCGGAATATGCACAAAGTTTGGGTTCCAAAGGACAAGTCGGCGGCTCAGACAGTTATTAATGACCAGAGAGAATCTGTGTCCAACGCCGGTTCGCATCCCACGACACCTGCCTCATTTAATCCTTCATGTCTGTCGTCAAGTAAAGGTTCTCTGTCTTCGCCTCGAGAAACCCACACATCGACCGCAGCTCCCCCTCCGTCGGCTCCCTCTGCGTCGGCGATGGCGGTGTTTGAGGTTGATCCAACGCCTTGGCTCCCATGGGGGCATCAGATCATTGATGGAGGCCCGACGCGTCTGCCCAGGACCTACTACAACGCCTCTCAGGATCCGCCGCCGCAGCATCGTTCTTTCTGTGTCGCCATGGTTGATCCGCCGCCGCCACCTCATGCGGCTGCTCACTGGAGGCATCAGGTGAATGATTTCCTTGTCGGCCCCTTGCAGCGTAATGTGCTTGCTGTGCAGCCAAGTTTGTTCGGGGTAGGTCTGTTTGAGATGAGTAGCCCAAACTCTGCTAGTGCTCTGGTTCAACATGGTCAGTTTCAGTTGCATAATCGTTCCCTTCGCTTCCTGCATGTTGATGAAACTCAGAATCATCGAGCTATTTTCGGTTGTCGAAGGGGCTGGTTGATGTTTTTGGGGGTCAACCCTGACTATCGCAATGATCTGGATATTGCAAATGCTGTAGCAACATTTGGACAATTTCACTATTGGAATAGCAATGATCCTGTTAAGGATATAGTTCTTGTGTATGCTACTTTCACTTCTCCTCAGCTAGTTCCTAGAGATGTGGTGTTTGGCAAATATGCATCTGTGGGTGGGATAAAGGAAACTTGGACAGCTCCTGTGTACATTCTCACTGCAGATTTTGCTGATGCTCTACCAGCAGATGAGGATCCCATGCCTCCTGATGGCAACCCTCACCCTCTCCCTGGGAATTTGATACCAAATATGAATTTGTTTGTTAACCCTCAATATCCAGAAGTGGGTTGGGATGCAGTGCAAGAGCCATTTGGTAATGATGTGAATCACATGGGTAATGAGGCTGGTCAGCACAATCATCCTTTGTGGGATTTGCAGGATGCAGAGCAAGGGCAACAGGAGGAGTTACCTGTATCCATGGTTTTGAATATTTCTGATGGCTCTGATTCTTCAGTTAACATGGTCTTGGATGGGGTTGCACCAGTTCAGCAGAATTTGCAGGTGTTTGCCATGGTGGAGATGTTTATTGGCCCCTCTCCTTCTCCTGAGATGATGAGGCATAGGTGGTTGGCTGCAATGCTTCCTACAGTTACCCCTGTTCTGCAATTTAATAAGCTGGGTTCCTCTCCCTTTATCTTTCTGAAGCATGATGCACTAATGATGGGGAATGATGGGTGCTCTGCATATCAAGGTTATGTAGGGGAGGATAAGGGATGCAGGCTATTTGAGAAGGAGGATCTGAGGTCTGGACAGTTGTCTCTTCAGACACCTAAGAAAAGGAGGCAAAGGAAGAAAGTGGTCCCACTTGTGGAGAATTCTGAGAGGAGGTTCACTAGGAGCTGTCTCAATAAGGAGGGTTATAGACCCAGGCCTGTTTTGGACATGCAGCCAAAAATCAAGAAGAAGTCAAGGGCCAAGCTATTGTTAGTCAGAGATGCAGAAAATGATGAGGAGGAACAACATAGTCTGCATAATGAAGATACAAGGGAGGATGAGACTGATGAGGCAGCTACAGATATCCCTGTTACTCCTCTACCTGTGCTTCAGTCTGTGGGGATTGCTCTGGGGATTGCACCAGAGAAGCTTACAAAGGAACAGCTTGAGGCTGAACCTGTGAAGGGGAAGTCAAAGCATGCTGATAATGTGTAGTTTCATGGGCAAAGTGTGTGTGGGGGCTTTGTCTGGTTTTATAGTTTTTGTGGAAGCTTTTGTGGGGCTTGATCTAGGGTGTGGGGTGTTTGACCTATTGCATCCTATTAAGGAGGTTTATTTTGTGGGAGTCTTTGCTCTTGTGTTTACTGATCATGGAGCTCAACACAGCTGGCCTATTTTATTATCCATGATGTATATTTTATGCTATAATGAGGAGCTGGTATTACATGTCAGCTTGGTCTTATCCTGCTTTATTTGTCTTTATTATGAGTAAGATCTATATGAGGAAGTGGCGTGTGTTGTGTTGGAATGTGCGTGGACTTAATGTTGATAACAGACAAAGGGAAGTAAGAGCCAAGATTGATGAAAGTGAGTGTGATATCATTTGCCTCCAAGAAACTAAATGTGAAGTGTTTGATTGGAGATTAATTAGGAAATTCTGTCCCAAAAGATTTGATTCTTTTGCTTATGCTCCTTCTGTGGGTGCTTCTGGTGGTATAATTATTCTCTGGAATTCTGCTATATTCCAAGGAGTGTTGACACAGTCAGAGAAGTTTGGGCTGGTAATTAAATTTACTTCTGTCCATAATAATGAAATCTGGTATCTTGTGTGTGTGTATGGGCCTTGTCATGGTATCGAGAGGGATAATTTTGTGTCTTGGTTATATAACTTACAAATTGTCCTAGAAGATAATTGGCTTATAGTGGGAGACTTTAATTTCATCAGAGCACAGGATAATAGAAATAAACCTGGTGGGGATGTTAATGATATGTTTTTGTTTAATGAGATTATTGGACACCTTGGTTTGTTGGAGTTGCCTATAAAAGGAAGAGCATACACTTGGTCCAATATGCAGAGAGATCCTTTGCTTGAGCAGCTGGATTGGTTTTTTACTAGTGCTCATTGGATTTCAGATTATCCTAATTCAATTGTGCTTCCTCTTGCTAAAACTGGATCAGATCATGTGCCATGTGTGATTAATATTGATACAACCATCCCAAAGGCTAAAATATTTAGGTTTGATAATTACTGGGTGGATCTCCCAGGGTTTAAAGAATGTGTTGATAATTCTTGGTGTCAGAGTTCTCATAAGAAGTATAGTTCTGCAGTGTTGGCAGATAAATTGAAGAAGTTAAGATATGAATTGAGGAAGTGGCATACAAGTCTTTCTAAGTTTAAGGAGACAATGAAGAGATGTAATGATGTCATTCTTATTCTAGACACTTTGGAGGAAAAAAGGCCATTATACAATGTGGAGTTTAATTTTAGGAGCATTGTGAAGTTGCATCTTGATGAATTACTGCTAGTGGAATGTAATTATTGGAGGAAGAGGTGTACCATTAGGTGGATTAAGCAAGGGGAGGATAACACTAAATTCTTTCATGCTATGGCAACTGAAAGGTACAGAAGAAACTCCATTGCTTTATTGCATGATGCTGAAGGAAATGAGGTGAATGATCATCAGTTGATGGCTAGCATGCTCCTCAAGGAATATAAAGGAAGATTGGGACAGTCTAAGCCAATTAATATGCAGTTTGATTTGAGTGTGCTGCTACATAAGGTAGATGGATTGGATTCATTGACAAGACCCTTTTGAGGAAAAAGAAATGGATGATGTCATTAAGTATATGCCAGCTGATCGGGCTCCTGGCCCTGATGGATTCAATGGTTTGTTTTTGAAGAAATGCTGGCCCATAATTAAAACAGATTTTTACAAATTGGCAGCTGATTTTCATAGTGAAACTGTTCAGTTGAAGAACATAAATGGATCCTTCATTACACTGGTGCCAAAGAAGCAAGTGCCTCTGCATGTGAATGATTTTAGGCCTATTTCACTGACAAATGTTTGTGTCAAGTTCCTTACCAAGCTAGCTGCCAATAGATTGCAGGATGTAATCTTGTCTTGCATTCATAAGAATCAATATGGGTTTCTCAGAGGTAGATCCATTCAAGATTGTTTGGCTTGGGCTTTTGAATATCTTTATTTATGCCATGCTTCTAGGAAACCTATTATTATACTCAAGCTGGATTTTGCTAAGGCATTTGATACTATTGAGCATGAGGCTATATTGCAAGTGATGCATCATAAGGGGTTTAACAGTAAATGGTTGAATTGGGCAAAGGAAATTCTTTCTACTGGCACTTCAGCTATCTTGTTGAATGGCATTCCTGGTAAACAATTTGAATGCAAAAGGGGGGTCAGGCAGGGTGATCCTATCTCTCCTCTATTTTTCTTGTTTGGTTCTGATTTGTTGCAATCTGTTGTCAATGATCTAGTAGTCCAAGGGTTGTTGTCTACACCTATCAACACAAATGAGGAGGATTTTCCTATAGTGCAGTATGCTGATGATACATTGTTGATCTTGCCAGCTGATAAGCAGCAATTTTTGGCCTTAAAGGAAACTCTGAAAAAGTTCACCTTGTCCACAGGTTTAAAAATAAACTATGGTAAGTCTCAGATGGCGCCAATTAATGTTCCTCCTGAACTTCTTGCTGATCTGGCTGAGGTGTTTGGTTGTCAAGTGGGAACAATGCCATTCACCTATTTGGGACTTCCTCTGGGAACAACTAAGCCTACTATTATAGAGTTGTCACCTTTAGTGTGCAGATTGGAGAGAAAACTTACTGCTAGTTCTAGCTTTCTTTCACAAGGAGCAAGACTGCAATTGATTAATTCTGCTCTGGCTTCAATGCCTTTGCATTTTTTATGTACTCTGCAGTTACCTCCTGGACTCACTAAGCAGTTGGATAGGATCTTGAGGCAATGTTTACGGAGGGATCAAGAGGGACATCCTAAGCAGTCCTTGGCAGCATGGGAGATGATTTGTAAGCCTAAACTTAAGGGGGGACTTGGTATTGTCAATTTTCAGAAACAAAATGCTGCTTTGTTGCTAAAATTTCTGGATAAGTTTTACAATAAAAGGGACACTCCCTGGGTTCAGTTGGTTTGGTTTGGTCATTATCAGGGGAAAGTCCCACATGAAGAGAAGTTATGTGGTTCTTTTTGGTGGAAGGATGTCATGAAACAAGTGGATAATTTTAGAGGTATATCAGTTATTTCCATGGGAACTGGGGATACTTTTATGTTCTGGCAGGATAACTGGAAGGTGGATGGGCTGGCTAGGCCATTTATGCTCAGGTTTCCAAGATTATTCTCATATGTGCTTAATGATAAAATGTCTGCACAGGAGGTGTATGGTGTAGAGGATCCGTCAGAACTGTTTTATAGACCTTTGTCTACACAAGCATTCCAAGAGTTTCAGGCTTTGCAGAGGTTACTGGATCAAAATCAGTTGTCAGGGACAAATGATGAATGGCATTATTGTTGGGGTGAGAGCTACTCTGCTAAACAGTTCAATGATCATATCCATGCACACATTATGGTTCCTAAGGTATATACATGGCTTTGGAAGTCCTCCTGTGTGATGAAGACAAAGGTGTTTGCATGGTTATTGCTGGTTGATAGGTTGAATACTAGAGATTTGCTCAGAAGGAGGCATTGGAATGTCTCTGAGGATAATACTTATGTGCTTTGTCCAGCTAGGGTGTATGAAGATAGGATTCATTTGTTCTTTCACTGTAATTTCAGTGTTAGAATATGGAATTATTTGCAGATTGATTGGCAGCAGCATGATGACTTGCAGATGGTGATGAGTGAGGCCAAAAGAAGCTTTCGGCAGCCTTTTCTCATGGAGGTTATTATTACTGCCTGCTGGAATATTTGGCTCATCCGAAATGGCAGAATTTTTAAGCAGGAGAATGTTTCTTTTGCTAGATGGAAGGCCAAATTTGTACAGGATATGTTTTGGCTGCAGTACAGAATTAAGGCCAAGCATAAGGATAGTCTTCTTAGTTGGATCAAGTCCCTACCTTAGAGACTGTATTAGTTTAGCCTTTTTAGTTCTAGGTTTTATTTTTTGTACATTATCCTTTTTATATAAAATTTAATAAATTTGCTGTGGGGCTTTTTGCCTCACAGTCCTGCTTCAAAAAAAAAAATTTGCATGTACTTCGGAAGCTTATGTCTAGGGATTATTAATTTAAGATTGGGATTTGCTCCTCCTGACAATGGAGAGATACGCTTCGGTCCCACTCGGTGTTACGATGTCCACTATCGTCAGGCCAGACATATTGTGATTCGATCGCAAGGATACCGAAGTACGGAAACGAGAAAAGAGAACAAACCGGTAACGAGGATGACTTGGTATTGTGCTCAAGTTGTTGCTTCACAAGAATATCAAAATATCTCTTCATAGGTTTTTTCAAGTATCGTGAAGCAAAAGGAATTGTTTACATGAACAAAAAATTTCCCTCAAAATATTCGTGTTTGTGTGAGAATTAATATGGATGTCCAGATCCCGCTATTATTTATTAACTGAAAGGAGTTCTAGCTCATGTCTACACATTACCGAACCTGTGAGGTCACATGCATAAGGATCATCATTTTATTGAGTACTTGAATTGTTGGTAACATGAGAGAATTACACCAGAAATGTTTTGGAAAGATTGGAAACATTTCAGCGAATAAAATTGCAGAAGTTCCGGATATGCTCCATGTGATGCATACTTGGATAGTCCGGGGTAGTGGAAGCCATATGGGATGCATAGGTGGACCCACTATGCTTAGGTGGCTTTTTTTAAAGGTTAGTAACCCCCTCTCCTTGATTC
Organism: Lolium rigidum; assembly: GCF_022539505.1. Classification (NCBI taxonomy): domain Eukaryota; kingdom Viridiplantae; phylum Streptophyta; class Magnoliopsida; order Poales; family Poaceae; genus Lolium; species Lolium rigidum. The sequence goes on from NC_061513.1 coordinate 82,689,036, forward strand.
GGATGGTAACCCTCCTCCTTGATGGACCTGGTAACCTACTCTTTCATGTTCCTATGTTTGTGGAGGGAAAAGGCAGCCATTGGACAAACGTGTGGGGTGCAAGGCTGCCCCACTCTCCCTCTCCTATTCTCATTGTTCTACAAATAGTCTTTGTCAGTTCTTCATTCTGGACAGAAAACCGCTGCTGAATTGGCCACTTCGTACGCGTGGATAACGGCAGAGGGATCGTGTTTTCAATCCTCATACGGGAGGGATAATTCTCGTGTTTGAGAGTTATAATCCGAGATGCGGGAATCAACATCAACGGTCTTCACCAACATCTTCTCTCTGTTGCGATCGTTGGTAAAGATTTGATCAAACCTACTTCCACTTTGATAATTATCTTGCGCGTTGTTTGTAGGGAGATTTTTTCTACTACGTTACCCAAGATTTATATTCTATCCTAATGTCAAATGATATGAGAAAAAATATTTACACTATGCACATTGCACAAAGCATCACTTCATTGTTCATTGGGATTATGAAAGAGAGATATGGTGCCAAATATATTTTGTTTCGTATATTTTTAATGCTTTATGTGATCTACAACTTTATAATTTACTTGTTTAATTGGCTTCTATTCTTAATGCTTGCTTACACCATGAGAAGTAATGATCTTTAAACTTACGTAACTAAATGTTAAGAAACCCCAAAGTTCATGTTGTTTTATCACCTTCATTCTCGAGGATGAGCATATGTTAAGCTTTGGGATATTGATACATATAAACCGTATAAATGAATTTGGTGTTTATTTTGTGATATTACAAGATATTTGCACGATATATGAGGTTTCCTACATGTTTTACATTGATTTTTTGGGGATTTTCCACAAAGTCCGCTTTTATTATTTCTAATATTGTATAACAAAAATACCCTGGTTTGTGTATTTATAAGTTTCAGGGACCTTCCGGATGCCAAAAAATTCCACCACGTCATCTTATCCGTAAATACGAGAGGATGAGTAGAAGAAGTGGAGCTGCCTTGTCCAGCCAGAGAGGCCCGTGGTACGACCCCACCTCCTGGTCATGCCATGGGGCCCACCAACCACCTTGTGGCCCCTATTACCTCAGTCTTGACACCCATTGAATCGTTTTGACCTAAATTGACTATATATAGCCCTTATATCACGAAGTCATAGAGGGCGGCCACAGAAGAATAGAGAAATACCAAAATATAGAAGATCCTCCAAAGATTAGAGGATCAAACGATGCCGGAGTCGCACGCGGTCGCTCCTCCTACTCCTCCATCAATATCATCATCATCACCGCCATGATGAAGACAGAGTAGTCCAACCTTGGACTACAGGTTTGTGGAACTAGCTTACATCCTATATACTTCACTAATTAGAGCCACATGAGTGCCTACATGTTTGTCAGCATATATGTATTACTTTGATGGTGAATCTTTGTTTTCAGATGCATTATTAGATGCAATTGATATTTATGTTATTAATGTATTGATAGATGCATATGTTACAATATTCATGTATGCTTTGTTCTAATAAAACTTGTATGCAAAAACTCACGTGGGGGATGTGTGTGTTAGTTGGAATAATATGGTAGTAAACATATGGATAGTGACAACAAATTTGCATGATACCAATATTTTTACCCTTACATAGGTCACCTCATTAGGGATAAATGGTTGCTTATGTTATTTCCCATCACAGTCTAGGTGGTATTGTTTGTTCAAGATAGTATAATTCTTAATCAACATAAGGCAGTACCAGCTGTGGTGACCCGACATATCACTGCATGGTGTAGTATGCAAGGCATTGATATAACACCAATGAAACACCGTTCCACTAGTATTACATCGCTCAGAGTGGTACAACATAAACATATGCGGGTCCAAGGCATGTCTATAGAATTACAACACTGACTCTTTACAGAAGATCAACATAGCCTCCTACTTTACAATGAGGTAAGACTGCAAATAAACTCCAGAAGAACGACTCGTAGTCTAATCTTATACGAACTCTATCTATGGAGAATTTGACTAGCTATAGAGGCTATGACTGGATTCTAGCTAAATAGGAGCTAGGTTTAGGAAGCTAGTTCCCTTCTATTGCTAATCTAGGTTTTCTCCTTGTTCGATGTGGTATTTGACTCTTCTGACAGGGTCCTGTCCCTTGAAGTAGTTGTTGACTTCTTGTCCTTCGAGTTGCACTGTAGATCCTCCTTCGATGCCTCCATATCTAAGCAGGGGATTTAAGGTGGGATGAGTACGAGCGTATTCATCAAGTTCATTATATGAAAGAGGTGTTTAATGCACTTACTACAGCCATAGACCAGAAAGTCATAGGCAATGCAAGTTTTTGTAAACATTTCTTCAAAATGGTGCTTTTATTCTGAAGAGCTATGTCCGTCAGCCTTCACCGGGTGTTTAGAACTTCATGGAGTTCCTTTCCAGCCGCGTTCGCAGTTCCATAACCTGGAACAGGGAGTGACAGGTCACGATTTGATACACTCTGCAGAGGTGTGTTTCTTTACCCATAAGAGATCTTAACCTTGGTGCCAACCGGGTGCGCAACCCGTCCACACTTCCGTGGTGTGAGGCCCGGTATAAGGTCCAAGCCAATATTGTATTCCTTCGCGACCTCGCACACCCACCCTTTGTTGCAATTCCTACATTGGGTCCTTGCCGGTCAACGTAACCCTTGGATACCTTCCGACCTCGACAACTATCAGGTTCCTCGACCTGATACCTTCGCCGGTCGTTGCAACCCATCATAGACCGTATTACCGTGGAGACTTAGGGCTCCCCAACCACTCCGGTTGTCCCTCGGGATTCAATTAACTACGGTAAGTGCATCCGTTGATGAACGAGAGGAAGAAACACAATTGACTACTCCGTCCCACTCCAGATCTTATGGTTAACACGGTTGTTACGGCACAAGAATCACTGGACGATATTGGTTGTTAATCCTGGATGGATACAAACCCTTGCAATGGAACCTCCACCATACTCATACCATGGTTCCATTGCCCACCACATAGTCATATTCATAGTTATGAAATTAGCATCTTTACTTTTCATGCAAGAGTGATAAATATAGTACTTTGCAAGTAATTTGATAAAAATACTCAAGGTAACATGAGCAAGCGATGAACTTTCCTTTCTTGACTGCAAGATTATGCAGGCAAGGTCTTCGATACGCAGTAACTTCAAATTCTGAAATAGCATCATCGTCCGGTAAGGACGGTGTTTAAAAGATTGGCAAGGATGCAATAATGCATAAGTATGAGATGCTATCACTCTAAGCGTGACCTAACCCCGATGATTTAGGACTAGTGAGTTGGTATGATTGGTTTAGGGTGTGTTGCACTTTTAGAGTGATTCCACAAACAAGGTTCTTATTAGGGTTTTGTTGTCTTAGAATCATAAACAAGTGGTAGAATGCATAATAACAATCATCCACACGAAGGGATAGTAGTTGTATCATAAGTAAAGAGCAGTTGTCAATTTTTAAGTCCTATAATGCATGGTTGATGATTACTTGTTATATACCTCAAAAGAATAACTTTTGAAGAACATGATAATTAGGAAACAATAAGTATTTGAAGTATAAACTATTTGCTTCTTTGGTTTACCATGGTTCTCAATTGAGTTTCCTAATTAAGTATATTATGGATCACACTAAGGTGTGATTGAGATCCTAGTCATGTAATGGTTGCATGGTTTGTGTTAAGCAAGGGCATACTAAGCAATGGATTATAATTGGTTGCTACCATGGTTGTTTATATCTTATTGGTGATAGTTGACTAGGGTTTATAGGTCCTATTAGGCATGACTGATGATGATTCTTTATTTTCTTCAAAAGAATAACTTTCGAAGAACATAATTTTTAAGTAATAATAAGTATTTCAATTAAAGCTGAGGTTGTCTAGGGTTTGCTATTGGTTCCACTAAGTAAGGAATAGTTAGTTCCTAAGCAAGATGGTTCATAAACATCTAACACTAGTAGGTTTTAGTGTGTATGGTATATGATGCAAAATATTGGTCATGGTTTCTATTAGGGTTCATCACAATGGTGTGATGCTAAATAGGGATAATTAAGGATGATGGCTTTGGTAATAGGAACTAGGGTTTACACTTGGTTGTTCCTATTTGATCATCTAGTTTTAGTTGGATGAGAACATGAAATAGGGATTTATTAGTGATAGGGTTCCTACATTTCACGTGGACATGGACATGCATTTAGTTGTTAATTGTGGATTGATGAATGAAAAGAAAGTAACATGATCACATTATATAACCTACGGTTTAGGTTAGGACCAAATTAGGGTTCACATAAAATAATAGGGTTAGGGTTTTAGTTCACAATGAAATTAGGGTTTTAGGGTTCCACATACAATTATGAAATTATAACTTTATTCATAATGGAACTAGGGTTTTTTATTTGTGGTGCAATTCTTAAGGTAATAACTTGATGATCAAGTTTAAGTTACTAATAACTTTGGATTAGGAAAATATTCATGGATTAAGTACTTTATATTTTTTAAAGGATTAATAATTAGGATAAATACCATTTAGGGTTTAAATCCCTCTAATAAGGATTTAATAAGATAACATGTAAATAAAATGAGTTTTAATGTTTTCTTTATTTACTTACTGTTTTTATTTATTTTAGAAACTTTTCTTAATTATTGAATTTTAATTCAATTTTGATTTAAAAGAGAAGGCTTAATTAAATAGGGTTAAACAATTGAATTTTTATTTAAAATAAAATTTTCATATTATATTTTTATTGAATAGATTTCATTTTTAGGAGCATTTTGATAACTTATTAATATTTTTATGAATTTAAATGAATTTTCTATATTCTTTCAAAGTTATGGCAGTTTATGAAATTTGAAATAGAACAGAAAACTTCTAAACCTACCCGGACTAGTGCTACCCACAGACACAGACAAGTGGGCCACCAGCCAGGTCATTGGCCACGTTGGTTTTGACCGAGTCAAAATCGATGACTGGACGAGGGAGCACATCGCCGGCGGGCAGTCGACCACGACGCCGACGATATAGCGCACCCCCGGACGCACGACTATGCTAGATAGGATCAGCTGGACGTGGTGAACCTAATGGTAGCGACGCCCCTCCGAATGGTCACCGGAGAGTGGCCGGTGGCATTGATCTGCGGCGGCTTCCGACGAGAAGCAACTACAACGAGCTACGACATGAACCAGTATGCAATAGGAGGCTCTCGAGAAGCGCATGCTCACCCTGATGGTAATGGGCTTGAAGGAGAGGTCGATGGAGCTCGGACGGCGGTGATTGCATCAATGGACATGGAGACGGTGATCAGAGAAAATGGCCAAATTCTCCAGAACAGGGGCTTCCCAGCTTGCACGCGCGGATGAAAAGAACGAGGAGAGTACGACGGTGTTGGGAGTATGCTCGGCGAGGCTCGGGGCTGCCTCAATCACCGGTGGTGAATGGAGGCTGGCGAGCTAGGGTTTCGGCATAGAGGAGAATGGAGAAGAGAGAGGAGAAATGGAGGCTTCCGCTGCGTTTTATATGCCCCCCGGCGTGCGCTGGCAGTCAATAACGGCGGCGACGACCCTGGGACGTGTCCCTCCCCGTCGTGGTGTCGCTCTCCAGTGCGTGCGAGCGAGGCAGAGACGAAGACGAAGATGGCGACCTCGTCTTTGGTCTTATCCAGCGAAGGGGTACGTGGGCTGCTCCTGGGTGGTGGCTTGGGCCGCGTTGGTGGGCTCGTGCTGGGCTTCTGCGGCCTGCCCTGGTAAGCACCTCTCTTCTATCTTTTTATTTTCTATTTTTATTTTCTGTTTTCAATTCTGTTTTATAATCCTGTTTTAATTCAAATTTTAATCATGTGATACCTTACAGGTATTTGACAATTTGAATTTCATTAGGGCTATTAAAAGGATAAATGCATTACTGCATTGTTTTTTAATAAACATTTAATATATGTGAGCCTTATTGCAATTTTCAATTAGGCAAGAATTTAGGTATTCATTTTAATTTCCTTTTTTCATTTGGAATACAACTCCCTTTTGAATTATTAGAATTGATAATTTCTACTCCGAGTGTTTTAGAAGTTATTATTAGGACTTGACATCTTATTTGAGGAGTATGTCACTTACATATGATTTCATGTGAGCACCTATTTATTAGGGTTTTATAATTTCTATTATAACTCCTTTTTAAGGTTATTACTATCACTATCTTTGAAAGTACCTAAGGTAGGTATTGTTTCCATCAAGGTTTGGTTTTGGTTTATGAGGATAAGTGGTTGATAACCACACATGGTTTTAATTATAGGATTTAGCACTAGGTGTTTCTTATGTTCCATAATTCAACATAGGATTTAATTAGAATGCAATTCTAGGGTTTTATTCATATTTACCTATTGACACATGAGTTGGAACTTAATTGTGGCTTAGGTTTCAGTTGTGATTCAATACAATATTACTTTTGCTAGGATTGCTCTCCCACACCAATGATAGGTGGTTCATCTCAAAATATGATTAAGATGGCCACAAGTGCTTGGTTAAACAAGGTCTTGGTATAATGCAATTACTTCTCTCCTTATGATGTGAAGAATGGTCTAGAGTAGTTTACTTATGTGCACTGGTTGAAGTATAATTGAAATAGAGATGTGACCTTTAAGTTATACACAATAATAGGTTGGAATATGATATAGAGTTTTAAGTGTGTAAGGAAATGTCAAATTGGCTAGGTTTTAATAATCCTCCCATTAATAGGATGGTTACCTCAAAGAATCACTTAGGTTTATATAGAGATTTTACTAGGCAAGGTCTTGATATCCTTCATATGTTTCACTATTTAAGATATGGAGGATTATCTAGGGTTGCTCACTTAGTAATCTCACCATGATTTCATGTGGCGAATAGTATCTGTTTAACCCACCCTCCTCATTGTCTTCCTCTCATCACACTCATTCTAAACCTTAGGGTTTATGATCATTACTAAAGTGTGATGTTCAAAGGTTTGGCTTCCTACAGTATTTCTAATGAAATGGGTTTCTCACTTCTAAGATCAAGTATTGTCTTGATCAACTAGGGTATAGTATTTCTTTTATACTTTCTTGGATGGACATGTCTATGGTTGCCTGAATAGTTTATATCCCAGGGGAATGCCTGAGATAATAACTTAGAGTTCTTCTCAAGGAATGATGATATAATTATCTGGTTATATGGATAGTTCTCTCCCTCAAATTCTGGGATCTCCCACCTCCGTTTCAGATTGCCATCGACGCCTGGCGCTCGGCGGTAGCTGTCCTCCTTTGGTCTCTCCGGAAGTCTCGGAACGACTGCGTGTTCAATGCCAGGGACACTCCATGTTCTGCCGTGGTTTGTAGGGCGTGTGATGACCTCACCTTGTGCCGCTGGTGCTTCAAAGAGGGGGATAGGCCTCCTCTTGATACTCTCCGCTCCTACTTCCTATCATGTATTGTATGACCTAGTGGTTGTACCTCAACTCTTCCCCCGCCCCGTTCACTTTCTACCATGTAAGATGGATTGACTGATGAGTCGTTTCGAGAAATAAAAGCAATAAGCGGTGGGGAGTTGTCTGATACGTCTCCGACGTATCGATAATTTCTTATGTTCCATGCCACATTATTGATGTTATCTACATGTTTTATGCACACTTTATGTCATATTCGTGCATTTTCTGGAACTAACCTATTAACAAGATGCCGAAGTGCCGCTTGTCTGTTTCTCGCTGTTTTTGGTTTCAGAAATCCTAGTAAGGAAATATTCTCGGAATTGGACGAAATCAAAGCCCAGGGGCCTATTTTTCCACGAAGCTTCCGAAGTCCGAAGGAGAGACGAAGAGGGGCCACGAGGGGCCACACCCTAGGGCGGCGCGGCCCCCTTGGTCGCGCGGCCCTGTGGTGTGGGGCCCTCGTGCCGCCTCTTGACCTACCCTTCCGCCTACAAATAGCCTCCGTGACGAAACCCCCAGTACCGAGAGCCACGATACGGAAAACCTTACTGAGACGCCGTCGCCGCCATGGTCGCCTCCGGAGTGATGAGTGAGTAGTCTACCCCTGGACTATGGGTCCATAGCAGTAGCTAGATGGTTGTCTTCTCCTCATTGTGCTTCATTGTTGGATCTTGTGAGCTGCCTAACATGATCAAGATCATCTATCCGTAATTCTATATGTTGTGTTTGTCGGGATCCGATGGATAGAGAATACTATGTCATGTTAATTATCAAGTTATTATACATGTGTTGTTTATGATCTTGCATGCTCTCCGTTTCTAGTAGAGGCTCTGGCCAAGTTTTTACTTTTAACTCCAAGAGGGAGTACTTATGCTCGATAGTGGGTTCATGCCTCGCATTGACACCCGGGGAGTGACAGAAACCCCTAAGGTTGTGTTGTGCTGTTGCCACTAGGGATAAAACATTGGCGCTATGTCCGAGGATGTAGTTGTTGATTACATTACGCACCATACTTAATGCAATTGTCCGTTGTTTGCAACTTAATACCGAGGGGGTTCGGATGATAACCTGAAGGTGGACTTTTTAGGCATAGATGCAGTTGGATGGCGGTCTATGTACTTTGTCGTAATGCCCAATTAAAACTCACTATACTTATCATGTCATGTATGTGCATTGTTATGCCCTCTCTATTTGTCAATTGCCCGACTGTAATTTGTTCACCCAACATGCTTTTATCTTATGGGAGAGACACCTCTAGTGAACTGTGGACCCCGGTCCATTCTTTAATACTGAAATACAAATCTGCTGCTATACTTGTTTTTACTATTTTCTCTGCAAACAATCATCTTCCACACAATACGGTTAATCCTTTGTTACAGCAAGCCGGTGAGATTGACAACCTCACTGTTTCGTTGGGGCAAAGTACTTTGGTTGTGTTGTGCAGGTTCCACGTTGGCGCCGGAATCTCCGGTGTTGCGCCGCACTACATCCCGCCGCCATCAACCTTCAACGTGCTTCTTGGCTCCTCCTGGTTCGATAAACCTTGGTTTCTTTCTGAGGGAAAACTTGCTGCTGTGCGCATCATACCTTCCTCTTGGGGTTGCCCAACGAACGTGTGAAATACACGCCATCAAGCTCTTTTTCTGGCGCCGTTGCCGGGGAACTGAAGAAAAGCTACACCACAAAGATTTCTAACTCCCACGTCAACTACGCACCAGCTCTTTTTCTGGCGCCGTTGCCGGGGAGATCAAGACACGGCTGCAAGGGGAGTCTCCACTTCTCAATCTCTTTACTTTGTTTTTGTCTTGCTTAGTTTTATTTACTACTTTGTTTGCTGCACTAAATTAAAATACAAAAAAAATTAGTTGCTAGTTTTACTTTATTTGCTATCTTGTTTGCTATATCGAAAACACAAAAAAATTAGTTTACTTGCATTTACTTTATCTAGTTTGCTTTATTTACTATTGCTAAAATGGCCAACGCTGAAAATACTAAGTTGTGTGACTTCACAACCACAAATAATAATGATTTCTTATGCACACCTATTGCTCCACCTGCTACTACAGCAGAATTCTTTGAAATTAAACCCGCTTTACTGAATCTTGTTATGAATGATCAATTTTCTGGAATTAGTTCTGATGATGCTGCTGCCCATCTTAATACTTTTGTTGAACTATGTGAAATGAAAAAATATAAAGATGTAGATGGTGATATTATTAAACTAAAATTGTTTCCTTTCTCATTAAGAGGAAGAGCTAAAGATTGGTTGCTATCTCTGCCTAAGAATAGTATTGATTCATGGACTAAATGCAAGGATGCTTTTATTGGTAGATATTATCCCCCTGCTAAAATTATATCTTTGAGGAGTAGCATAATGAATTTCAAACAATTAGATACTGAACATGTTGCTCAAGCTTGGGAAAGAATGAAATCTCTCGGTTAAAAATTGCCCAACCCATGGATCGACTACTTGGATGATCATCCAAACCTTCTATGCAGGACTAAATTTTTCTTCGCGGAATTTATTGGATTCAGCTGCTGGAGGTACCTTTATGTCCATCACTCTTGGTGAAGCAACAAGGCTTCTTGATAATATGATGATCAACTACTCTGAATGGCACACGGAAAGAGCTCCACAAGGTAAGAAGGTAAATTCTGTTGAAGAATCCTCTTCCTTGAATGATAAGATTGATGCTATTATGTCTATGCTTGTGAATGATAGGACTAATATTGATCCTAATAATGTTCCGTTAGCTTCATTGGTTGCACAAGAAGAACATGTTGATGTAAACTTCATTAAAAATAATAATTTCAACAACAATGCTTACCGGAACAATTCTAGTAACAACTATAGGCCATATCCTTATAATAATGGCAACGGCTATGGTAATTCTTATGGAAATTCTTACAACAATAATAGGAATTCACCCCTGGACTTGAAGCCATGCTTAAAGAATTTATTAGTACACAAACTGCTTTTAACAAATCTGTTGAAGAAAAGCTTGGTAAAATTGATATACTTGCTTCTAAAGTCGATAGTCTTGTCTGCTGATGTTGATCTTTTGAAATCAAAAGTTTTGCCTAATGAGAATTATCATGATAAAATTACTACTACAGCAAATGCCATTCAAGTTAGAATTAATGAGAATATAAGATTAATGGCTGAACTGCGTGCTAGGTGGGATAGGGAAGAAAATGAAAAACTAGCTAAAGAGAAGAATATAGCTAAAGTTTGGACTATTACCACCACTAGTAATGCTAATGCTACACATGTTGCTGCACCTCCTACTCATACTAATAAAAGAATTGGTGTTAGAAATGTTTCCACTTCTAATGCAAAGCGCGAAAAACTGCCTGAAACTGCTAAAACTGCTGAAACTGCTTGTGATAAAACTGCTGAAATTTTTTCCAACCTTGGGGATGATAATCCCATTGCTTTAGATTGTAATGATTTAGATTTTGATGATTGCCATATCTCTGAAGTTATAAAGTTCTTGCAAAAACTTGCTAAGAGTCCCAATGCTAGCGCTATAAATTTGGCTTTCACAAAACATATTACAAATGCTCTCATAAAAGCTAGAGAAGAGAAACTAAAACTTGAAACTTCTATTCCTAGAAAGCTAGAGGATGGTTGGGAGCCCATCATTAAAATGAGAATCAAAGATTTTGATTGCAATGCTTTATGTGATCTTGGTGCAAGTATTTCTGTTATGCCTAAAAAAGTCTATGATATGCTTGACTTGCCACCATTGAAGAATTGTTATTTGGATGTTAATCTCGCTGATAATGCTAAAAAGAAACCTTTGGGGAAAGTTGATAATGTTCATATTATGGTTAACAATAACCTTGTCCCCGTTGATTTTGTTGTCTTGGATATTGAATGCAATGCATCTTGCCCCATTATATTGGGAAGACCTTTTCTTCGAACCGTTGGTGCTACTATTGATATGAAGGAAGGTAATATAAAATATCAATTTCCTCCCAAGAAAGGTATGGAACACTTCCCTAGAAAGAGAATAAAGGTACCTTATGATTCTATTATTAGAACAAATTATGATGTTGATGCTTCATCTCTCGATAATACTTGATACACACTTTCTGCGCCTAGCTGAAAGGCGTTAAAGAAAAGCGCTTATGGGAGACAACCCATGTTTTTACCTACAGTACTTTGTTTTTATTTTGTGTCTTGGAAGTTGTTTACTACTGTAGCAACCTCTCCTTATCTTAGTTTTAAGTTTTGTTGTGCCAAGTTAAGCCGTTGATAGAAAAGTAAGTACTAGATTTGGATTACTGCGGAGAAACAGATTTCTTTGCTGTCACGAATCTGGGTCTAATTCTCTGTAGGTAACTCAGAAAATTATGCCAATTTACGTGAGTGATCCTCAGATATGTACGCAACTTTCATTCAGTTTGAGCATTTTCATTTGAGCAAGTCTGGTGCCATTTTAAAATTCGTCAATACGAACTGTTCTGTTTTGACAGATTCTGCCTTTTATTTCGCATTGCCTCTTTCGCTATGTTGGATGAATTTCTTTGATCCACTAATGTCCAGTAGCATTATGCAATGTCCAGAAGTGTTAAGAATGATTGTGTCACCTCTGAATATGTCAATTTATATTGTGCACTAACCCTCTAATGAGTTGTTTCGAGTTTGGTGTGGAGGAAGTTTTCAAGGATCAAGAGAGGAGTATGATGCAACATGATCAAGGAGAGTGAAAGCTCTAAGCTTGGGGATGCACCCGGTGGTTCACCCCTGCATATATCAAGAAGACTCAAGCGTCTAAGCTTGGGGATGCCCAAGGCATCCCCTTCTTCATCGACAACATTATCAGGTTCCTCCCCTGAAACTATATTTTTATTCCATCACATTTTATGTGCTTTTTCTTGGAGCGTCGGTTTGTTTTTGTTTTTGTTTTGTTTGAATAAAATGGATCCTAGCATTCACTTTATGGGAGAGATACACGCTCCGCTGTAGCATATGGACAAGTATGTCCTTGGTTTCTACTCATAGTATTCATGGCGAAGTTTCTCCTTCGTTAAATTGTTATATGGTTGGAATTGGAAAATGATACATGTAGTAATTGCTATAAATGTCTTGGGTAATGTGATACTTGGCCATTGTTGTGCTCATGTTTAAGCTCTTGCATCATATGCTTTGCACCCATTAATGAAGAAATACATAGAGCATGCTAAAATTTGGTTTGCATATTTGGTTTCTCTAAGGTCTAGATAATTTCTAGTATTGAGTTTGAACAACAAGGAAGACGGTGTAGAGTCTTATAATGTTTTCAATATGTCTTTTATGTGAGTTTTGCTGCACCGGTTCATCCTTGTGTTTGTTTTAAATAAGCCTTGCTAGCCTAAACCTTGTATCGAGAGGGAATACTTCTCATGCATCCAAAATACTTGAGCCAACCACTATGCCATTTGTGTCCACCATACCTACCTATACTACATGGTATTTTCCCGCCATTCCAAAGTAAATTGCTTGAGTGCTACCTTTAAAATTCCATCATTCACCTTTGCAATATATAGCTCATGGGACAAATAGCTTAAAAACTATTGTGGTATTGAATATGTAATTATGCACTTTATCTCTTATTAAGTTACTTGTTGTGCGATAACCATGTTCACTGGGGAACGCCATCAACTCATTGTTGAATTTCATGCGAGTTGCTATGCATGTTCGTCTTGTCTGAAGTAAGGGCGATCTACACTGAGTTGAATGGTTTGAGCATGCATATTGTGAGAGAAGAACATTGGGCCGCTAACTAAAGCCATGATTCATGGTGGAAGTTTCAGTTTTGGACAAACATCCTCAAATCTCTAATGAGAAAAGAATTAATTGTTGTCAAATGCTTAAAGCATTAAAAGAGGAGTCCATTATCCGTTGTCTATGTTGTCCCGGTATGGATGTCTAAGTTGAGAATAATCAAAAGCGAGAAATCCAAATGCGAGCTTTCTCCTTAGACCTTTGTACAGAGCGGCATAGAGGTACCCCTTTGTGAAACTTGGTTAAAGCATATGTATTGCGGTGATAATCCAGGTAGTCCAAGCTAATTAGGACAAGGTGCGGGCACTATTGGTACACTATGCATGAGGCTTGCAACTTATAAGATATAATTTACATGATGCATATGCTTTATTACTACCGTTGACAAAATTGTTTCATGTTTTCAAAATCAAAGCTCTAGCACAAATATAGCAATCGATGCTTTTCCTCTATGAGGACCATTCTTTTACTTTCAATGTTGAGTCAGTTCACCTATTTCTCTCCACCTCAAGAAGCAAACACTTGTGTGAACTGTGCATTGATTCCTACATACTTGCTTATTGCACTTATTATATTACTCTATGTTGACAATATCCATGAGATATACATGTTACAAGTTGAAAGCAACCGCTGAAACTTAATCTTCTTTTGTGTTGCTTCAATACCTTTACTTTGAATTATTGCTTTATGAGTTAACTCTTATGCAAGACTTATTGATGCTTGTCTTGAAGTGCTATTCATGAAAAGTCTTTGCTTTATGATTCACTTGTTTACTCATGTCATACACATTGTTTTGATCGCTGCATTCACTACATATGCTTTACAAATAGTATGATCAAGATTATGATGGCATGTCACTTCAGAAATTATCCTTGTTATCGTTTTACCTGCTCGGGACGAGCAGAACTAAGCTTGGGGATGCTGATACGTCTCCGACGTATCGATAATTTCTTATGTTCCATGCCACATTATTGATGTTATCTACATGTTTTATGCACACATTATGTCATATTCGTGCATTTTCTGGAACTAACCTATTAACAAGATGCCGAAGTGCCGATTCTGTCGTTTTCTGCTGTTTTTGGTTTCAGAAATCCTAGTAAGGAAATATTCTCGGAATTGGACGAAATCAAAGCCCGGGGGCCTATTTTTCCACGAAGCTTCCGAAGTCCGAAGGAGAGACGAAGAGGGGCCACGAGGGGCCACACCCTAGGGCGGCGCGCCCCCCCCCATTGGCCGCGCGGCCCCGTGGTGTGGGGCCCTCGTGCCGCCTCTTGACCTACCCTTCCGCCTACAAATAGCCTCCGTGACGAAACCCCCGATACCGAGAGCCACGATACGGAAAACCTTACCGAGACGCCGTCGCCGCCGATCCCATCTCGGGGGATCCAGGAGATCGCCTCCGGCACCCTGCCGGAGAGGGGAATCATCCCCCGGAGGACTCTACGCCGCCATGGTCGCCTCCGGAGTGATGAGTGAGTAGTCTACCCCTGGACTATGGGTCCATAGCGATAGCTAGATGGTTGTCTTCTCCTCATTGTGCTTCATTGTTGGATCTTGTGAGCTGCCTAACATGATCAAGATCATCTATCCGTAATTCTATATGTTGTGTTTGTCGGGATCCGATGGATAGAGAATACTATGTCATGTTAATTATCAAGTTATTATACATGTGTTGTTTATGATCTTGCATGCTCTCCGTTTCTAGTAGAGGCTCCGGCCAAGTTTTTACTTTTAACTCCAAGAGGGAGTACTTATGCTCGATAGTGGGTTCATGCCGCATTGACACCTGGGGAGTGACGAAACCCCTAAGGTTGTGTTGTGTTGTTGCCACTAGGGATAAAACATTGGCGCTATGTCCGAGGATGTAGTTGTTGATTACATTACGCACCATACTTAATGCAATTGTCTCGTTGTTTGCAACTTAATACTGGAGGGGTTCGGATGATAACCTCGAAGGTGGACTTTTTAGGCATAGATGCAGTTGGATGGCGGTCTATGTACTTTGTCGTAATGCCCAATTAAAACTCACTATACTTATCATGTCATGTATGTGCATTGTTATGCCCTCTCTATTTGTCAATTGCCCGACTGTAATTTGTTCACCCAACATGCTTTTATCTTATGGGAGAGACACCTCTAGTGAACTGTGGACCCCGGTCCATTCTTTAATACTGAAATACAAATCTGCTGCTATACTTGTTTTTACTATTTTCTCTGCAAACAATCATCTTCCACACAATACGGTTAATCCTTTGTTACAGCAAGCCGGTGAGATTGACAACCTCACTTGTTTCGTTGGGGCAAAGTACTTTGGTTGTGTTGTGCAGGTTCCACGTTGGCGCCGGAATCTCCGGTGTTGCGCCGCACTACATCCCGCCGCCATCAACCTTCAACGTGCTTCTTGGCTCCTCCTGGTTCGATAAACCTTGGTTTCTTTCCGAGGGAAAACTTGCTGCTGTGCGCATCATACCTTCCTCTTGGGGTTGCCCAACGAACGTGTGAAATACACGCCATCAAGCTCTTTTTCTGGCGCCGTTGCCGGGGAACTGAAGAAAAGCTACACCACAAAGATTTCTAACTCCCACGTCAACTACGCACCATTGCCCCCCCCCCCGTCATTCCTCGAAAAAAATAACTTGATCTCTCTTATATAGGAATGGATTATTTTAGGGTTTATGGTGTACTCACAAGATCTCATTAGGTATGAAAAGGTTAAGTCTCCACCTGGATAACTTAGTTGAATTAGTCTCTACTTTACTTCATCAATTCATGGATATAGTCTTGTTCACTTTAATATTGGATTGTCTCACCACTTCAAGATGAGATAAAGTATACCCTAAGGCTTTAGCTCAAGAATTATTCTTGACTCTTTATTAGGTACAACTAATATTGGTATCTATAGTTTCTCTCATTTGGGAAGGACTTTAACAATAACCTAAGGTTAGGCTCCATAGAGAATGATGTGATCATCAATATCTATGTTTAACATAAATGGGTTCTCTCTCTAGGGAATGTCTTGAATAATACCATAGGTTTCTTCCTAAAGATGATGATGTGGGTAATTGGATATATATACAAGGTTTAGCTCAAAGTTGACATTGCTTCTCTAATAGATTTAGAACTCTTTCTTCTCTAGATTTTGATGTATGATCATTTAAATAGTGAAGGATAGAATAAGGGAAACTAGAGAACAATAATAATATTGATATCATTGTCATAAATCCAAGAATGAACTAAAAATGAATACCATGAGGTTCATGGTAGGAACATGGATTAGTTTAAGACATGGAAAAGATAAGGCAAGCATAGTTTCTCCATCTTATGGTTACTTGATTTCCAATTGAATAGATGTTCATATGTTATGGCAATGAATACCATATTATGATCTTTTATAAGATCTAGTAATTGATCCTTGATTAATGTGTTATTGAGTGGGTTTTAGTTCCATTTGATCTAACACCCCTTAGATCAAATCATCTCTTCCCAAAACAAGGTTTTAGCAAAGGTCACATTGAGGTTTATAGCACTTGGCTTCATGCATGATCTACTTCAATTCCATCAAGGTCAAGTGAAACTTCAGTTACTGTGACATGTTTTACTTGAAAGCGCAAAAATTCCCCGGATTTTCTATGCATGAATGCAATGCACATATCTGTTTCCTCTATTTTTGTAACCCCAAATCCTGGGATATTACACCATGTTTATCTTAAACTTGGTTGTAAGATTTTTCCCTTCCACATGAGTATTAGTGCGATGTGTTGCCTTATCTCTATGCTAGGGCTAGCTGCCAATATGAATGTGTACAAATGAATCAATTTATTTTGCTATCACTTTTAACTTGTTAGTTCAAGTTATATTCAAGCCACCATATTTATGAGAGAGCTGAGGTACAATGAAACCATGACTTCGTTTGGCCCTTTTAATCCATAAGAAACACTTTTTACTTTATTATTTTATTTTTGATTAAATAAGAAATTACAAAACTAATTTGCACTTCATACTTGATTTATTTTACTTTTGTTTTTGTATTACTTGCACACCATTGTGCCAAAAGAAATAACATGGAGTGATGGTCACAATTTTTTTTTTGCATTTGTAGGAATTAACTCTCGAGAAATCCTTGTGGGGAAAACTGAAGTTGGTTGCATCACTCCGCGTTTGGAGTCCCAGTGAGTTGTTAAACACGTGTAGTTTTGTTGCCATCACCATCTCAATGTCCACATTACTAACAGGTGCCTAGGCAACCTACTGCCGTATAACTGAACAACGTGCCTAAATTGGGATATCCCACCAATGCCGAGGAAAGTTGTGCGCAACACATGCATACCAAGATCGTCACCAGGAAGAAACAATGACCATCCCGCCGCTGCAGGCCGGATCTGAAGCCCGCATCTGGAATCCACCGTGCGACCACCAGTTCAAGCCAAATCGTTGTTGCCCAAGGAGGCCAAATCATGCTTCAGCAAGCCACTAGACCTTAGAGGGTGCCACCACCATGCACCCTTTTCGGTGTCAAGGACGCCGATGTTTCCACCTCACATCTCCCACATCAGCTTAGAGGGTTGGGGCCTGCCGCCACCACGGTGAAGCCATAGTGGTGATAATTAGAAGGGGGCCTAGGGAGGCCTAGAGACAAAGGGTACGGTTTTCTTCGAGTCGCCCTTTAGGGAAAACCCGAGGAACTGGAGGACTAAATGTTCTCTCTCTGGATTGTATCACTGTGAGAAAACCATATGAGTTGGACATATCTTCTTGGTTGAGAACCTAGAGGTTGTACCTGTTAAATCAATGGATCAGCTAGGGTAGGATCTAATGTTGGGTACTTACTATCTCTGTAAAGTAGTGAGATTGTATTGTGTGTGAGAGAGATAGAACAAGAGAGAGGGACGGTGTACCTTCTCCCTTCGAGGAGGAACGTGCAGACGTCGACATTGTGGCGACGACGGTGGCGTGGGTAAGGTAGTGGCGGCGGTGGTGGCGCTTCCCGTTGTCACACACTAGAACCCTATATCAGAAGGGATGTCGGCGGGGCGAGCAACGTTTCGGTCAACATCGTACCACGTGCGTCTGGCCACCACCAAACTATATAGTGTAGTGACAGGGGCCCACCAACCAGAGATAAGGTTGGGCACCCCCGATTAGGGCGCAGACGAGGTCAAGGGTTGCGTCGATCCATTGGGCTGGAACGGGTAGAGGTCAAACTAACATTCTCCCCCTTGATCTCAACTTTCCTTTTAACTTCATACTTTTACTTTATTCATTTCATTTTGGATCAGTATATAGGGCATGTTTCATCGTCACAGCTCTATTGCCGATAGAATCAGACAGCCACAATACACTTCTCTGTTTTGAAACCAATTCTTTTGCTTTTGGGCCTCTTATGATCTTGGATAGGTAAGACTTTCCCTTAAACCATGCCGGCTACGTTTTCCTTGAACACACTGGGTGGTAAGGTTTTCGTTAGAGGATTCGCAAGCATATCTTTTGTCCTTATATGCTCGAGACTTATAGTTTGATCAATCCTGGACCTTGTGTTTCACAACATAATACTTTACCTCAATTGGTTTCGTAGCAGTACTCGACTTGTTGTTGTGAGTATAAATAGTGCTGGCTAATTGTCGCAGTATATCTCTAGTGGTTTGTCAATACAATCTACCACTTTCAAGTCGGGTATAAATTTCTTTAACCATAATGCCTACCCCGTGGCTTCATAACATGCTACAAATTCTGCATACATCGTGTATGATGCAACTATTGTCTGTTTCAAGCTTGTCCACGAAACAGCTCCCACTGCGAGAGTGAATACATATCCAGATGTGTATTTTCTATCATCTTTATCTCCCGCAAAATCTGCAACTGAACACCCTCTTATTTCTAGGGAATAAGATCTTCTTTATGTTAGCATGTAGGTCTTTATGCCTTTCACATAACGCAATGCCTTCTTTGCCATTTTCCAGTGTTCTATACCTGGATTTTCTTGATATCTACCGAGTACCCCGATCATAAAATCTAAGTCAGGGCGAGTGCACACTTGTGCATACTGTAGGCTTCCAGTGGCCGAAGCATATGGAACCGCTTTCATTTGATCGAGCTCGTATTGATTCTGGGGACTTTGAAATTTCCCAAAACTGTCACCCTTGACTATAGTGGCAGGTGTGACATTTCTCTTATGCATATTATAGTTAGTTAGAATCTTTTCTAGATAAGCCTTTGAGATAGTCCTAATACTCCATTTTTCCTATCTCGGTGAATTTCTATGCCCAAAACATATGATGCTTTACCAAAATCTTTTATATCAAAATTTGAGGACAAGAACTTCTTTGTCTCTTGAAGTAGACTAACATCACAGCTGGCAAGCAGAACATCATCCACATACAAGATTAGGAAAATATATTTCCCACTTTTAAACTTTGCATAAACGTAGTTGTCCTCAATATTTTCTTTAAATCCAAATCTCTTAATTGTCTCATTAAACTTTAGATACCACTGTCTGGAGGCTTGCTTTAATCCATAAATGGATTTCTTTAGGCGGCATCCCATTTCTTCCTTGCCTTCCATGATAAAACCCTTGGGTTGTTTCATGTAGATATTTTCTTCTAAATACCCATTTAGAAATGTCGTATTTACAACCATTTGATGCAACTCTAAATCAAAATGTGCAACTAGTGCCATTATGATTTTGGAGGAATCCTTACATGAGACCGGAGAAAATGTCTCATCGTAATCTATCGTGATTTGTACTTTTCTACATTCCCATTGGAGTCGTATTTCTTTTCCGCAGCCCACTGTTTTGGATCCTTTAGAAATATTTTCTAAGTCCCAAACATTGTTGTCACTCATCAATCTCATCTCGTCTTCCATGGCCTCCACCCACTTTGATGCATGTGGGCTTCTCATGGCTTCTTCATATGAAGTGGGATCACCTTCCATATGAATTGTTTCTATGTTGTAAACTATGTAATTAGTTGAAATGGCTGATTTTCAAGCTCTTGTGGACCTTCTAGGGGCCTCATTCTCTTGAGCATTCTGTTCTTCAACGTGTGGCTCAGCTAGCTTATGGAGGTGGCTGTTGTTGCTCCCTTTCATGCTCAACAAATGGTTCATTTGGCTCCTGACGGACAGGTTCCAAATTTTTACTCATTGTTCTCATGGGTGGAGTCACAACATGCGCTTGCACCACAACCGCGGGGATTATTAGTACAGGTGCACATGATAGCGCAAAAAATGGCTCATGAGTCATCATATTAGGTGCATGCACCCTCTTCTCATCAAGATCAATTTTCCGAGCTACCATGCCCCCCCTCATCATATCGTCCTCTAAGAAGACAACATGTCTCGTTTCCACAAACTTTGTGTATTTGTCTGGACAGTAGAAATGATAACCTTTTGACTTTTCAGGGTGGTCAATAAAATGGCAGCTAACTATTTTGGTACTCCGTATCTAACTTTGCGATGTTTGGATTGAACACTTTGGCCTCAGCAGGGCTCCCCCACACTTTCAGATGGTTTAGATAAGGCACTCTCCCTGTCCATAGCACATACGGTGTTTTGGGCACCGATTTTTTGGTACTCTGTTTAGAATGTGAATAGCGGTTTTAACACCTCAATCCACTATCCCAATGGTAGGGTGGAATAGCTCATCATACTGTGCACCATATCCATAAGGGTACGGTTACACCTTTCAGCTACCCCATTCTACTGAGGTTCGCCCGACATAGAATAATGGGCAACTATTCCAGTCTCCTGTAAGAATCTTGCAAAAGGTCCAGGGACTTGGCCATATGGAGTATGTTGACCGTAGTACTCCCCGCCATGATCAGATCTCACTATCTTTATTATTTTATCATGCTGATTTTCAACTTCAGCTTTGAATATTTTAAATTTATCCAACGCTTCTTTTCTTTATTTGATTGGATAAATATAACCATATCGGGAGTAATCATCTCTGAATATTATGAACGAATCATAGCCATCCACACTTTTCACAAGAAATGGTCCACATATAACGGTGTGAATTACTTCTAGTGTTGCGGTGCTTCGATTTGCACCCTTTTAATTTGTTTTGCAAATTTTCCTTTAATGCAATCGATGTACTGTTCTATGTCTAAGAATTCTAATGGAGGAAGAATATCTTTTTTAACAAGTCTTTCTATTCTCCCACTAGAAATATGGCCTAAGCGACAATGCCATAATTTCGATGATTCATCGGTTCTTTTTCTTTACTTTCGTTCTTTTTCCGACGCGGATACGTGCTAATTCACTTTACACATAGACAATACATTTTCACGCAAGGATAATAAATAGAGCTCATCATGGATTAAAGCAACCCCCACATAAGTATTATTACACCATATGACACACTTGCCATGTCCAAAATAACACTGATAACTGTCTTATCCAAACGTGATACACAAATCAATATTTTGTGTAAAGAAGGAACAAATAAAACATCTTTGAGTAGAATAGTTAAGCCATCAGCTAGCTCCAAAAGGACATCGCCAACAGCTTCAACTTCTGCTTGAACTCCATTCACGACTTCAATGCATCTTTCGCTTCTTTTTGTAGTTCGCATCGAATGGAATCCCTGTAAAGAATTTGCAACATGAACGGTTGCACCAAAGTCAATCCACCAAATAGATTTCGAAAACTGTGTATACATGGATTCATTTATAAAGGAAAATAAATTTTTACCTCTCTTTTCCATTAGTTCTTTTAGCCAATGAGGACAGTCTTTCTTGTAGTGTCCAGTCTTCTTGTAGTGAAGACACTTATCTTTGTTCACTGTGATTGGCTTGTTTTGGTACTGCTGATGATGCTGCATTTGGCCTTTTACACATGGCTTGGAGAGCCTGTGTTGCTTTTAGTGAAGGTCCTTTTCTTTTTGTCCTTCACATAATTTAGTGAACCTGCATTCTGTGCTTTGAGTCTATCTTCCTCTTGCACACACATGGCTATAGTGTTTTCTATGTCCCACTTTTCAGGGTTTATGTTGTAATTGAAAACAAAGTTTTCAAACTGTGCTGGCAATGAAGCCATGACCAAGTGAACCAGAAGTGCAGGCTTCAGCTTTGCATCCAAGTTGCTCATCCTGAGGATGTGCTCCCTGATGCCATGTGCACCTCCAGTGTACTTCTATGTCACCAGCTGCTTCAGAAACTGGGTTGCATATGTCTTTAAAGAACCAGTGAACTAGTTCTTTATCTATTCCAAGTACTCCCCAATCGAAAGCACACTGTGCAATTGATCCCACGATGGCGTTATCAATTGTGTTCCTTATAAATGACATGCATTACTTATTGGATGTCTGCCACTTTATGTTCTCTAGGGTGTAGGCTATCTCCACAGGAGCATGGTCTTTTTTTCTGTCACATGCAACATAATCATCCTTGTCATCTCTGATAGGATCACCAGGCTTTGTGGGCTGCGGTGTTTCAAACACCCAGCCCACCTCAGCACATACGAAGGCGAAATCCACCTTCTTCCTCCATTCAGTGTAGTTATCCCCTCTTAGGATGGGAACATCCTTGATGCAACTCATCAAGTAGTACCCACCTGAAAACCACAGATGAGTGAGAATAGTACAATTTCATATTATAATCCAACGTTGGTCCGAATTAAGACATGTAACTGTGAATGCAAATAAAAACTATATCACCGTTGGGCACTAATAGAGATAAATGCACAAATCATTGCAATAAAACATGATCATGCCATTAATAACGTTTTTCATAAAATGTCAGCATCATAATTGTTTCAACAATCACTTTTAATCATACTTTCAATATTTAATAATCACTTTTGCATTTATCAAATTTAAAATGCACTTTTATAACTATTTGCAGTAGAAACTATGAATTTAAACTATTAACTTTTGAACTTTTCCGAGGCATAATTTTCACTTTTAAATTCCTAAATAAATATTTTGTTAGTCCTATTTATTCAGAAAAAATCCAGACAAAATTGGGCAAAAAACAACCCTAAATGCCTAAAAACTGCCTCTGGAAATTAATAAAATAGGAAATAATGTTAAATAATGTGCTGGGCCCGATTTTGCTCTCGCGGCCCACATCCCACATGAGTGAAACTTCTTTGCGCGCCTCTCGGGTGCGTTAACTTTCAGCCCGTGAGCCAACGGCACGACCAAGGCCCAACGGCCTGTAAAAAGCCTATTAGCAGCCCGCGGCCTACATGGCCAGTTCCCCTCGCGCCCATCAATCCTCGTCGTCGGATTTCATCCGACGGTCGTGCATCATTATCGCACCGTGTAAAACAGCCTGTACCGGCCAAAAACCCTAACCCTAGCCCCATTCTCCCGCCCCCGAGCCCCTCTCTTCTATTCTCTTCTCTCTAGCGGCGCGGAGAGAGACCGCGCGCGTGCCGTTCCCTTGCAGCGGCCGACGACGGCCAGCGGCGGCACTACCCTGCACGCGCCCATGCGCCACGCAGTAGCACCCTTTCTTCACCCTTCCTTTCCTCCCACCACCACAAGCCGACGGCCATGGCGGAGATAGGACGCGGCCGGCGCCCCCTGGTCCTTTTGCCGGTGTGTGCGTTCACCCGAGGGTGGGCGCACCGCCGTCAACATGACCAGAGGAGGTGCCCATTTCTTTGCCGGCACCACGAGCAGCAGTAGCTGCGGACGGTGAGGCGGTGAGCTTTCTTTCCCTCTCCCCTTTCTTTTCTCTAATTGGAGTTAGGGTTCTTTGTGCGGGAGCCGGAATCAATCTAGGGTTTGGCTAGGGTTTGCAATCTTCTTTTCTACCCGAAAAACATAAGATCTACACACTAACTCAGCTCTGATGCCAATGTTAAATCTATGGATCGGCTAGGGTAGGATCTAATTTCGGGTACTTACTGTCTCTGTAAAGTAGTGAGCTTGTACTGTGCGTGAGAGAGATAGAACGAGAGAGAGGAACGGTGTACCTTCTCCCTTCGAGGAGGAACCTGCGGACGTCAACATAATGGCGCTGGCGGTGGCGTGGGTGAAGTAGTGGCAGCGGTGGTGGCGCTTCCCGTCGCCACGCGCTAGAACCCTAGATCGGAAGGGATGTCGGTGGGGTGAGCAGCGCGTCAGTCACCATCGTACCGTGTGCGTCCGGCCCCCACCTTCTATTTAGCGCGTCGACAGGGGTCCACCAACCAGTGATATGGTTGGGCGCCCTCGATCAGGACACACACGAGGTGAAGGGTTACATCGAACCGTTGGGCTCGAACGGGTGGAGATCAAACTAACAGTACCATATGCCTATCCAGATTGATCATATGTCTCGGTGGCTCAGCCCAAATGAATTCGTGTACAGAATACGACCATACTTTTTGTGAGGATGAACAGTGAGCTAGGCAACCCCGCGCCAAGAACCCATCATGGTAGCTGAGGTGGTTCCATCTCCATGTGCAATCAATTTGGCCGCAACATGAGAAATAGAAACATTTCGTCAAAGCGCAGAACTTCTGTCAGCGAACAAGTAGCCACACCTCCAAACTATATTATCAGGCATATCTGGTCCTGCACTTTTCAAATGCTTCCAATCAAATAGGACGTGCTATACTGTAGCCAGGCATGCAGTGCCACCATGGCAATCAGATGTGCTAGCTCACGACGGAGTTGACGGCATTGTTGCCGAGCGAATTGGCTGGTTTGCTGAAGGCCACCTTTTCCTTTCAAGATAGACGACATCGCCGCATGGCCGTGACTGTATCCACCTTGGGGCCGATCAGATCGTGTTTGACTGCAACTTTTTATTCTGTATTCCATGTGTATATAAAAGCAGCCAGCTCAATTTGCACAGATAGTTTCAGTGATGCGGTAGCTGGTGGTTGGACTGGGGGATCATGAAGCGCCTAGTCGTGAAGTGTTCAGTTCTTTGGCAAAATAAAACTCTGTACTTCTAGTAGAAAAGAGAAGTTCAGTCAGGTGCTTCCTTTCGACATTGATGGATCAGGGCCTAATATAAAACTCCGAGATTTTGAAAGTTGTTAACACTTGAAGCTTCCTTACATACTTTTAGATGCCTGCGGCAAGGGAGACAAAACCCAAGTTGCTTAACTCTAAGTACAATCTTTACTCCACAAGACACTGCGATTGCAGGCAAAAGTTCTCAAGATCGAGGGACTTTTCGATATGTAAGCTGCTTTGACAATCTTGAGATATCATTAATCGTACCAACATATCGCAAAAGTGGCAATATTATGTAGGAGAAACGCAAAACTAGACGCCAGTGGGGATATTTAACTGATGCTAGTAGTGCTACAACCTTCCAAAGTGGTCATGGTCGTAGTCAACTCCTGCTTGTGCGGCTTTCGACGGCCTAAATCAAACGCCTGTACGTGATCTCATGGATCCTCCAATCACAACCTCCTGAGGTGGTCGTGCACATGGAAGCACAAGGCACACGCACTGATGCACAATCAAGGGACCACGCAGATAAAGGAGTATAAACTGAAGGAACCAAGCAACTGGAAAATACTAAGTCGATACGTAGCTTTTCCATGTCGTCGGGTTACATGTTTCTTCTGAGTGAGCTGAATCTCTAAGATCTACTATTACTATTACACATATGGTATAGGCAACTGCTAAATAATAGAAATCGGATTTATCGAGAAACAAAACTCTACTTTTTGGATGCATTGTGATCGGTGTCGATCAACCAGGATCGACGCGGGTGAGGAAAAAGTTGCATGGACGTGATGGTTGTTGAGTGATCCTGTGAACGTAGTTTGCCGTGACTACTTCAATTGCTTCAAGTTCAATATTTTTAACATTTACGGTGTTTGAGTATGTATTCGGTTATGAAAAGATAGGGTAGAGATAGAATTTGTGTATTGAAATGTACTCCAAGTTAATCGCTTGTACACTCATATATACTTGCCCGAGAAGCTTAATAATACAACCAATACCGAGCCTATTTGATCTCATGATATCAAATCGACGAGATCTTAGACTTAGGACTAGAAAGATCATACCTTCAAAAGGATCATACCCTAAGGAATAAATTCACTCCATGTTGCAAAGACCTAGCATGTTCTCTTGACAATGGACCAATCAGTACATTTCACACTGAGCCTGAAATCGTGGTATCTGTTGTGAATGGGCAATTAGTATTCACAGAGGGACAAATGTCAGTAGATGTACATGTACATGTGTGGCCTCATACACAGGGGATATAAATTAAAAGGAACTATACATCCCTAACACCCCCTCAAACTCATGGTAGGTCAACAACACTGAGTTTGGAGAGAAAGAACCCATGCTGGGCTCTAGTTTGGGTCGTCGTGAAGTAGTCAGCCAACTGTAATTCGGAATGCACATACTGTAGAGCAAGAACATGATCCTGCACAACAGTACGCACAAAGGAGGCATGAACACCTATGTGCTTGGTGAGCTCATGCTTCACCGGGTCACGCGCAATGTTGAGAGAGAGGATTCGGTGCAGCAGCAGAAACACTAAAGTCCTTCAATAACATGCGTAACCAAGTCACCTCTGCCGTCAAGAGAGCCATCGCTTGCAACTCAGCCTCTGCACTCGAACGAGAGACTGCGATATGTTTCTTGGTCTTTCAAGCAATGAGAGAACCACCAAGAAAAATGCAGTAGGTAGAAACAGACCAGCGATCCGAGGGATCACTAGCCCACGTAGCATCTGAGTAGGCGTGGAGCTGTAAGGAGCTGGAATGAGGTAAGAAGAGGCGACGGTAGATGGTGCCACGAAGATAGCGTAGTACACGAAGGACGTGACTGTAGTGGAATGAGGTGGGAGCAGACATGAACTGACTCAGAATGTGGACAGGATAGGAGATATTAGGATGGTTGACAGCAAGGTAGAAAAGACTCCCAACCAAGTGACGGTAGTGAGTCGGGTCCGGTAGAGGATCACCATCAATGGCGCGGAGATGCACATTGAGTTCCATTGGAGTCTCGACAGTGCGCTCATCGCCAAGAGCGGCACGAGTGAGGAGGTCCAGAATATACTTCTCCTGGGAGATATAGAAGCCATTGGAGGTAGAAGAAACCTCAATCCCAAGAAACGAACGAAGAGGACCAAGATCAGTCATGAGGAACTGCTCACGAAGACTGGCCTTGACAGAGGCAATATACTCAGAGTCATCACTGGTGATGATCATGTCATCGACATAAAGAAGGAGAAGAGTCCGACCACGAGAAGATTGTGGACAAAGAGCACAGGGTCATGTGCGCTAGGGACAATGCCAGCGGAAGTCACCATAGAGGCGAACCGCTCAAACCAGGCGCGAGGAGCTTGCTTAAGGTCATAGAGGGAGCGTCGGAGATGGCAGACCATGCCATCGGGAATAGAGTACCCAGGAGGTGGCTGCATGTACCCCTCCTCACGTAACTCGCTGTTAAGAAAAGCATTCTGCACATCAAGCTGAGAGATGGACCAGTGACAAACAGAAGCCACAACAAGGAGAGTACAAACAGTGGTCATGTGAGCCACTGGAGCCAAGGTCTCATCATAGTTCTGATCGTGCTCCTGCTGAGAACCGCGAGCCAAAAGTCGAGCCTTGTAGCGCTCAAGAGAACCATCGGAGTGAGTCTTGATCTTGTAGACCCACTTGCAGGAGATGGGACGAACAGAGGGAGGGGGAGTAACAACATCCCAATTGCTAGTACGCTGAAGCGCAGCAATCTCCTTGGCCATCGCTAGCTGCCATTTGGGATGAGCGACATTATCCCGATAAGAGGTCGGCTCAAGGGCAGTAGAAAGACCATACTGAGTGGTAGAATAGTGATCAGGAAGAGGACAAGGCCGAGCACAAAGGTTATGAGTCGGCTCAGTTGGAGAAGGAAACACACCAGAAGTAGAAGGCATGCTAAGAGGAGCATCATCATCATCACGTGGACGACGGGAGTACTGAAACAGGAAGGGAGGAATCACCATAGGCAAGGACGAAGACGTCTAGGAGGAAGGTGGGGAAAGTGGCGAGGAAGCAGAGGAGGAGCTGGTGGGTGAAGAAGGTGTGAGGTCAGCAGTGGATGGACTCGGAGGAGCGGGGACCTGAGGCATAGAAGGAGGTGGGTCAGGTAACATGAGAAAGTAGATATCCTCCACAGAGAAGGAGGAAGAGTAGGAACGCGTGTAGAAAGGATGGGACTCATCAAAAGTGACATCCCGAGATATGCGCATCTGACGAACAATGGGATCCCAGCACTTACAGCCCTTGTGCTCAGGACTGTAGTCAAGAAAAACACACTCAACGGACTGGGCAGTCAGCTTGGCGCGTGCGTATGGATCAAGAAAGACATAGCAAACGCAAACCAATAAGGCGAAGGGTTGAATAATCAGGAGAGCGGCCAGTAAGACGCTCAAGAGGAATACCACCCTACAAGGCCGTGATGGGATAGGTGGAAGTAGACACAGCCTCTGTCTAGAAGTGAGGAGAAAGAGAGGTGGCGATCATCATTGCACGAGCCATCTCAAGAAGGTGGCGATGTTTGCGCCCAACCACGCCATTTCGAGCATGGGCACCGGGGCAGGACAATTGGGCAAGAGTGCTCTGCTCAGCAAGAAAACCACGCAACGGCTAGGAGATATACTCACCAGCGGAGTCAGCCCGAAACACACGAATAGGCGTGGAAAACTGAGTATGGACCATGGCAGCAAACCGCTTATATATCGAGAGGACCTCGCTGCGGGAAGTCATAAAATAAATCCAGGTGTGGCGAGAAAAGCTATCGATAAAAATAACATAGTAGTGATGGCCCCCCTTCGAAAGCAAAGGGAGCCGGTCCCCATACATCAGAATGGACCAAGTCGAAAGGATGCTGAGATATAGACTCACTAGTAGGATAAGTTAACTGAGTCTGTTTGCCAAGCCTACAACCCTGACAACCCTGAAGCGATATATCTCCTGAGACATGCCCCAGAAGACCTCGACGAAGTAAGACGACAAGCGAGAACCACAAAGGTGACCAAGACGATGATGCCACTGCTGAAAGGAGGCCGTAGTGGAAGTAGCAAGCACATGTGGATCAGTCGGTGGAGTGGTAGCAGAAGGAACATGAAGCCAGTCAAGCTCCCAAAGTCCCTGGGAATCATGACACTGAGGGTCAGCCCCAACCAGTGCCCAAGTGTGAGCATCCTGGACAGAACAAGAATCAACATCAAGAATGACCCGACAACCAGAATCAGTGAGCTGAGCAGTGGAAAACAAGTTCATGGTAAGACGGGGAACATGAGAAACATTCGGAATGGAAAAGGAGGAAGTAGAAAGAGTGCCACGACTAGCAACATGAAGAGAAGTGACGTTGGCAGTAAGAACATTAACAGGAAGAGAAAGAGGTCGAAGAGAAGAGAGAGCGGAAAAATCAGGGGACATGTGAAAAGAAGCTCCAGAATCTAGAACCCACGAAGATGTACCTGGATATGTAGAAGTACCAGCCACAGAGGCAGCGGTGCCGGTCGAATAAGAGCCAGAGGAGGCAAGGAGGCGCTAAAGCCTCACAATGTCCTGCTCGGTGAAGTCGGTGGAGGAGGGCGCTGAAGAGAGAGCACGAGGACCAGTAGAGGCGGGGAGTGTGCCATTGCACAAGTCCAGCTGCTTCTTGTAGCAATCATTCTCGGGGTGCATGTGCATGTGGCAATATCCACACTGCGGACCAGAACGAGGGCGCCCCCGACCACGGAAAGGCCAACCTCCACGACCAGTTGGCATGGGAAGGAGTGGAGGAGCACTGTAGGGAGCGGGTGCTGGTGCAGTAGGAGCTCGAGCAGCAAGAACAGAGGGGACCCCAAGCATACCAGCACCATGTAGACGAGTCTCCTCAGCCCGGAGCTCAGTCAACCCCTCTGAGATAGGGACACGGCCCCAAGCAAATAATTGGGCACGACGGGGCTCAAACTCCGGGAGAAGCCGAGACAGGAACACGTGGATCCTCTGAAACTCCACATCTAAACGTATAGTCCGGCAACACTAGTAAGTACCACAGACAACACTGCGGAGGGAGTCAAGCTGGCGCCAAATCGCATCACTCTGGGTGTAGAATTCATCAACATTAGAGCCACTCTGCTGAAGATCATGCTCCTAACGCAGCACGGATAAATATAGAGAATCCCTAGAAGGATGATAGCGCAGACGAAGGTGACACCACATTTCAGCGATAGTAGCAAGACCCATAAACTTAGAAGCAAACTGTGGCTAAACACTCTAAGAGAGAACGGCAACATCCCTAGCATCCTCATCACACCACTGAGTAAAAGCAGCCAGACTATCACGATAGGACCATGAGCCTCTGAATTAGCAAGTACCTCGTGCTTATATGCCTCATCAGCAGCGGTCACGACAGTCTTGGCACCATCAAGGGCATGTGGCACGGGCGGTGGGGTAGGAGGCACGATGGCAATGGGGCGCGGCGGACAGGAGAACTTTCCAAAGTTGAAGATCCCACATATGGATGCGCATGAAGGCAGCAAATTCTCCATAGTTGGTGCCATAAAAAATCACCGGTCACCGTGGAATGCTAACATGGCCCGCAGAAGAGGATGACATATTGATACTGCTCTCAGATTTTTTTTGGATCTGGATCTGGTCAACAAGCTGAGAGATAACGAACCAGGACCAGTCAGGCGCATAGCACGCCTACCCGCAATAGCCAGGCCAAGGAAGTGACTGGATTGGGGCTTCAGCTGATAGATCGGGCCAAGGGCTGGCCGGATCGAGGCGGATGCGGACTGGCTAGGAGCGGGGGCGGCCGGAGGTGGACTGGCCAGGAGCGGGGGTGGCCGGCGACGGGGGCAGCCGTGGAGAGGCGACGTGGCCAAGAAATCAACGGCACATCTCAATCCCGAACCTGAAACAGGTGAGGAAGAAGGAGAGGCAGCGGCGCCCGGAAAAATCGACGGCGGCAGCGTAACAAGGCACGGAGTTGCTACGTGCGAGAGGAGCTAAATCTAAAACTCTCATGTTGTGAATGGGCATAGTATTCACAGAGGGTCAACGCCAGTACACTGAGCCCTCTGTCATGCCCCAAGGGCATTAGACACTCAAACCAGCTAATAAATATCCCACGTCTAGTTTTTACAATGATCTGAACACACTTCAAATGTAACAATAAAATTAATACAGAATATTTTAGCAGAGGGAATATGCTTAATTCATTGGTGAAAACTATTATTAAACTCTTCCTTGTTATTAAAATGTGTATTGTATCTCCCTCAAAATTAATGGGAACCTAAGATGCTTTGGATCATTTCCAACATAAGGACAATGACGCAAAACATCTTCGGTTTAGTCGGAAGAAGTGTTGTTTTGTTCACAACATAGAAATAGTTTTTCTAACTCAGACTCCTGAGATAGTCTCAATCGATTTAAAAAGTACAGCTACACAGCTTATTGAAAAGTGCGACCTGTATTTTAAAGTATTAATTTTGAAAAAAAATAGCAATGTGCGTTTTTCGCAATGTGCAGTTCCTGTCAGTGTGGGTGTGCAACCTTGCATCGATCAACTGATCCATCAATTTTGCAGGTTCAGAAAGGCCTCAATAAAGGTAGTAGCTCCTGCCAGGGAGTGTTGCTAGCTGGTGCCTTCAATTATGGGTCCGAATCCATGCATCTCGTGTTTGCTCTCAATTATAGGGCGCAAAAAGAATATGCAATGATTCGCGACGTTGTAATTTCTAGACGATACCATCGATATGATTTTTTAAATATCGCCTGGCCCTCGATCCCATGATTGCACTAGCTAGCCGGTGTTCTTTTGTAGAGTATGCTACTCCCAGTCTCCCCCGTGGAGCATTGTACTTAGAAGTCCTAAACCACCTTACCCGCCATTATAACTCACCATTTGTGCGGCAAAAGAAAGCATGGACCGACGATCAGCCTAAACTAGCTATCAGCGAAAGTAACCCAGTGATAGCAGCTGCATTAGCCCCTAAAAGACTGCCTGTCCAATCAAGAACTTCATGTTGGACCAAGCTAAATGTACTTTCTAGGCAAACTAACTGAAGATCTTTTGAAACTACCCAAGTTGTCTTGGCTATCTATCGGCATTTGCGAAACCCATAAGCATTGCTGAGCGCCTCAGGATCTGCAGACTGCAGCTCTATGTCGCTAGCTACAGAGAGGCGTGGAAGGATGGGAATCACAAAGGATAGATACCTAGTGACACCATTTTTGTTGTTGAGCCTGCATGGTTTATTTTGCTCTTGCTGTTCTTCCCTTGTTCTTTCTCGATTCAGGCCCAACACCAAGATAATGCTCGGGTTGCGGTACAACCAACCACGCCTACCTGTATTCCGATCGAGTAGAGTCCTTTCTCCTTTGCTGAACAGGGGCACATGAGGTGCCTGCATGGAAGAAGCAACAACGTACGCGTGGGCAACATGGTACTGTACTGTGTAACCGCCCGCTCTCTGGCTGCTTCATTGGGAGAGAAAGCTAGGCGAGCAATGGAGAGCTAGCTAGTCAGAATTGGAACTCGAATGCAATCTATCTCGCCAATTTATGGCACGGCCGGGACTTGATCAGAGGCTGTTTAGACAGGTGCATGTTCCGCCAACCAAAAGGGGGATCAATAATTTTTTGCATTGCTAAAAATATAATCGTTTTGTATATCCATATGGCCCAAAGTGAAGCACTCACACCAACTCAAATTTGTACTTATATTTTTCACGACCCATGCTAACCAATTTACAACCAGATTTGTAATGTTATTAGAGGATTATACTGAAGGTCATATGTACAATACGCCAAACCACCTTTGCTAAAACACATGATATGAATTAATGGTGTATTGATTCATCTTGCCAATTCCTTTTAGCTAGGTTATCTTTTATGAAAAGCACTATGCGATGCAAAGAATCTCATAAATATTTTAATTTATAGTGGTAATTTCATTTTCTAAATGTATTTAGGGAGAAACCTTGTATGATCATTCATGTAATCTAGATTCAATGATAGTGAGCTAACCAGCTCTGGTTCGTTCACTAACCTTAGCTTCCAAAACAAAGACATCAGGCTACGTGGACAGATGAACATCCATCAGACGACAAACCAGTTGAAGCCATCTTGCTCATCTGTTTCCCTCTAAAGGTTATCTAAACACTATATTTAATGGCACTTGCGATATAACATTAGTTACCAAA
Organism: Lolium rigidum; assembly: GCF_022539505.1. Lineage (NCBI taxonomy): Eukaryota > Viridiplantae > Streptophyta > Magnoliopsida > Poales > Poaceae > Lolium > Lolium rigidum. The sequence goes on from NC_061513.1 coordinate 82,722,387, forward strand.
ACATGTTTTTTTTTGTTTTGTATTTGCTATAAAAGGTTAGATATTGGTGAGATAGGGGAGTGTCACCCAACCACGTATCTTCTCATAACCGAGTCCCATCACCATTTCCTACGATGAAAGACCCGCATTCGAATAAATCATCATTTACTTTCGTAAGACCTTTCCGTGAAGGAGAGTCTGGGGATTTTGCCTTTACTTGAGACAAAGATTTGCTATGAAGATATTTATTTTTATTAACTCTTGACATACTCCTTGTTCGGTTGAGAGTTTAAAGAGCCATTTGCTTAGTAAAAATTTACCTATTTTTAATCTCTAATACCCCTAGTCCAAGCCCACCTTTGTCTTTAGATCTACAAACTATGTTCCACTGAGATAGTATATACTTCATCTTATGACCATCACTTTGCTAAAAAAACCTTAATCGAAAGAAATTCAATCTTTTTCTTACCCCTTTTGATATTTGAAAGAATGATAGCATAAACCACAGAAGACTATTTAAAACTGAATTGATTAGAACTAGACGATCCTGATGTCTACGTTCCCCCTCCTTTCCTGTAGACAGTGTTGGGCCTCCAAGAGCAGAGGTTTGTAGAACAGCAGCAAGTTTTCCCTTAAGTGGATCACCCAAGGTTTATCGAACTCAGGGAGGAAGAGGTCAAAGATATCCCTCTCATGCAACCCCGCAACCACAAAGCAAGAAGTCTCTTCTGTCCCCAACACACCAAATAGGTGCACTAGTTCGGCGAAGAGATAGTGAAATACAGGTGGTATAAATAAGTATGAGCAGTAGCAACGGTGCCGAGAAAAGTGCTTGGCGTGTAGTTGATGGTGGTGGTATTGCAGCAGTAGTAACGCAGTAAAACAAGTAAACAAGCAGTAGTAACTCAGCAGTAGTAACGCAAGTAGTAGTAAACAAGCAGTAGTAACTCAGCGGTATTTAGGAACAAGGCCTAGGGATTACACTTTCACTAGTGGACACTCTCAACATTGATCACATAACAGAATAGATAAATGCATACTCTACACTTTTGTTGGATGATGAACACATTGCGTAGGATTACACGAACCCTCAATGCCGGAGTTAACAAGCTCCACAATAATGCTCATGTTTTAGTAACCTTTAGTGTAAGATAGATCAACGAGACTAAACCAAGTACTAGCATAGCATGCACACTCGTCACCTTCATGCATATGTAGGAGGAATAGATCACATCAATATATCATAGCAATAGTTAACTCCATAATCTACAAGAGATCATGATCATAGCATAAACCAAGTACTAACACGGTGCACGCACTCGTCACCTTTGCACACATGCGGGAGGAATAAACTACTTTAATAACACATCACTAGAGTAGCACATAGATAAATTGTGATACAACATGCTGCAATCATAAAGAGATATAAATAAGCACCTCACTATGCCATTCAATGAGTAAGTATTCTGTGAAATATGGCCTAAGAGACCCACACGGTGCACACACTCGTCACCTTTACACACGTGGGACTAGGAGTCTCCGGAGATCACATAGGTAAAACTCACTTGACTAGCATAATGACATCTAGATTACAAGCATCATCATATGAATCTCAATCATGTAAGGCAGCTCATGAGATTATTGTATTGAACTACATAGGAGAGAGATGAACCACATAGCTACCGGTACAGCCCCGAGCCTCGATGGAGAACTACTCCCTCCTCATGGGAGCAGCAGCGGTGATGAAGATGGCGGTGGAGATGGCAGCGGTGTCGATGGAGAAGCCTTCCGGGGCACTTCCCCGCTCCGGCAGCGTGCCGGAACGGAGATCCTGTCCCCCGGATCTTGGCTTCGCGATGGCGGCGGCTCCGGCAGGTTTACGTGGGTTTCGTCAATTGGTATCGGGTTTTCCGATCCGGGGGCTTTTTATAGGCGGAGAGGCGGCGCAGGAAGGTCGAAGGGGGTCCACACCCTAGGGGGCGCGCCCCCTTGGCCGCGCCGGGCTAGGGTTTGGTGGCCCTGTGCCTCTTCTCTGGCGGTTCTCGTGTGTTCTGGATGCTTCCGGGTAAAATAGGAAACTGGGCGTTGATTTCGTCCGATTCCGAGAATATTTCGTTACTAGGATTTCTGAAACCAAAAACAGCAGAAAACAGGAACTGGCACTTCGGCATCTTGTTAATAGGTTAGTTCCAGAAAATGCACGAATATGACATAAAGTGTGCATAAAACATGTAGATAACATCAATAATGTGGCATGGAACACAAGAAATTATCGATACGTTGGAGACGTATCGGCATCCCCAAGCTTAGTTCTGCTCGTCCCGAGCAGGTAAAACGATAACAAAGATAATTTCTGGAGTGACATGCCATCATAATCTTGATCATACTATTTGTAAAGCATATGTAGTGAATGCAGCGATCAAAACAATGGTAATGACATGAGTAAACAACTGAATCATATAGCAAAGACTTTTCATGAATAGCACTTCAAGACAAGCATCAATAAGTCTTGCATAAGAGTTAACTCATAAAGCAATAATTCAAAGTAAAGGTATTGAAGCAACACAAAAGAAGATGAAGTTTAAGCGGTTGCTTTCAACTTGTAACATGTATATCTCATGGATAATTGTCAATGCAAAGCAATATAACAAATGCAATATGCAAATATGTAAGAATCAATGCACAGTTCACACAAGTGTTTGCTTCTTGAGATGGAGAGAAATAGGTGAACTGACTCAACAATGAAAGTAAAAGAATGGTCCTCATAGAGGAAAAGCATCGATTGCTATATTTGTGCTAGAGCTTTGATTTTGAAAACATGAAACAATTTTGTCAACGGTAGTAATAAAGCATATGCATCATGTAAATTATATCTTATAAGTTGCAAGCCTCATGCATAGTGTACCAATAGTGCCCGCACCTTGTCCTAATTAGCTTGGACTACCTGGATTATCACCGCAATACATATGCTTTAATCAAGTTTCACAAAGGGGTACCTCTATGCCGCCTGTACAAAGGTCTAAGGAGAAAGCTCGCATTTGGATTTCTCGCTTTTGATTATTCTCAACTTAGACATCCATACCGGGACAACATAGACAACAGATAATGGACTCCTCTTTTAATGCTTAAGCATTTGACAACAATTAATTCTTTTCTCATTAGAGATTTGAGGATGTTTGTCCAAAACTGAAACTTCCACCATGGATCATGGCTTTAGTTAGCGGCCCAATGTTCTTCTCTCACAATATGCATGCTCAAACCATTCAACTCGGTGTAGATCGCCCTTACTTCGGACAAGACGAACATGCATAGCAACTCACATGAAATTCAACAATGAGTTGATGGCGTTCCCCAGTAAACATGGTTATCGCACAACAAGCAACTTAATAAGAGATAAAGTGCATAATTACATATTCAATACCACAATAGTTTTTAAGCTATTTGTCCCATGAGCTATATATTGCAAAGGTGAATGATGGAATTTTAAAGGTAGCACTCAAGCAATTTACTTTGGAATGGCGGATAAATACCATGTAGTAGGTAGGTATGGTGGACACAAATGGCATAGTGGTTGGCTCAAGGATTTTGGATGCATGAGAAGTATTCCCTCTCGATACAAGGTTTAGGCTAGCAAGGTTATTTGAAACAAACACAAGGATGAACTGGTGCAGCAAAACTCACATAAAAGACATATTGAAAACATTATAAGACTCTACACCGTCTTCCTTGTTGTTCAAAACTCAATACTAGAAATTATCTAGACTTTAGAGAGACCAATTATGCAAACCAAATTTTAGCATGCTCTATGTATTCTTCACTAATAGGTGCAAAGTATATGATGCAAGAGCTTAAACATGAGCACAACAATTGCCAAGTATCACATTACCCAAGACATTATAGCAATTACTACATGTATCATTTTCCAATTCCAACCATATAACAATTTAACGAAGAGGAAACTTCGCCATGAATATTATGAGCTAAGAACACATGTGTTTCGAACCAGCGGAGCGTGTCTCTCTCCCACACAAGCATGATGTAATCCAATTTATTCAAACACAAACAAAAATAGAAACAAACAAACAGACGCTCCAAGTAAAGTACATAAGATGTGACCGAATAAAAATATAGTTTCAAGAGAAGGAACCTGATAATTTGTCGATGAAGAAGGGGATGCCTTGGGCATCCCCAAGCTTAGACGCTTGAGTCTTCTTGATATATGCAGGGGTGAACCACCGGGGCATCCCCAAGCTTAGAGCTTTCACTCTCCTTGATCATAGTATATCATCCTCCTCTCTTGACCCTTGAAAACTTCCTCCACACCAAACTCGAAACAACTCATTAGAGGGTTAGTGGACAATAAAAATTAACATGTTCAGAGGTGACACAATCATTCTTAACACTTCTGGACATTTCATAATGCTACTGGACATTAGTGGATCAAAGAAATTCATCCAACATAGCGAAAGAGGCAATGCGAAATAAAAGGCAGAATCTGTCAAAACAGAACAGTTCGTATTGACGAATTTTAAAATGGCACCAGACTTGCTCAAATGAAAATGCTCAAATTGAATGAAAGTTGCGTACATATCTGAGGATCATGCACGTAAATTGGCATAATTTTCTGAGCTTCCTGCAGGGCAGTGGGCTCAGATTCGTGACAGCAAAGAAATCTGGAACTGCGCAGTAATCCAAATCTAGTATTCACTTTACTATCAAAGACTTTACTTGGCACAACAAAGCACAAAACTAAGATAAGGAGAGGTTGCTACAGTAGTAAACAACTTCCAAGACACAAATATAAAACAAATTACTGTAGCAAAATAACACATGGGTTATCTCCCAAGAAGTTCTTTCTTTTTAGCCATTAAGATGGGCTCAGCAGTTTTAATGATGCACTCGCAAAAGATAGTATGTGAAGCAAAAGAGAGCATCAAGAGGCAAATTCAAAACACATTTAAGTCTAACATGCTTCCTATGCAAGGGAATCTTGTAAATAAACAAGTTCATGAAGAGCAAAGTAACAAGCATAGGAAGATAAAACAAGTATAGCTTCAAAAATTTCAGCACATAGAGAGGTGTTTTAGTAACATGAAAACTTTTACAACCATATTTTCCTCTCTCATAATAACTTTCAGTAGCATCATGAGCAAACTCAACAATATAACTATCACATAAAGCATTCTTATCATGAGTCTCATGCATAAAATTATTACTCTCCACATAGGCATAATCAATTTTATTAGTTGTAGTGGGAGCAAATTCAACAAAGTAGCTATCATTATTATTCTCATCAAGTGTAGGAGGCATAGTATAATCACAACAAAATTTACTCTCAGCAGTAAGTGGCATCAAAAGACCACTATCATTATAATCATCAGAAATAGGAGGCAAGGTATCATCAAAGAAAATTTTCTCCTCAATGCTTGGGGGACTAAAAATATCATGAAAACCAGCTTCCCCAAGCTTAGAACTTTCTATATTATTGTCAACAATGGTGTTCGAAACGTTCATACTAATATTACTACCAGCATGCAAAGAAGATTTCATAGGTTTTTTAATTTTCGCATCAAACAATCCATGTTTTAAATCAGGAAATAGAATAAGAAGCTCACTCTTGTACATTATGCCAAACTAGTGTAAACAAGAAACAACAAGATGCAATTGCAGGATCTAAAGGAAATAGCTTTGAGCACACACACAACGGCGCCAGAAAATTACTTTACCTGAGACCGTAGTATGAGTGCCTTTTACCTTTCCTCCCCGGCAACGGCGCCAGAAAATAGCTTGATGTCTACGTTCCCCCTCCTTTCCTGTAGACAGTGTTGGGCCTCCAAGAGCAGAGGTTTGTAGAACTGCAGCAAGTTTTCCCTTAAGTGGATCACCCAAGGTTTATCGAACTCAGGGAGGAAGAGGTCAAAGATATCCCTCTCATGCAACCCTGCAACCACAAAGCAAGAAGTCTCTTCTGTCCCCAACACACCAAATAGGTGCACTAGTTCGGCGAAGAGATAGTGAAATACAGGTGGTATAAATAAGTATGAGCAGTAGCAACGGTGCCAGAAAAGTGCTTGGCGTGTAGTTGATGGTGGTGGTATTGCAGCGATAGTAACGCAGATAAAACGAGTAAACAAGCAGTAGTAACTCAGCAGTAGTAACGCAAGTAGTAGTAAACAAGCAGTAGTAACTCAGCAGTATTTAGGAACAAGGCCTAGGGATTACACTTTCACTAGTGGACACTCTCAACATTGATCACATAACAGAATAGATAAATGCATACTCTACACTTTTGTTGGATGATGAACACATTGCGTAGGATTACACGAACCCTCAATGCCGGAGTTAACAAGCTCCACAATAATGCTCATGTTTTAGTAACCTTTAGTGTAAGATAGATCAACGAGACTAAACCAAGTACTAGCATAGCATGCACACTTGTCACCTTCATGCATATGTAGGAGGAATAGATCACATCAATATATCATAGCAATAGTTAACTCCATAATCTACAAGAGATCATGATCATAGCATAAACCAAGTACTAACACGGTGCACGCATTGTCACCTTTGCACACATGCAGGAGGAATAAACTACTTTAATAACACATCACTAGAGTAGCACATAGATAAATTGTGATACAACATGCTGCAATCATAAAGAGATATAAATAAGCACCTCACTATGCCATTCAATGAGTAAGTATTCTGTGAAATATGGCCTAAGAGACCCACACGGTGCACACACTGTCACCTTTACACACGTGGGACTAGGAGTCTCCGGAGATCACATAGGTAAAACTCACTTGACTAGCATAATGACATCTAGATTACAAGCATCATCATATGAATCTCAATCATGTAAGGCAGCTCATGAGATTATTGTATTGAACTACATAGGAGAGAGATGAACCACATAGCTACCGGTACAGCCCCGAGCCTCGATGGAAAACTACTCCCTCCTCATGGGAGCAGCAGCGGTGATGAAGATGGCGGTGGAGATGGCAGCGGTGTCGATGGAGAAGCCTTCCGGGGGCACTTCCCCGCTCCGGCAGCGTGCCGGAACAGAGATCCTGTCCCCCAGATCTTGGCTTCGCGATGGCGGCGGCTCCGGCGGGTTTACGTGGGTTTCGTCAATTGGTATCGGGTTTTCTGATCCAGGGGCTTTTTATAGGCGGAGAGGCGGCGCAGGAAGGTCGAAGGGGGGTCCACACCCTAGGGGGGCGCCCCCCCCCCTTGGCCGCGCCGGGCTAGGGTTTGGTGGCCCTGTGCCTCTTCTCTGGCGGTTCTCGTGTGTTCTGGATGCTTCCGGGTAAAATAGGAACTTGGGCGTTGATTTCGTCCGATTCCGAGAATATTTCGTTACTAGGATTTCTGAAACCAAAAACAGCAGAAAACGAGAACTGGCACTTCGGCATCTTGTTAATAGGTTAGTTCCAGAAAATGCACGAATATGACATAAAGTGTGCATAAAACATGTAGATAACATCAATAATGTGGCATGGAACACAAGAAATTATCGATACGTTGGAGACGTATCAGATCCCCATAAGAGAGTAATTTACCCGCCAACTTGCAAGATTTTTCTTTAAGCGGTCTTCTAGCCGTTTCTATTCACCGTTATTTAGCTTACGGTAGTGAATAGGGATTCCCATAGATATCTAAAGGGAGTGATCTTCTACATCCTTCTCACTCTATATTGATCCTCTACATCCTTTGCCTATCCAAAACAAAATACTTCGCTCTTTTGGAAGTTAATTTTTAGTCTTGGTAGTTGTTAAAAAAATACACAAACTCAATTTCATATTGATTCCTTTTCTATATTGTTTACCATAAAGATGATTTTCATCTGCATACAACATGATTAAATCCCCCTTCAAGTAAATAAGGTATGCGACCATCTACCTAACCATTTTCCTACGCTCTCGCAAGTAAAATTGCTAACATGCATGTGACTAGATAAAATAAAATAGGTGATAGTGGATCACCTTGTCTCAATCCTTTTGAGTCTAAAGGTTATCATTTTTTAGCCTAATACCAATACTCCCCGGCTTATAAAATGATCTATCCAATGACATCATTTAGGAACGAAGCCCTTCATACATGTTACTTGCTGTAGAAAAAGGCCACTAAACTTTATTGTAGGTTCTTTTTTATAAATCTATTTTAATCAAAACCACATCCATTTTCTTCCCATTTCCTTCTTCTTCTTCCAATGAAAGTTGTTTGAGCCAGTCTAATTACTAAATGTGCCATCTTAGTTACGCGGTTAGTTCTTACTTTTGTGAAAATTTGAAAGCATTTTTGTGAAAATTTGAAAGCATTTCCATGACCGTCTTCTTTCGTTATTGGTGAGGGGACAGAGGATGCCCTCCTATCCTTGCCTGACTGTGTGTTTAAACCTCATCTGGCTCCGACTTGTTGTCCAACTGCTTTGGTCACGATCACTGGTGATTCTGTCCCTGCAAGTGCGATACAAGATCTGATGAAGAGGATTTGCCCTTTGAGTGTTCAGTGTAAGTGGGAGGCGGTATCACATGGGGAGGACTCTTTCTTGATTGGTTTCCCTTCAGCCAAAGATCGTCAGCGTGTAGAGGGCTTTCAGATGGGTGTTCCATCCCATAAGGCTACTGCGACGGTATCTTCTTGGAAGCCTCGGGATATTCCACATAAGGATGTGCTACATCCGGTTCGGGTTCATGTGGAAGGGGTTCCTTACACAGTGAGGCATTTCCATGGTTTATGGGCTGTTGGCACTCTTATTGGTGTTCCTCTAGATGTGGATTTGGTTACTCTACGAAGACGAGGGATAGTGTGCATTCTGGTTGCGATGTTCAAACCTTCCTCGCTGGAGAAACAGGTGGATGGTTTCGGTCCTGTTCTGGGGGTCACATGTGCGGTGAAGTTGAAGCTTTATGACTTATTATTTCATCGTGAGCTTGCTACTTTCATTCCATATCCGTCTTTTGTTCCTTATTTCTGGAGACGTAAGGGGGATGATCTGGATGATGAGGATTTGGGAAATGACAAAGACCATGATTCTGCTCCTGTCCCTGATCCATCCACCATGGAGACTCCTAGCATGGAAGTGGACACGTCTCACCCATCGGCTTCAGGGGGTAAAGGAAAGACGGTGGCAGTCTCTCTAGTCCTTTGCGCTGCTATTACTCCGTGCAATGCCAATCCACGCACTCCGAGGGGGATTGAGATCGTCGAGAGGATCCGCCGGGTGTCCCCAAAACTGGTGCGGTCGGACGTGTTGGAGCCTTTGTTGGAGTTGGCGCTTGGCCAGCCCGCCACGCCTTCGATGGTTTCTCCTTCGGCCGCGGCTACATCGTCTCCGCCTCAGGACCACGAGGACTGCAGGGAGATGGGAAGGGTATCTACTTGAACTTTTACCTCCATGTCGTTTTCTTCGCCGTCTACCGGGGTGGTGGCGGGGGTGGCTGCTACATCACCGATGCCTATCCCCGTCGCCACCATGGTTTCAACACCGTCCTCGTTTGTCGAGGGGGTAGGGGTGGAGGCTGTTTCGGCAGTGTCTACTCCTCCTCCCGAGGTGGGTGCGGGGTCGGGTGCTACATCACCTCCACCGACCCCGGCTGCAGCTCCTTCACTGTCACCAGTTGCGCCTCCTTCACCGCCACCAGCTGCGCCTCCTTCACCGACACCAGCTGAATCTCCTTCACCGACACCAGACGTGCCACCTTCTCAATCTTTAACTGTTGTGGCTTCGGTGACTCCAGGGATGGAGGATGCGGTCTCACCACCCTCCACTCCTCCGCCGAGGACTTCGGGGACGGGGGGTGGCGTATCTTCTGTCCGTCGGAGCGGGAGGTTCGGTCTTGTGGCGGATGGGGGTTCTTTCATGGATGAAGACATGTTGAAGAAGGCGATGCATCGTAAAGCAGCGCTTAATTTGGATTCTCCTGGTATGCCTTCTTCTTCTAAGTCTTTTCTTTCTTTTTTGTCACCAGTTATTTCCTCTAAACTCAATAGTTTAGGTATTAAACTGGGTAGTAATGAAAAGGAAGTTTATGTTTCGACTAGGGTCTTGAGGCATATGGAATTTGACCGTACTACGGTTATTCCTAAAGCTTCGACCTTATCGGATTCCACCTATTTGGATGAGGAGGAAGCGAATACCACATCAGATGGTCAGCTTCTTTCTCACCTTGTGGGGGAAGTGTCGGAGGTGGGTTTGGATGAGGAAGACTTCTACTCTTTATTAGTGTTGAAGGCATCTCGGCGGAAATCCAAATCTTCTTCCAACAAAAAGCTGAGGAAACGGTCAAAAATTTCCAAATCTCCAATTGTTTCCCAATGAATGGCATGTTTGCGAATAGCAGAGGTCTTGGTGACTTGGCTAAACATTTGCACTTTGCTGATTGCATTAGGGATCATAATTTGGATCTCTTGGCTATTTCTGAGAGGGGTAGACGGGATTTCTCGCAGAGTCTACTCAACCGTATCTCCGGTGGTATTGACTTTACGTGGATTTCGAGTCCACCCCGTGGAAGATCCGGGGGTTATTTTACTCGGTGTCAGATCGGACACGATGGAGGTCTTAGCTCAGTCAATGGGGGAATTCCATATTAAATTCCACATTAGAAATCGAGCGGACAACTTCATCTGGAGTCTTGTCGCCGTGTACGGTGGTGCCCAGGAGGATTCCAAGGCTGCCTTCCTTCATGAATTGGTTAATATCGCAAAGGATAATCCGCACCCTATGCTCATTGGGGAAGTTTCAATTTGATGAGATTTCCGTTCGAGAAGAGTAGAGGCAGGTTTGACAATCATTGGCCCTTTCTCTTCAACACAGTCATTGACAGCTTTGATTTACAAGAGGTTTCAATGGTTGGAAGACAATTTACTTGGGCTAATAGCCTACCGGAACCTACATACGAGAAACTTGATCGTGTACTGATGGATACCGACTGGGAATTGAAGTTTCCAATGGTTACAGTACGTGCTCTGGAACGCATTGTAGGTTTGTTGGATCATGCTCCCATCTTGTTAACCACTGGAGTACCTAGACCTCCATCTACCCACCAGTATCAGTTTGAACTTGGCTGGTTAGAGAGGGAATGTTTTCAGGAGGTGGTTAAAAAGATTTGGGAAAGACCTGTCGCGAATGTCTCCTCGATACAGAGGTGGAACAATAAAATGCATGCCTTACGCAAACACATGTCTGGTTGGGCTCGTCATACAACATGTTTACTAAAGAAAGAGAAACAATGACTTACAGCTATCATAGATGACCTTGAGTCTATTGCGGAAGTTCGACTACTATCCACTGAGAAGATTGAGCTAAAAAGCCAATCCAACGCGGATATAGCAAAACTTCTGCGAGAAGAGGAACTAAAATGGTACCAACGATTTAAAGCTCAATTTATTCTTGAAGGAGACCCGAATACAAGATACTTCCATTATGTTGCCAACGGAAGGCACATGAAGAATCTTATTTGTTCTCTGGTACAAGAAGAGGGCTTGATTGAAGGCCATGATTAGCTTAAGTCATACATTACTAATTACTATAAAGGTTTGTTTGGCGCACCAGTGGAAGGAAACTTCTCTCTGGATGAGGCTAGAACAGATGATGTTCCCCAAGTTTCTGATGAGGAAAATAACTTTCTTACTGCGCCTTATTCTGAGGATGAAATAAGAAAGGCGATTTTCCAAATGGAACATAACAAAACCCCGGGCCCTGATTAGTTCCCAGCTGAATTTTATCAGTTCTTTTGGGATGTCATCAAGGTTGATCTTCTAGATTTGTTCGCTGATCTTCATGCTGGTGTTATCACCAGATTTTAGACAAATCCAGAGGTGGGCCGGGCTTGGAAGATTACATGTGGAAGATTTCTAAAGCGGCCTGGCACGAAGGGTTTTGGGCTAAATTGCCCGTGTATCTTTATTTAGTAGTTTATTATTTTAGATAGGAGATAGAATCTTACTCGTGCACGGTTTAGTGCACGCCCTCATTAGAGAGTCCCCTGGACTATAAATATGTACCTAGGGTTTATGGAATAAACAACAACTCACGTTCAACCCCAAACAAACCAATCTCGGCGCATCGCCAACTCCTTCGTCTCGAGGGTTTCTATCAGGTAAGCGACATGCTGCCTAGATCGCATCTTGCGATCTAGGCAGCACAAGCCCCACGTTGTTCATGCGTTGCTCGTACTGAAGCGTTTTTGATGGCGAGCAACGTAGTTATCATTAGATGTGTTAGGGTTAGCATTGTTCTTCGTTTAAGCATGCTTACGTAGTGCAACCCTTGCATATCTAGCCGCCCTCACGCCTATCTCAGGTGTGGGGGCTGCACCCCGCTTGATCATTATTTAGTAGATCTGATCCGTTACGATTGCTCCTTGTTCTACAAGGATTAGTTTAATATCTGCAATAGTTAGGCCTTACAAAGGGGGGGAGGATCCGGTGGCACGTAGGGTGGCGTTCGCAAGTCCTAAACGGGATGTTCCTAGGATCAACTTCATGTTGGTTTTTTGGCCTTGTTTAGGATCGACTTACGAGCACCGTGCGTGGCCGCAAGGCCCAACCTGGAGTAGGATGATCCGATTATGCGGTGAAAACCCTAAATCGTCGTAGATCTCATTAGCTTCATCTTGATCAAGCAGGACCACCAAGTATTCGTGCACCCCGTACGGATCATGGGTGGATCGGCTCTTTGAGCCGATTCACGGGATAACCTGAGAGCCGATCGAGGCTCGTATTTAACGTTTACATGTATGCCCTGCAGGAAACTAAGCGAGGCATCCTCATCACCTTCCTGACCAGGTATAGGTCAGGTGGCACGCCCTTGCACTTCGCAACGCCGCGTGTGACCAGAAGAGCATTTCGGGCCGTCGCTCGGAGGGGTCTCAGCCAGCCGCAGCTCTAGGCTCCCCCCGCTCTACGGTGTTGACAAGGCCGCTGCCCGCCGGTGGGTTTTGGCAGTCAACACATTCGGCACGCCCGGTGGGACTATCGTCTACATCAACCACATCGCCATCTACATCCGAGATGGCGGACGGCACGCCGCGTCACCTACGGGGATCCGCCCGACGACCTCAAGAAGCAATACAACGAGATCAAGGCTACCCTCGAAGCCGACCTCATCGGCTCTTTTCGGAGAACCCGTTCCGGTGGCATCAGATGGAAGGGGTTCTCACCGCAAGGTGCACTCGATGGGATAGACCTCTCTACCCCGTCGGAGGAACGCACCAGGGGTCTGCGGCAGGAGATCAACTACCTGGTGGCTCACTCGCTACACCGCCACTCCGAGAACTTGGTCAACGTGTTGGAGCGTGTCGCTCGCGCGTGATCCAGGAGATCATGAGCCACCAGTACTCGCCGTCAGGACCAGCTCTCGGGACTCATCAAGGAGAGTTGCCATTCCGGTCCCGTCCACCGCTGCCATTTGCGTTGGCAGCACCTGCTGAAGTGCCGACTACACCGGCATTCCTCGTCTGCGAACCGGTGGCGACCCCGGTGACTACCAGTTCTTAATGGAGGCGCCTAAGGAGATCCCTCATGGATACGCGTGCATGTATGTGCCGGATTGTGGTGACTCACTCACAAACCAGGCCAGAACATCGGGGACTCCGGCGAAGACAGGAGGAACGTCGGCGACAGAGCAGACGTGGCTAACTAAATACGCCACACCGACGAAACTCCCGAGCCCAGCTCCTGCAGCTGGCTCGGAGCTGGAAAAGCAAACATGGCAGGCCAAGTACGCCACCCCGGCGAATCTTCAGAGTGCAACTCCTACGGCCAGCACAGCGGATCAGATCGGTACCATACCGAGAGACCGGTTCGGCATGATGCCGAAAAGAAGGGCGATCGGCTATTCCAAGCCGTACCCCGACGATTACGAGATGATCCCGCTGCCACCTAAATATCGGCTCCCTGACTTCTCCAAATTCAGTGGATCAGATGGCTCCAGCTCCATCGAGCACGTCAGCCGGTATTTGGCTCAACTAGGACCGGCTTCAGTGTCGGATCAGCTACGCGTGAGGCTCTTCTCACAGTCCCTCACGGGATCGGCTTTTGGATGGTACACCTCTCTGCCAGCATACTCCATCCAGTCTTGGAAGCAATTGGAAGAACAATTCCATATGCAATACCATTCAGAAGCTTCCGAGTCTGGCATTGCCGATCTAGCACAACTACGTCAGAAGCGCGGGGAAACGGTGACGGAATACATCCAGCGCTTCAGGAATCTTAGGAACCGATGTTATTCGGTTCGTATAACTGAAAAGGAAGCAATCGAGTTGGCGGTAGCAGGCCTTGCAACACAGCTCAAGGACATGGCCTCCCAAGCAGATTATCCTCGCCGGCGCACATGGTTCGAAACTATCGGCATATGAACAGCGCCACCCCGACCTGTACCAAGACAAGTTCAAGCGTGCAGTAGTTATGGTCGATACGGAGGAGGATGAAGTGCCTGCGGGAGGCCAAGAGATAGCAGGGGCTGAGTGGACTCAGGGGGGAACCCCTGTGGCCTGCAAATGGGTAAAGCCACCAGGGCCGCCCAGGGGATTTGATTTTGACGTAACCAAGACTGAACAGATCTTCGACCTCCTGCTCAAGGAGAAACAGGTTGACGATTCCCGAAGGTCTCAAGTTCCCCACGGCGAAGGAGCTAAACGGAAAGCCATACCGCAAATTCCACAACTCGCTTTCCCATGCCACCAACGACTGCCGGGTGTGGCGTCGGCACATCCAAGCGGCGATAGAGAAGGGGCGGCTAATTTTCAACCAGTACGCCATGAAGGTCGACACCCAACCCTTCCCCGCCGTTAACATGGTGGAAATCACCTACCCTGAAGGTTGCCAGCCAGGTCCCTCGTTCAGCATCAACATGGTAGGACCTGGAAACCACTCTGGCAAAGATGGAGATGAGGGCAGCTGCTCTCACAGCAAGGATACGGAAGAGGCCGCTCCACGCGATCGGCTCCGTCATGATGGCAAGCGCTATGTCACCGAGGGAGAGGTGAAGAATATAAGATATCAGCGACCCCTCTCCGATCACCTCCTCAACAAATATGTGAGTCGGTATGACCAACGCCGACGGCCCAATTACGATGATAAAGGAGATCGTTTGGCTAGAGAAGCCAGAAGATATCGTCGGCAGTATCACGATGAGGAGGAGCACGAGCGCTGTGCCACGGAAGCATCAAGGGAGCAAGATGACACCGCCAGGCATTGGGACTGCCCCTTCTTCGGTACACTCGCTGGGATTCAGGAATGAGCCGATTGCCCACAATCGGCAATTGCCCGGAATGCAATCGAAAAAGAAGGAGGCAGCCAACGTGTCTGTGTTCGAGCGCCTAGGGCCTCTCCCGCCACAAAGCAAACGCGCTGAGTCACCTCGTTGGGCAGATCTTGAGGATTCAGAGGACGAGGGAGAAGTGGAAGAAGATAGGTACCACCGGCCAAGGTGGTGCCCCGACGGACTCAGCCGTTCCCAAAAGCGCGGGGTTCAGCGATTGCGCGGCTCGGAGGAAGCCGAAAGGTTGTACCTGCACACGCTAAGGAAGGCACGACCTGATCTGGCTGCAAAGGTTCAGCGAACCCTGGATGAAGAGGGTCGTCCACGGAAAATGGAGTGGCGCCCCAAACAGAGGAAAGCCGATGATGAGACATCGGCTGGCACAAACATGGTACTCGTCTTGCCGACAGAGCTTAGCGCTCCACGACTCTACGGAGCACTCAAGGTGGACGACAGCAAGCGCATCAAGTCAGAGGTTGGGTTGGTTTTATCCAGCTTGACCAAGTAGCAAGATCGAACCAATGAGCAAACCAGGAGAGGCTGATCCTTGTGATCGGCCCCAAAAAATTTACGAAGGGAACTTACAAAACCTTCAACGAGCAAGCAACGTGGAGGCCGATTCCAGCAATCGGCCAAAATTATCCTCACCTACCATTCTGCCTGGGTTCAACATGTTATCCAACAGAGCCGATACCATCAATTTTCTTGACAGAATCGGCTCGGGGGGGCATCCAGGTAGATAAAATACGAGGATATGCAACGGAAACATCTCATCTTCTGGTGATGAGTAGTGGAATATGGGGGCCGATGCACAGGTCGGCTGTAAAAAAAAAAAACGAAAGTGAAAATTCGAAAATTTTCGAACATAGTCGATGCAGCAGGCATCGACTTAAGGATATAACAGCCGATGCATGGCCATCGACTCAAGGGAGATTTCTTCAAGGACAATGTCAATGGCGTGCGGATCAGGTCAAGGATGGATTGCATCAGGTCCATCAAAGGAAAGGAGCCTATCTGGCCGGCAGGAACTGAAGAAACTCGGGGGGCAGCTCACCTTGAGGGCTCTCTGCTTTGGGAAGCCGATGTATGTTTAAATCGGTTAGCTCGGCATAAGGAGCTCCCTCAGACATGATCGAGCCTAGGTCCATACATACAGCTCTGTTTTGCCTCGGCTAAGACTCGGGGGGCAGCAAGCCTAGAAGATGCCCTGTTTTTAAAGAGCCGATTAGAGTCACCTCGGCTGCGGCTGCATCATGGTCGTCTCAGGGAGGAACTGGGAAGGAAAAGCCGTCGTCTAGTACAGGGTTTGGACTGTGCTGTGGCTGCAAGAAAAGGAAAGAAGTCCGACGCGTTGCTATCGGTCTTAGCATGACAAACGGAGGAAATGAAATTGGAGCGATTAAAGAATGAATGGAAAAGAACAATTTCATTAATTCCAAGGAGCGGCTTTACAAGAAAGAGCCGATGGCTCTCAAAAGAGGGATCTGGTGCCTAGTGCATTGCTACTACTAGTCCTATACTACTAGTCGTCGCTGTCCTCGTCATCGCCGCCGTCGACGTCGTCGGCGCTGCTCCCGAGGAGCTCCTCGTCGCTGCTGCCCCAGCCCTTGGCCGGAGCCTCTTCCTCCTCGTCATCGTCATCATCCTCGCTGTCCGCCCAGGAGCGGAAGCGCTTGGTCGGCGGATACCCGATGGAGGAGGAGGAGTCATCCTCCTCCTCTTCATCTTCGTCATCATCTTCGTCCTCGCTGTCCGCCCACATGTGGGGGCGCTTCTTCGGCGGGAGCCGGGCGGAAGGGGAGGCCTTGGCCTTCGCTACTTCTCCTTCTTTCTCCTCCTTGTCAGAGGAGAAGGGATTCGCTGCGGGGTGGAGGCTGCCCTCGTTCTTCTTCTTCGGCGAAGATTGGGGGAAGAGTTTTGAGAAGGAAGAGGAAGAGGAAGACATTGCTACAGGAGGAGAGGGTTTTTTGGTGCCGATAGCTGGGATGGAATAGAGGATAGGGAGAGCTAACTAGTCGGCACGGTTAAATAATGAGAAATCTGGTGAAGGTTTAATGCCATTACAGCTTCCAAGGGATCGATGCTAAAGCTGTCAGAATTTTTAGGGAAGCTGAGAAGACAGGGCATAATGATGACGGATGCTGTAACGGCTCTGCTCTGCCACGACATGACCCTTCGAAGGGAAAGCATAATGATTTTGGAAATGTTATTTCCAAAACCAGGGGGGCATGTGTTATCACCAGATTTTAGACAAATCCGAGAGGTGGGCCGGGCTTGGAAGATTACATGTGGAAGATTTCTAAAGCGGCCTGGCACGAAGGGTTTTGGGCTAAATTGCCCGTGTATCTTTATTTAGTAGTTTATTATTTTAGATAGGAGATAGAATCTTACTCGTGCACGGTTTAGTGCACGCCCTCATTAGAGAGTCCCCTGGACTATAAATATGTACCTAGGGTTTATGGAATAAACAACAACTCACGTTCAACCCCAAACAAACCAATCTCGGCGCATCGCCAACTCCTTCGTCTCGAGGGTTTCTATCAGGTAAGCGACATGCTGCCTAGATCGCATCTTGCGATCTAGGCAGCACAAGCCCCACGTTGTTCATGCGTTGCTCGTACCGAAGCGTTTTTGATGGCGAGCAACGTAGTTATCATTAGATGTGTTAGGGTTAGCATTGTTCTTCGTTTAAGCATGCTTACGTAGTGCAACCCTTGCATATCTAGCCGCCCTCACGCCTATCTCAGGTGTGGGGGCGGCACCCCGCTTGATCATTATTTAGTAGATCTGATCCGTTACGATTGCTCCTTGTTCTACAAGGATTAGTTTAATATCTGCAATAGTTAGGCCTTACAAAGGGGGAGGATCCGGTGGCACGTAGGGTGGCGTTCGCAAGTCCTAAACGGGATGTTCCTAGGATCAACTTCATGTTGGTTTTCTGGCCTTGTTTAGGATCGACTTACGAGCACCGTGCGTGGCCGCAAGGCCCAACCTGGAGTAGGATGATCCGATTATGCGGTGAAAACCCTAAATCGTCGTAGATCTCATTAGCTTCATCTTGATCAAGCAGGACCACCAAGTATTCGTGCACCCCGTACGGATCATGGGTGGATCGGCTCTTTGAGCCGATTCACGAGATAACCCGAGAGCCGATCGAGGCTCGTATTTAACGTTTACATGTATGCCCTGCAGGAAACTAAGCGAGGCATCCTCATCACCTTCCCGACCAGGTATAGGTCAGGTGGCACGCCCTTGCACTTCGCAACGCCGCGTGTGACCGGAAGAGCATTGCGGGCCGTCGCTCGGAGGGGTCTCAGCCAGCCGCAGCTCTAGGCTCCCCCCGGCTCTACAGTGTTGACAAGGCCGCTGCCCGCCGGTGGGTTTTGGCAGTCAACAGTTGGACAACTAGAGTTATTTCGCCTAAATTTTGGTGAGATTATTTTACTGCCTAAGGTTAATGAAGCAGAAAGAATCCAACAATATAGGCATATCTGTCTCCTTAATGTTAGCTTTAAAATATTCACTAAAGTTGCCACTATTAGGCTGAACACGGTGGCTGGCCATGTAGTTCGACCTTCACAAACTGCTTTTATGCAAGGGCGTAACATCCTGGATGGGGTGGTTATCCTTCATGAAACAGTTAATGACCTACATCGGAAAAAGTTGAATGGGGTTATATTGAAGATCGATTTTGAAAAAGCCTATGACAAGGTGAAGTGGTCTTTCTTGCAACAAACTCTCAGAATGAAAGGTTTTTCTGAAGAGTGGCGCGCTCTAATTCATAGTTTTCTCTCGGGGGGAAGTGTTGTCATTAAAGTCAATGATGACGTTGGTAAATACTTTCAAACCAAGAAGAGACTAAGACAAGGTGATCCATTATCGCCAATGTTATTTAATATAGTGGCGGATAATGCTCACTATTATGATTGAACGCGCAAAGTTTGAGGGCCATATTGAAGGAGTTGTTCCCCATCTAGTGGATGGTGGATTGTCCATTCTTCAATATGCCGACGATACAATTCTCTTTATGGAACATGATATCGAAAATGCACGAAACCTGAAACTAATTCTTTCAGCGTTCGAGCAGTTATCGGGTCTGAAAAATAATTTCCATAAAAGAGTGTTTTTTGTTTTGGCGAGGCGCAAGATCATGTTGCTATGTATGCTGATTTATTTGGCTGCGGACAAGGCCGATTTCCTATCAATTATTTGGGAATACCGATTCATTATCGGAGACTTACCAATGCGGAATGGAAATTGGTAGAGGAAAAATTACAAATTAGATTATTCAGTTGAAAAGGCAAATTACTATCCCTAGGCGGAAGATTAGTTCTCATCAATGCAGTACTAAGTAATATGGTACTCTACATGATATCTTTCTTTCAGCTACCTAAAGAAGTCTTAAAATGATTGGATTATTTCCGAGGGAATATGCTTTGCCGCCCTAAGGAGCATGGTGGTCATGGTATCCAAGACCTCCAGGTTAAGAATAGGGCCCTACTTGGTAAATGGCTATTCAAGCTACTGACCGAGGATGACATTTCGCAAACACTCCTAAGGAGGAAGTATATTGGTTCAAATGCGTTATCCCAGGTATATTGGAAACCCGGGGATTCGTATTTTTGGGCTGGTATTATGGCAACAAAGAGATTCTTCTTCCCATACGGAACTTTCTCTATTAGGGATGGGTCAGAAATTCGTTTCTGGGAGGATAAGTGGCTAGGTAATGCCACACTTCGAGAACAATATCCTGCATTGTACAATATTGTGCGTCACAAGGGCGATACTATCGCTAAGGTGTTGAAATCTTCCCCGCTGAATGTGGCATTTAGAAGAAGTCTCATTGGAACCAGGCATGATTCATGGAATCACTTGCTTCAGCGACTAGATTCGATATATCTATCGCATGGATCGGATGAATTTCATTGGAATCTTACTGGGAGTGGTTCAATCTCGGTGGGTTCTATGTATAATGCCCTAATCCAGCCGGATATTCCTGTTGATAATAATTCAAAAATTTGGAAGATGAAGATACCACTCAAAACAAAAGTGTTTGCGTGGTATCTTCGTCGAGGATTTATTCTCACCAAAGATAACCTTGCTAAATGCAATTGGCACATCAGTAAGAAGTGTATCTTTTGTCATCATGATGAGACGATAAAACACTTATTCTTCCAGTGTAAATTAGCTAGATCTATATGGCCAGTCATCCAGATAGGCTCTACCTTATACACACCACATAGTGTTGCGAATATTTTTGGCAACTGGCTCAACGGTGTGTATACTAGGTTTAAGCGTCTTATTAGGATGTGAGCGATTGTTGTTATTTGGTCGCTATGGCTATGTAGAAATGACAAGGTTTTTAACAATGTATCTTCTAATCTTATGCAGGTCATATACCGATGCATGGCTACTCTACGTTCATGGTTGCCTCTTCAGCGAGTGAAACACCGCGACCTTTTTACGGAGGTGTCTACACAATTGGGGGATGCGGCGAGGGATATTTTTTTCCCAACATGGGTGGCCGCGTGATGCCCGTCTGGGTCCCCCGGATTAGCTATTATGTCCGTTCTGTATTTGGCACAGTGTGTAGTGTGTACTATTCATTTAATACTTTCTTGTTCGTGATTGTAATTACTATGCAGAGGCCGGGTCCTTTAAGTTAATAAAGAGCCATTTATCGAAAAAAACAAACCAGTCTGTATTGCCGAATGAACTGTATTTTTCTTCTTGCTGAAATTTTGCAAACATATTCATAAAATCATAGCGCTATAGTTTATGGAAGAGTGATAATTCCCCGTGCTGAAATAATCTTCCAAAAAGATCCGTTAACTAGCTATCAGTGGTGAGGTGATTATTGGCGACATGCATCTTGGAGTCAAAGGCAACAATATCTTTGTTCTTGGTTCTTACCCGCTTTGTGTTGTGGGTCGGTTGGCCGTCTGATCCCGCTGTCTCCGGCCATATCTTTGGACAGGGATGTGCCTGCCAATCTTGCTGATCCTGAGAACGATCACGCTCGTCCCGCTAGTCTCGCCGATCAAGAACAGGTGGCGAAGCGTGAACTAGAAGAGATCGATCACATGCATGGCGGCGTCCGGTCGACAGGGTGAAGAAACGCCTTGGGGCCGTGCGCGCACGGCCAGGTCGTTTGAGACGGGGCAATCGATCGTCGCCGGGAAGCGGTGCAGCTGCCGGCCTTTCCAGCGGCACGTCCGCCATGAGAAGCAACTCGCCCACGCGCCGTGTCGGCCGCGCGAGCGTCCGTAGCTCGTTCTTGCCCTGGGTTCTCAAGTACTCGTAATATATATTTTTCTTGGGCAAAGAGAGGAACAGATCCCGCGAGGCCAAGTGGTGCCGAGAATCCAATAGAAAAACGGTGGGAACTTTTTGTTACCGCCGGGGGAAGCAAGAACGCAAGATTCAGCTTTGCGGATTTTGTTTCGATGAATTGCTCAATGATCCTTTTTTCATAAACTCCCTCCATCTTAAATATAATAAACTCCCTCCATCTTAAATATAAAGCCACTAATAAAATACTTTTTGCATCTTTATAAGGTTATTATTAAGACAAAACTAGAAAAAAAAATGATTACATTTCTAGCTCGTAGAATTGTGCTCCTTAATACATACTCCCTCCACCAGAAAATAACTCTTGTCATTAATTACTCTAAGCATCAATAGTTTCAAATGCATGAGAGAAGAGAGAGATAAATAGAGCATGCATTAGAGGAGAGAGTACAATAAATGAGAGGGCTTATAATATCCAGTAATTTTAAAAAGCTCTCAAGCCTTATAATCCCTAAAGCAGGAAGTACCTTGCATATAGCGTAATATGTATAGCGTGATATATTTACTTTGTCGAGAACACGAGAGTATTTTCACATAATTAATCGTGTTATTTATTAACTCGTTGTGTTATCTTGCTAACTGAAATATGATTTTGTGGCCTAAATGATGAAGTTGCGTGTAGACAATCACATACCAGATACCTATTTCATAATGAGAATATATGTTTTTGCTAGTTCTAGGTTGATCTAAATTAAGTCAGTCTGGGCCGACTCTAGAGCCATTCGATTTGCATCATTACTCGCGTACATGAGAATGTGTAATTACACATTGTGTGCAATCGTACATGGTGCAATCGCACATCTTTTCCTAGTGACACGTGAATTTTACATGAAATTGATGACATCATCTTATCTGTAATTTATGTTAGTTCTCGGTCGATTAAGAACTAGCCATGTTGGAAATATTACTGAATGTGGATTGTCTTGAGCTCATTAACCTCGAGCTCATATGGGTACTTTTATTGTTGCCTAGGGATATTTATGTACTGGATGGCAAGGAGAGTAAACTTGCTACACAAAGGAGTGCAGATCTCAGCTAACAACCGAAGAGCATACGTAGTGCACATTAGCCTTCCCTTATTGTTATGTCATAATTTTGTTTAGTTGGAAAAGAGATAATTAAGAAAGAGAAGGTTATCTTTCTTAACTAAGGGATGAATTCTTACGAAATAAGAGAAGTTTATTTTCCCCATTATCATTTATCTTCTCTTAGCAACGCAATTTTCTACCCCAATTTAATTAATTTTTATTTATTGTAAGAGATAATGCAACGTACCACTTATATATCTAGTCTTCTCTAAATGATGTGGACTGCTAAGAGAATGCATACCTTCTCTAGCATTTTACATGTCCTAATATACTAGTCCACTAGGCCATAAAAACTCCCAAAAAATTCAACCTCCCAAAAAAATCTAAGTTAATTTGTGGCATATAGATAAGATGATCGATGCACATCTATGATGTCATAATTTTTTGAATCCAGATTCTGCCAGTGGAAAATTAGGTTCTTAATAGTAGAAAATTATAAACGAACAAATAATACTCCCACCTCTTGAATACCACTCCACTATCAAAATATATTTTGCATTTATACAAGACCAATAACACTAAGTGAGAAAGTTTGATTAGATTTTTACCTTATAACATGGTGCTCATTCATGTGAATGTCCCATGCATAGAGAAAGGGACACCACGTGCAATATGTTTAATTAGCATGTAACACGGGAGTATTTCCACATAATTAATCGTTTGCTATTTATTAGTTGGCTTTGTTTTCTTGCATTTATTGGAGTAACTGGAATACGAATTTGTGGGATTGTATATACAAGAATTGATGCAGTGTTTTTCTAGCTCTGTTATTAAATAAAATAAATCTTATGAGTCCCTCTATATCTCAATGTAACGTGTGTGTGCGCGTGCGTGTGTGTATGTGGTGTGTGTGTTTGTTTGTTTGTTTGTGTGTGTGTGCGTGGATACGTGCGCGCGCGCATGTGTGTTTGTGTGTATGTGCGTGTGTGCGTGGCATGCACGTGTGTGCGTGCAGGGGCGGATCCAGCATCCCTGTTGCCTGGGCACTTGCCCAGGCTTCAGTCTTGTATTCGTTGGTTAAAATTGCATCTTGCTTTGATGTTTTCTTTGAATTAGACTCCAGCTTTGTTGTGTGCCCAGGCTTCACAAAAATCTTAGGTCCGCCTTTGTGTGTGTGTGTGTGTGTCCGCACGCGTGCGTGTGTGTGTGGGAGGGGGGAGGGAGGAAGGGAGGAAGATAGAAGGAGAGGGAGACATAGAGAAAGAGAGAGGGGGGAGGGGGAGAGAGAGATAGAGGAAGATACATGGAGCGAGAAGGAGATGGAGGGAGGGAGGGAGGGCGAGGGATTGAGTGAGAGAGGGGGAAGAGGAAGCGAGAGGGACATGGAGGGGAGAGAAAGGGACCAAGAGAGAGGAGGGAGAAGGAGAGAGGGGAGAGGTAGAGGGAGAGAGGGAAGTGGGGACTCGGGGAGGGGGTAGGGGAGACATGGGTGAGGGGAAAGTTGGAGGGAGAGATAGGAAGATGGGGAAGAGATACATGTTGCATGTTTCAGTAAATCGTGAGTCGCAATTTCAATTTTATAAATTGTTCTAAATTTCCACAAATCTCCGTCGACTGAAATTTACCAAAATCCCTACTCCCTCTGATCCATATTATTTTATGCTAAAATAAATGTATCTAAAACTAAAATATGTCTACATATATCTATATTAGCGTCAACTAAAATGGAGTATCATTTTTGTTCTTGAGTGTCGCTTGGCCCATCTGAATCTAAGAAATCAATGACCTGCGATGCAAATTTTGCATGATGTTTATATATTTTCGGACTCAAATGTTGACTTAGGGGCCCAATGCACTACACCTAATTGTGCTACAACGGAGCCTTGCCGAAGGAAATGGTCGATTGGCTCGTAGGACCTGTTAGGATAATACATGTTTGCAATATTTTATGCACCACTAGTGTCATACGTGCACTAAGAACACATGCAATACGATTGGCATTTATCTTTCAGGGTCCAGATACAGCTCAGTCCTGAAATTTAGTGTCGATGAGACAGTAAAAAATAATATTAGAACGTGGCGAAAAGACAGTACAGACGCTTATGCTGATCAGCAGACTAGAATTAAAATGTCACGCAAGTGAACATTATCAAAATTCATAAAAAAAATTACAGCATGGGTGCAATGTTAGTACTTATAGTAGTAGGCCCAGATGACATAGTGACACAATTAATTGACAGGCCAGTAATGCAGTCGATCCCCATCTCACATCCTCCTCTATATAACTCCTCCCACTCGTACTTCTCGGTCACACAAACACGGCCTGCCTATCTTGGGTTAGACAGAACGGAGCTAATACTACTGCATTCTGACGAGCCAGGGATCGCACAGCGGCGCCAACACACACTGGGCTCACAGTGCAGTGCCATGCCGGAAGCACCGAGCGCCCAGCCGGTTCCTGCCTCCGGCTACGCCCCGGGGGCGCACCATCAGGCGCTCGAATTCATTGAGCACGTTACAGCCAACGCCGGGAAGGTGCAGCGGCGCATCCTCGCCGAGATTCTGGCGCAGAACGCGCCGGCCGAGTACCTGCGCCGATACGGCATCCCTTGCAGCTCCCTGGATGCCGTCGACGCCTTTCGCCGCTGCGTCCCGCTTGTGACCTACGAGGACCTCCAGCCGGACATACTCCGAATCGCCAACGGCGACACCTCCCCTATCCTGTCCGGCAAGCCCATCTCCGAGTTCCTCACAAGGTATACATGATTAGTCCATGCAGGGTGTTCATACGCTTATGTGTGCAGATATTAACGTGTTCACTAACGCAATTGGGGTTTTCTTTGTGCGCCAGCTCGGGCACGTCCGGAGGGGAGAGGAAGCTCATGCCGACTATCGCCGACGAGCTGGACAGGCGTTCGCTGCTGTACAGCTTACTTATGCCGGTGATGGGCCAGTCGTTGCCCGGACTCGACAAAGGCAAGGCGATGTACCTCCTCTTCGTGAAGGCGGAGTCGCGCACCCCGGGCGGGCTCGCCGCGCGGCCGGTGCTAACTAGCTACTACCGGAGCCGGCAGTTCATCGATCGGCCGCATGACCCCTACACGTGCTACACGAGCCCCAACGAGGCTATTCTCTGCGTCGACTCCTACCAGAGCATGTACGCCCAGCTGCTCTGCGGCCTCGTGGACCGCGCCGACGTGCTGCGCGTCGGCGCCGTGTTCGCCTCGGGCTTCCTCCGCGCCATCCACTTCCTCCAGAAGCACTGGCCGCGCCTGTGCCACGACATCCGCACCGGCGAACTCGACAAGGAGATCACCGACCGCTCCGTGCGCGACGCCGTCGGGAAGCTGCTCCGGGCCAACCCGGCCCTCGCCGACGAGATCGAGGCCGAGTGCTTGAAGCCGTCGTGGGAGGGCATCATCCCACGCCTGTGGCCCCGCACCAAGTACATCGACGTGATCGTGACGGGCGCCATGTCGCAGTACATCCCGACGCTGGAGTTCTACGGCGCCGGCCTGCCGCTCACGTGCACCATGTACGCCTCTTCGGAGTGTTACTTCGGCCTCAACCTCAACCCCATGTGCAAGCCCGGCGAGGTCGCCTACACCCTCATCCCCACCATGTGCTACTTCGAGTTCCTCCCGGTCGACCATTGCAGCAACGCCAATGCCGAGCCAAGCCACCGCGACCTCGTCGATCTTGTCGACGTGAAGCTCGGTCACGACTACGAGCTCGTCGTAACCACCTTCTCTGGTGAGAGACTAGCATCTACTCCCTACAAGTTACATACGGAGTAACATAATTTCTCTCTATTCCTCTTGCGGAATTTTTTTTCCCATCAAGACTAACGCCATTGGCTATATATGCGCGATTTTGACAGGTTTGTGTCGGTATCGCGTGGGCGACGTGCTGAGGGTGGCAGGGTTCAAGAACGAGGCGCCAATGTTCAGCTTCATGCGGCGGCGGAACGTGGCGCTTAGCATCGACTCCGACAAGACGGACGAGACCGAGCTGCACACGGCGGTGAGCAGCGCGGTGCAGCACCTGGCGCCGTTCGGCGCGTCGCTGGTGGAGTACACTAGCTACGCCGACACGGCCGCCATCCCAGGCCACTACGTGCTGTTCTGGGAGCTGCGCGCCGGCAGCACGGCGGTGCCGGCCTCCGTGTTCGAGGAGTGCTGCCTGTCCGTGGAGGAGGCCCTCAACAGCGTGTACCGGCAGTGTCGCGCCTGCGACAGGTCCATCGGCCCACTCGAGATACGCGTCGTCTCCGAAGGCACCTTCGACAAGCTCATGGACTACGCGCTCAGCCGCGGCGCCTCCATCAACCAGTACAAGGCGCCGCGGTGCGTGCGCCCCGGGCCGGTCATCCAGCTGCTTGACGCGAGGGTGCAGGCCAAGTACTTCAGCCCCAAGTGCCCAAAGTGGAGCCCCGGAAACAAGCAATGGAACAACAGCAAAGAGCTGGTGAGTAATGGAGGTGTCTAGCAAAGCCCCAGCTTATGGGTTGGAGGGATATGCATGGCGCGCATCATGATCGATGTGTTCCAGTAGGGGCTTAAGATATTTCGGATTTCAACTTCTGAGACAGTGAGGAAATAGTTAAGAAATTATGACTTAATTAGCTAGGGTACCTACGTATGTCTTCTTTTATATTTGTATTTTTCTCTTTTTGAGTCGTCTGTTATGTGGAAGCAGAAGTGCATGTTAATTACCTCTATTAAATCATCACTAAGTACCTATATATCCTTTGCTATGGAATGGATTTCTCCTTTAGAAAGAATCTCACATGCTATGCAAAGAATCCACTGAAAATTAAAAAATTATTATAAAAAAAGATGATTTGGGGCCTATATGGAATGGACTTCTCTTTTTCCCCAATTCACATGAATTCAACATAAAAATATAGGTAACCAGGAATTAAATTGGTTCTCGGTTGGTCGAGATCTACCCGCGTCCTATATACCTGACCATTTTCATATAAAATCAGAAATACGCACAAAGTGTTGAAGACGGACACAATGTGGGTGTTGGATATGGGTTGCAAATATTATTTACCTCGGAGTTTTCATGTGTTTATGGACGCACAAACTGAATATGGATTGGATATCTATGATATATATGAGAATCAACCTGTGGTTTGGTGTTAGGAGGGCAGTGGCACCCCGAGCCCACCAAAGTTCAAATCCCGAGTTTGATACTTTGGTGTCTCAGTAAAGGCGGAATATTCTTTAATGGGAGATGGCGTTTCCATCGACAGCGGGACACGTGTGGTGATTTCGTCAATCTCAAAACCCATCGGATGAAATTTCTTTGACCCAATCTCTTGAAGGTGCTCATATGGGTAGGGTGTGCGTGTGTGCTTTCATAGGAGTGAGTGTATTTGCGTATGTGTGAGCGTCTACGTTTGTACTGTGTTTCGCAAAAAAAAAAAAAATATCAATGATATATCAAGTCTGTGTTTTTCTTTACGGACGGCAAGTAATGTGTCTTCGTTGAGTAGACTTTTTTTTGGTTATCTCTTGCTAGATTGCATGGATTCCACCTAATTAGAAGGCGACATGTCATACTTTGCTCCAAGTACAAATGGTACCACAACAAACTTAGCAACTAGGCAAGGCTAGCGCGCTTCCATTCTGAGGTAGGCAACACAAAAATACCTGGCACTTTCTTGCAAGACTCAGGTGGAAATATTAGTGGTGCATTTCTCTAATGGATAAGGTGGTGCTTACACGTACAGCAGCCAAAAAATTGTGATTGATATTACATTACTAGTGCTGCTGGTGGTGCTTACAATGCAGCCAAAAGGACAAGGGGCTGGGGAGGGGAGACCTTTACATGACCACAATATATGACCACAATATATGTTCTAAATTCCCCGCTGTATGTTCTACAGTTCAGTAGCACTGGTATATCAATCACATTCACGTTGTGCACATGCCTGGAAAGTACTTCTACTGGCATAAGAATCTGTTTTGAAACCTTAGTTTTCATGTTGGCCACCGGACCTACCACTCTTTGCACACCAGTTTTGCATGTGCAACATAATTTATTTCTATGGCGCACTAGGCAATGTGCGTCACTGAAATAGTGTATTTTTGTGGCGCACCTGCCACGCATGCGCCATAGAAATAAGGTAGGCCCCATCCTCTGCCAGCCACAATCATTTGTTCTCACTATTTCAGTGGCGCGTGCGCCACTGAAAATACACACAGAAATAGCACACCGGCCGCTGCGCCACAGAAAATACACATTTTTGTGGCGCACATGAGCTCCATGCTATTTTGCTCCCCAAGCAACTCCACCCCCCCCCCCCCCCCCCCATCGTCTTTTTTAGCTCTGTAAAATACAAAAGAAATATAGATTTCAAAAAATAAAATCCTTCGAGGTGCTTGATGGCGTGCAAGACACACGTCCGTTGGGAACCCCAAGAGGAAGGTGTGATGCGTACAGCAGCAAGTTTTCTCTCAGTAAGAAACCAAGGTTATCGAACCAGTAGGAGTCAAGGAACACGTGAAGGTTGTTGGTGGCGGAGTGTAGTGCGGCGCAACACCAGGGATTCCGGCGCCAACGTGGAACCTGCACAACACAATCAAAGTACTTTGCCCCAACGTAACAGTGAGGTTGTCAATCTCACCGGCTTGCTGTAATCAAAGGATTAGATGTATAGTGTGGAAGATGATGTTTGTTTACGAAGAACAGTAAAGAACAGAGTTTGCAATAGATTGTATTTCAGATGTAAAGAATGGACCGGGGTCCACAGTTCACTAGTGGTGTCTCTCCCATAAGATAAATGGCATGTTGGGTGAACAAATTACAGTTGGGCAATTGACAAATAAAGAAGGCATAACAATGCACATACATATATCACGATAACTACTATGAGATTTAATCAGGGCATTACAACAAAGTACATAGACCGCTATCCAGCATGCATCTATGCCTAAAAAGTCCACCTTCAAGTTATCATCCGAACCCCTTCCAGTATTAAGTTGCAAACAACAGACAATTGCATTAACTATGGTGCGTAATGTAATCAACACAAATATCCTTAGACAAAGCATTGATGTTTTATCCCTAGTGGCAAAAGCACATCCACAACCTTAGAACTTTCTGTCACTGTCCCAGATTCAATGGAGGCATGAACCCACTATCGAGCATAAATACTCCCTCTTGGAGTTACAAGTACCAACTTGGCCAGAGCCTCTACTAGCAACGGAGAGCATGCAAGAACATAAACAACATATATGATAGTTTGATAATCAATTTGACATAGTATTCCATATTTATCGGATCCCAACAAACACAACATGTAGCATTACAAATAGATGATCTTTATCATGATAGGCAGCTCACAAGATCTAACATGATAGCACAATGAGGAGAAGACAACCATCTAGCTACTGCTATGGACCCATAGTCCAGGGGTGAACTACTCACACATCAATCCGGAGGCGATCATGGTGATGAAGAGTCCTCCGGGAGATGATTCCCCTCTCCGGCAGGGTGCCGGAGGCGATCTCCTGAATCCCCCGAGATGGGATTGGCGGCGGCGTCTCTGGAAGGTTTTCCGTATCGTGGCTCTCGGTACTGGGGTTTTCGCGATGAAGGCTTTAAGTAGGCGGAAGGGCAGAGTTGGAGGCGACGCGGGGGCCCCACACCATAGGGCAGCGCGGGCCCCACCCAGACCGCACGGCCCTGTGGTGTCGGCGCCCCGTTGCCCCACTTCGTTTCCCTTTCGGTCTTCTGGAAGCTTCGTGGAAAAATAAGACCCTGGGCGTTGATTTCGTCCAATTCCGAGAATATTTCCTTTGTAGGATTTCTGAAACCAAAAACAGCAGAAAACGGCAACTGGCTCTTCGGCATCTCGTCAATAGGTTAGTGCCGGAAAATGCATAATAATGACATAAAGTGTGTATAAAACATGTGAGTATCATCATAAAAGTAGCGTGGAACATAAGAAATTATAGATACGTTTGAGACGTATCAAGCATCCCCAAGCTTAGTTCCTACTCGCCCTCGAGTAGGTAAACGATAACAAGGATAATTTCTGAAGTGACATGCTATCATAATCTTGATCAATTCTATTGTAAAGCATATGAGATGAATGCAGCGATTCGAAGCAATGGTAAAGACAATGAATAAACAATTGAACCATATAGCAAAGACTTTTCATGAATAGTACTTTCAAGACAAGCATCAATAACACTTCCATAAGAGTTAACTCATAAAGCAATAAATTCTTAGTAGAAAGCTTTGAAGCAACACAAAGGAAGATATAAGTTTCAGCAGTTGCTTTCAACTTCAACATGTTTATCTCATGGATAAATGTCAAGACAAAGTAATATAACAAGTGCAATAGGTAAACATGTAAGAATCAATGCACACAGTTCACACAAGTGTTTGCTTCTAAGATAGAAAGAAGTAGGTAAACTGACTCAACAATAAAGTAAAAGATAGGCCCTTCGCAGAGGGAAGCATGGATTACTATTTTTGTGCTAGAGCTTTTCATTTTGAAAACATAGAAACAATTTTGTCAACGGTAGTAATAAATCATATGTGTTATGTATAAGACATCTTATAAGTTGCAAGCCTCATGCATAGATTACCAATACTGCTCGCACCTTGTCCTAATTAGCTTGGATTTACATGGATTATCATTGCATAACATATGTTTCAACCAAGTGTCACAAAGGGGTACCTCTATGCCGTCTGTACAAAGGTCTAAGGAGAAAGTTCGTATTGGATTTCTCGCTTTTTGATTATTCTCAACTTAGACATCCATACCGGGACAACATAGACAACAGATAATGGACTCCTCTTTAATGCATAAGCATTCAACAACAGATACTCCCTCCGTTCCTTTCTATAGTGCCTATTGTATTTTAGCACGGAAATTAGCGCAAGCCATTTTTTTGACACAAAACCCCCTAGCAATCTTAGAAACAAAATAGGAAACTGAAATCAGATCTTAGAAGATAATCTTGTTTCCATAACCGATCGCATCATGTACTTCCTCTCTCCCACTATTCTTTCCATAATCAAATTGATTTCCACATTTTCTGGACAGGAACAGATTGGTTTCCAGATTTACTGGACGGGAACAGATTCATTTCCAGATTTTCTGGACGGGACCAGATTGGTGGAAGGGGTTCTTTGCAAAAAAACATAGCTTTACTCTTATATTCTGAAACAAAAGCGAAAAAACAATAGGCATTATAGAAAGGAACGGAGGGAGTAATATTCTCATCAGAGATTGAGGATTGATGTCCAAACTGAAACTTCCACCATGGATCATGGCTTTAGTTAGCGGCCCAATGTTCTTCTCTAACAATATGCATACTCAAACCGTTTGATCATAATAAATCACCCTTACTTCAGACAAGACGAACATGCATAGCAACTCACATGATATTCAAGAAAGGTGTAATAGTTGGTGGCGTCCCCAGAAGCATGGTTACCGCTCAACAAGCAACTTATAAGAAATAAGATACATAGCTACATATTCTTCACCACAATAGTTTTTAAGGCTATTTTCCCATGAGCTATATATTGCAAAGACAAAGAATAGAATTTTAAAGGTAGCACTCAAGTAATTTACTTTGGAATGGCAGAGAAATACCATGTAGTAGGTAGGTATGGTGGACACAAATGGCATAGTTTTTGGCTCAAGGATTTGGATGCACGAGAAGAATTCCTCTCAATACAAGGCTTAGGCTAGCAAGGTTGTTTGAAGCAAACTCAAGTATAAAACGGTACAGACAAAACTTACATAAGAACATATTGCAAGCATTATAAGACTCTACGTTGTCTCCTTGTTGTTCAAACACCTTAACCAGAAAATATCTAGACTCTAGAGAAACCAATCATGCAAACCAAATTTTAACAAGCTCTATGTAGTTCTTCATTAATAGGTGCAAAGTACATGATGCAAGAGCTTGAACATGATCTATATGAGCACAAAAATTGCCAAGTATCAAATTATTCAAGACATTATACCAATTTCCACATGAAGCTTTTTCTGTTTCCAACCATATAACAATGAACGAAGCAGTTTCAACCTTCGCCATGAACATTAAGAATAAAGCTAAGAACATATGTGTTCATACGAAACAACGGAGCGTGTCTCTCTCCCAAACAAGGAATGCTAGGATCCGATTTTATTCAAACAAAAACAAAAATAAAAACAAACAGACGCTCCAAGTAAAGCACATAAGATGTGACGGAATAAAAATATAGTTTCACTAGAGGTGACCTGATAAGTTGTCGATGAAGAAGGGATGCCTTGGGCATCCCCAAGCTTAGATGCTTGAGTCTTCTTAAAATATGCAGGGGTGAACCACGGGGGCATCCCCAAGCTTAGACTTTTCACTCTTCTTGATCATATTTATCATCCTCCTCTCTTGACCCTTGAAAACTTCCTCCACACCAAACTCAAAACAAACTCATTAGAGGGTTAGTGCATAATCGAAAATTCATATATTCAGAGGTGACATAATCATTCTTAACACTTCTGGACATTGCACAAAGCTACTGAAAGTTAATGGAACAAAGAAATTCATCAAACGTAGCAAAACAGGCAATGCGAAATAAAAGGCAGAATCTGTCAAAACAGAACAGTCCGTAAAGACGAATTTTTCTGGGGCACTTAACTTGCTCAGATGAAAATTCTCAAATTGAATGAAAGTTGCGTACATATCTGAGGATCTCGCACGTAAATTGGCAGATTTTTCAAAATTTCCTACAGAAGGGGCTGCTCAATTTCGTGACAGTAAGAAATCTGTTTCTGCGCAGTAATCCAAATCTAGTATTGACTTTACTATCAAAGACTTTACTTGGCACAACAATGCAATAAAATAAAGATAAGGAGAGGTTGCTACAGTAGTAACAACTTCCAAGACTCAAATATAAAACAAAGTGCAGAAGTAAAATAATGGGTTGTCTCCCATAAGCGCTTTCCTTTAACGCCTTTCAGCTAGGCGCAGAAAGTGCGAATCAAGTATTGTCGAGAGATGAAGCATCAATAGAGGGGTTTGGAGTTTTCTCAACTATGCATTGTATCTTATCTATGTAAGTTTCAGAGGCCCCTTTTTCCTTACTCTTAGGCTTGCTATTCTCATCAGACAAATTTTCAGGAACAATCCAATCATAATTTTTTTCTAGTGCCTCGCACATTCCTAAGAGCTTGCAAGGTATTGATGTCTTAATCTCCCCTTCACAATTAACTTTATTAGTGTATTTTAATCTATCTTTTTTCATTTTTTCAAGGGTACTAGCAAAGTTGGTATAAGAGCCAAGCATCTTATATTTAATAAAGACTTTTCTAGCTTCTCTTGCTACATCACCAAATTCTTTAAGAAGGGTTTCTAAGACAAAATCTTTCTTTTCTCCTTCCTACATATCGCAGAGTGTAAGAAACATATGTTGCATTACGGATTTGAGATTAACAAATCTAGCTTCCAACATGTGTACTAAAGAAGCAGCAGCAATTTCATAAGTAGGAGCAAGTTCTACCAAGTGTCTATCTTCAAAATCTTCAGCTGTACTAACATGAGTGAAAAAATCTTCTATATTATCTCTTCCAATTATAGACCCTCGTCCTACCGGTATGTATTTCAGAGTGTATTTAGGAGGAAACATGATGAAATAAACAAAAGGTAAATAAAGTAAATGCAAGTAACTAAATTTTTTTTTGTGTTTTTAATATAGAGAGCGCAAACAAGACAGTAAATAAAGTAAAGCTAGCAACTAATTTTTTTGTATTTTTGATATAGAAAGCAAATAAATCAGTAAATAAAATAAAGTAAAGCAAGACAAAAACAAAGTAAAGAGATTGGATGTGGGAGACTCCCCTTGCAGCGTGTCTTGATCTCCCCGGCAACGGCGCCAGAAAAAGTTGCTTGATGGCGTGCAAGACACACGTCCGTTGGGAACCCCAAGAGGAAGGTGTGATGCGTACAGCAGCAAGTTTTCCCTTAGTAAGAAACCAAGGTTATCGAACCAGTAGGAGTCAAGGAACACGTGAAGGTTGTTGGTGGCGGAGTGTAGTGCGGCGCAACACCAGAGATTCCGGCGCCAACGTGGAACCTGCACAACACAATCAAAGTACTTTGCCCCAACGTAACAGTGAGGTTGTCAATCTCACCGGCTTGCTGTAATCAAAGGATTAGATGTATAGTGTGGAAGATGATGTTTGTTTGCGAAGAACAGTAAAGAACGCAGTTTGCAGTAGATTGTATTTCAGATGTAAAGAATGGACCGGGGTCCACAGTTCACTAGTGGTGTCTCTCCCATAAGATAAATGGCATGTTGGGTGAACAAATTACAGTTGGGCAATTGACAAATAAAGAAGGCATAACAATGCACATACATATATCACGATGACTACTATGAGATTTAATCGGGGCATTACGAAAAAGTACATAGACCGCTATCCGAGCATGCATCTATGCCTAAAAAGTCCACCTTCGGGTTATTATCCGAACCCCTTCCGGTATTAAGTTGCAAACAACAGACAATTGCATTAAGTATGGTGCGTAATGTAA
The DNA here is from genome assembly GCF_022539505.1 of Lolium rigidum. NCBI lineage: Eukaryota > Viridiplantae > Streptophyta > Magnoliopsida > Poales > Poaceae > Lolium > Lolium rigidum. The sequence goes on from NC_061513.1 coordinate 82,757,558, forward strand.
TCAACACAAATATCCTTAGACAAAGCATTGATGTTTTATCCCTAGTGGCAACAGCACATCCACAACCTTAGAACTTTCTATCACTGATTCAATGGAGGCATGAACCCACTATCGAGCATAAATACTCCCTCTTGGAGTTACAAGTATCAACTTGGCCAGAGCCTCTACTAGTAACGGAGAGCATGAAAGAACATAAACAACATATATGATAGATTGATAATCAACTTGACATAGTGAAATTATAGAGATGGTAAACCTAGAGGGGGGGTGAATAGGTTTCTACAGATTTTAATTCTTTCTTTGCAATATTAGGCTTTGCGGAATATAAAGGTGAGCCTAATGCAAACTAGGTGAAGCAACCTATATGAGGATACAACTAACTCGAGCACGAAGGCTCTCACAGGCGATTAAATCACAAGTAAGGAGTTCGGTTAGAGATAACCGATAGCACGCGGAGACGAGGATGTATTCCCGTGTTCCCTTGCTTTGCAACAAGGTACGTCACGTTTGGAGGGGTGGAGGTCCCACGAAGGATTCCCCACGCCACGAAGGCTCACCCTATTCTTCGGAGCCTATCCCACGAAGGAATAGCTCACTCACTTGTGGTAGACTTTGAGGTAGCCTCCAAACCTTCACAATCTTGCCCGGAGCAAATCCACAGCCCGGATGCTTCCGGACTCCTCTTGCCCACCTAGGGTTTCCAAGGAACCCTAGGAAGCAAGCTTCTCGATGAATACAAGGGGGAATGAGATTTGACTTGGTAGCACAGTAGATCGGGTCCTCCTCTAACGATTCCCCGGAGGGATTTGAGTTTGGGTGGAGGAGGAGGTAGATCTGGGGCTTTTGGTGTTTCTAGCAATGGAGTAAGAGAGAGAGAGAGCTCAAGAACAGCTTGTAGTGTAGTGCCTAACTGTTCAGAGGTAGGAGAAGACCTATTTATAGTGTTCTTCGAAATATGGCCGTTGGTCACTTGCCACCTCAGCTTTTCTCTCGACAAACCCGGTCAACCGGACAACATACCGGATTGCCCGGTGCAGAGTCCGGTCGGACCGGACCAGGGACCGGATTCACTTCGCGTCGTCCAGGAGCTCCTCCGGTTGGCGGCCGGTTGACGCCCGGTTGGCGACCGGTCGACCGGGCCGCACGCCGGACTCTCCGGTTGGTAGGCCGGCTGACCGGTCGGCAACCGGAACTGTTGGGTCCTCGTTTGGAACCCGGTTGGCGACCGGTCGACCGGGCCACGCGCCGGACTCGCCCCGGTTGGCGACCGGTTGACCGGCCAGCACGCCGGACTGGCCGGTTGGTGGGCCGGTTGGACCGGGCTGCAGACCGGATTTCTGCTGTAGACCCCTTTTTGATTGTTGTTGAAGTGGGGGGTCTCCTTTAGCCTTCTTGTTCCTTTGATACACCATTTATGCCTCTTTGCCTAATACCTGAGATTATCCTTATAAACATATTAGGCCAAGTACTCTAGCACGGTGTCATTGTTACCAAAATAATGGATAAGGGTAAAATACCCTTACAATCTCCCCTTTTTGGTATACGATGACAAACCGAGCTAGAGTCATAAATAGATATTATGATAAGCTCTAAACCTTGATTCCATATAAGATATTACGACAGCTCCCCCATAATGTGTGCACTTGGAGAATTTGCATTTGAATGCAAAGTGCACCATTTGTGGAACATGAGAAGCTCCCCCAATATCTTTAGGAAACAAGTATGGTGTGGAGATGTGCATATCAAGATATATAAGCATAGCACACATAATCATCCTAACATAGAGTAGCACACATAATAGTCGTCCATACACATCCATACACGAATTATTCGAAGTAGCAAATGGTTCTTGAGAAATCAAAGCAAATAAGCACAAGCCATATAAAATCCAAATAAAGCAACTCCCATGGCTTGTGACAATCAAAGAACCCCGTGGTCCTAGACTCTACTCTCTTCTCCCCCTTTGGCATCGGAACACCAAAAAGGCGAAGAAAAGAGGAGAGATGCTATCGCACCCATCAATAGAACTGATGCCCGGAGGAGTAGGAGCTCTCGCCATCATCGCGTGCAGCCGCATCACCTTCATCCTCATCACCATCATCATCAACAGGAGTAGGAGCACGAGCAGACCGAGGAGGAAGAGCACCATGAGCATACATGGAGAAGTCGATGTTCTGGATCATCTCATCGGTAAGGGGAGGCATCTCCCACTGAGGTGCTACCACAGGCTCCATCTCAGGTCCAGAAGGAGGAACAGGGGCATGTCGTGAAGCCATGAACTCATTCTGTCGCCTCCTTGTCTCCGGGTTCAAAGCAAGACTCTGATGTGCAACATCATTGGTGTTCTTGCACATTTGCCACATGCTGGAGAAGAAGCGAGCGGCACTGTGCTTGGAGCGCCGAGAGTAGCTGGAGCCAGCATCATGATCATAGCGTTCCTTGGAACGGCGCTCAGTGGAGGGCATCATGGAGGGAACGTCCGGACGAGTGGCCTCCTGAGTGGGGATCCTGAATGGGTCCATGATGACCCTTTCACCTAGTGTGTTGAGAGGAGCTGGTACAATGTAGTTGATGATCCGCTGAACATACTGAGCATAGTTGGGAGTCATGCGACCCATAACAGACCGCTTTAGTTCACAGTGAATGAGATCATGATGCGTGCAGTCGACACGTCCGTTGGGAACCCCAAGAGGAAGGTGTGATGCGTACAGTAGCAAGTTTTCCCTCAGAAAGAAACCAAGCTTTATCGAACCAGTAGGAGCCAAGAAGCACGTTGAAGGTTGATGGTGGCGGAGTGTAGTGCGGCGCAACACCAGGGATTTCGGCGCCAACGTGGAACCTGCACAACACAATCACAGAACTTTGCCCCAACGTAACAGTGAGGTTGTCAATCTCACCGGCTTGCTGTAAACAAAGGATTAGATGTATAGTGTGGATGATGATGGTTGTTTGCGAAGAACGAGTAAAGAACAATTGCGGTAGATTGTATTTCAGATGTAAAGAATAGGACCGGGGTCCACGGATCACTAGCGGTGTCTCTCCCATAAGATAAGCGAGATGTTGGGTGAACAAATTACAGTTGGGCAATTGACAAATAAAGAAGGCACAACAATGCACATACATATATCATGATGAGTACTATGAGATTTAATCAGGGCATTACGACAAAGTACATAGACCGCTATCCAGCATGCATCTATGCCTAAAAAGTCCACTTTCAGGTTATCATCCGAACCCCTTCTAGTATTAAGTTGTAAACAACAGACAATTGCATTAAGTATGGTGCGTAATGTAATCAACACAAATATCCTTAGACAAAGCATCGATGTTTTATCCCTAGTGGCAACAGCACATCCACAACCTTAGAACTTTCTGTCATTGTCCCAGATTTAATGGAGGCATGAACCCACTATCGAGCATAAATACTCCCTCTTGGAGTCACAAGTATCAACTTGGCCAGAGCCTCTACTAGCAACGGAGAGCATGCAAGAACATAAATAACATATATGATAGATTGATAATCAACTTGACATAGTATTCAATATTCATCGGATCCCAACAAACACAACATGAAGGATTACAAATAGATGATCTTGATCATGATAGGCAGCTCACAAGATCTAACATGATAGCACAATGAGGAGAAGACAACCATCTAGCTACTGCTATGGACCCATAGTCCAGGGGTGGACTACTCACACATCGATCCGGAGGCGATCATGGCGATGAAGAGACCTCCGGGAGATGATTCCCCTCTCCGGCGAGGGTGCCGGAGGCGATCTCCTGAATCCCCGAGATGGGATTGGCGGCGGCGGCGTCTCTGGAAGGTTTTCCGTATCGTGGCTCTCGGTACTGGGGGTTTCGCGACGAAGACCTTAAGTAGGCGGAAGGGCAGAGTCGGGAGGGTCACGAGGGGCCCACAAAACAGGGCCGCGCGGCCAGCACCTGGGCCGCGCTGCCCTAGTGTGGTGCCACCTCGTGGCCCCACTTCGTTTCCTCTTTGGACTTCTGGAAGCTTCGTGGAAAAATAGGCCCGTGGGCGTTGATTTCTTCCAATTCCGAGAATATTTCCTTACTAGGATTTCTGAAACCAAAAACAGCAGAAAACAGCAACTGGCTCTTCGGCATCTCGTCAATAGGTTAGTGCCGGAAAATGCATAAATATGACATATAATGTGTATAAAACATGTGAGTATCATCATAAAAGTAGCATGGAACATAAGAAATTATAGATACATTTGAGACGTATCAAGCATCCCCAAGCTTAGTTCCTACTCGCCCTCGAGTAGGTAAACGATAACAAAGATAATTTTTGAAGTGACATGCTATCATAATCTTGATCATACTATTGTAAAGCATATGAGATGAATGCAGCGATTCGAAGCAATGATGAAGATAATGAGTAAACAAATGAATCATATAGCAAAGACTTTTCATGAATAATACTTTCAAGACAAGCATCAATAAGACTTGCATAAGAGTTACTCATAAAGCAATAAATTCAAAGTAAAAGCATTGAAGCAACACAAAGGAAGATATAAGTTTCAGCGGTTGCTTTCAACTTCAACATATATATCTCATGGATAATTGTCAACACAAAGCAATATAACAAGTGCAATAGGTAAACATGTAAGAATCAATGCACACAGTTGATACAAGTGTTTGCTTCTGGGATAGAAAGAATAGGCAAACTGACTCAACAATAAAGTAAAAGATATGCCCTTCGCAGAGGGAAGCATTGATTACTATTTTTTGGCTAGAGCTTTTCATTTTGAAAACAAGAAACAATTTTGTCAACGGTAGTAATAAAGCATATGTGTTATGTATAAAACATCTTATAAGTTGCAAGCCTCATGCATAGTATACTAATAGTGCTCGCACCTTGTCCTAATTAGCTTGGATTAACACGGATTATCATTGCATAGCATATGTTTCAACCAAGTGTCACAAAGGGGTACCTCTATGCCGCCTGTTCAAAGGTCTAAGGAGAAAGCTCGCATTGGATTTCTCGCTTTTGATTATTCTCAACTTAGACATCCATACCGGGACAACATAGACAACGAGATAATGGACTCCTCTTTAATGCATAAGCATTCAACAACGGTTAATATTCTCATAAGAGATTGAGGATTAATTGTCCACACTGAAACTTCCACCATGAATCATGGCTTTAGTTAGCGGCCCAATGTTCTTCTCTAACAGTATGATACTCAAACCATTTGATTGTGAGAACCGCCCTTACTTCAGACAAGACGAACATGCATAGAAACTCACATGATATTTGATACGTCTCCAACGTATCGATAATTTCTTGTGTTCCATGCCACATTATTGATGTTATCTACATGTTTTATGCACACTTTATATCATATTCGTGCATTTTCTGGAACTAACCTATTAACAAGATGCCGAAGTGCCGATTGCTTGTTTTCTGCTGTTTTTGGTTTCGAAATCCTAGTAAAGAAATATTCTCGGAATTGGACGAAATAAAAGCCCAGAGGCCTATTTTCTCACGAAGCTTCCGGAAGTCCGAAGGAGAGACGAAGAGGGGCCACAGGGTGGCCAAACCCTAGGGCGGCGCGGCCCCACCCCTGGCCGCGCCGGCCTGTGGTTTGGGCCCCCTGTGCCGCCTCTTGACTTGCCCTTCCGCCTACAAATAGCCTCCGTGACGAAACCCCCGGTACCGAGAGCCACGATACGGAAAACATTCCTGAGACGCCGTCGCCGCCGATCCCATCTCGGGGGATCCCGGAGATCGCCTCCGGCACCCTGCCGGAGAGGGGAATCATCTCCCGGAGGACTCTACACCGCCATGGTCGCCTCCGGAGTGATGAGTGAGTAGTCTACCCCTGGACTATGGGTCCATAGCAGTAGCTAGATGGTTGTCTTCTCCCCATTGTGCTATCATTGTCGGATCTTGTGAGCTGCCTATCATGATCAAGATCATCTATATGTAATTCTATATGTTGCGTTTGTTGGGATCCGATGAATAGAGAATACTTGTTATGTTGATTATCAAAGTTATGCTTATGTGTTGTTTATGATCTTGCATGCTCTCCGTTATTAGTAGATGCTCGGCCAAGTAGATGCTTTTAACTCCAAGAGGGAGTACTTATGCTCGATAGTGGGTTCATGCCTGCATTGACACCGGGACGAGTGACGAAAGTTCTAAGGTTGTGTTGTGCTTGTTGCCACTAGGGATAAAACATTGATGCTATGTCTAAGGATGTAGTTGTTGATTACATTACGCACCATACTTAATGCAATTGTCCGTTGCTTTGCAACTTAATACTGGAGGGGGTTCGGATGATAACCTCGAAGGTGGACTTTTTAGGCATAGATGCGGTTGGATGGCGGTCTATGTACTTTGTCGTAATGCCCAATTAAATCTCACTATACTCATCATGATATGTATGTGCATGGTCATGCTCTCTTTATTTGTCAATTGCCCAACTGTAATTTGTTCACCCAACATGCTGTTCGTCTTATGGGAGAGACACCTCTAGTGAACTGTGGACCCCGGTCCAATTCTCTTTACTGAAATACAATCTACTGCAATACTTGTTTCTACTGTTTTCTCTCCAAACCATCATCTTCCACACAATACGGTTAATCCTTTGTTACAGCAAGCCGGTGAGATTGACAACCTCACTGTTTCGTTGGGGCAAAGTACTTTGGTTGTGTTGTGCAGGTTCCACGTTGGCGCCGGAATCTCCGGTGTTGCGCCGCACTACATCCCGCCGCCATCAACCTTCAACGTGCTTCTTGGCTCCTCCTGGTTCGATAAACCTTGGTTTCTTTCCGAGGGAAAACTTGCTGCTGTGCGCATCATACCTTCCTCTTGGGGTTGCCCAACGAACGTGTGAAATACACGCCATCAAGCTCTTTTTACGGCGCCGTTGCCGGGGAGATCAAGACACGCCGCAAGGGGAGTCTCCACTTCTCAATCTCTTTACTTTGTTTTTGTCTTGCTTTATTTTATTTACTACTTTGTTTGCTGCACTTAAATCAAAACACAAAAAAATTAGTTGCTAGCTTTACTTTATTTGCTATCTTGTTTGCTATATCGAAAACACAAAAAAATTAGTTTACTTGCATTTACTTTATCTAGTTTGCTTTATTTACTATTGCTAAAATGGCCAACGCTGAAAATACTAAGTTGTGTGACTTCACAACCACAAATAATAATGATTTCTTATGCACACCTATTGCTCCACCTGCTACTACAGCAGAATTCTTTGAAATTAAACCTGCTTTACTGAATCTTGTCATGAACAATCAATTTTCTGGAATTAGTTCTGATGATGCTGCTGCCCACCTTAATAATTTTGTTGAACTATGCGAAATGCAAAAATATAAAGATGTAGATGGTGATATTATTAAACTAAAATTGTTTCCTTTCTCATTAAGAGGAAGAGCTAAAGATTGGTTGCTATCTCTCGCCTAAGAATAGTATTGATTCATGGACTAAATGCAAGGATGCTTTTATTGGTAGATATTATCCCCCCGCTAAAATTATATCTTTGAGGAGTAGCATAATGAATTTTAAACAATTAGATACTGAACATGTTGCTCAAGCTTGGGAAAGAATGAAATCTCTCGGTTAAAAATTGCCCAACCCATGGACTGACTACTTGGATGATCATCCAAACCTTCTATGCAGGACTAAATTTTTCTTCGCGGAATTTATTGGATTCAGCTGCTGGAGGTACCTTTATGTCCATCACTCTTGGTGAAGCAACAAAGCTTCTTGATAATATGATGATAAACTACTCTGAATGGCACACGGAAAGAGCTCCACAAGGTAAGAAGGTAAATTCTGTCGAAGAAACCTCTTCCTTGAATGATAAGGTTGATGCACCATCCTTCGATAATACTTGATACACACTTTCTGCGCCTAGCTGAAAGGCGTTAAAGAAAAGCGCTTATGGGAGACAACCCATGTTTTTACCTACAGTACTTTGTTTTTATTTTGTGTCTTGGAAGTTGTTCACTACTGTAGCAACCTCTCCTTATCTTAGTTTTGAGTTTTGTTGTGCCAAGTTAAGCCGTTGATAGAAAAGTAAGTACTAGATTTGGATTACTGCGCAGTTCCAGATTTCTTTGCTGTCACGAATCTGAGCCCACTGCCCTGCAGGAAGCTCAGAAAATTATGCCAATTTACGTGCATGATCCTCAGATATGTACGCAACTTTCATTCAATTTGAGCATTTTCATTTGAGCAAGTCTGGTGCCATTTTAAAATTCGTCAATACGAACTGTTCTGTTTTGACAGATTCTGCCTTTTATTTCGCATTGCCTCTTTCGCTATGTTGGATGAATTTCTTTGATCCACTAATGTCCAGTAGCATTATGCAATGTCCAGAAGTGTTAAGAATGAGTGTGTCACCTCTGAATATGTCAATTTATATTGTGCACTAACCCTCTAATGAGTTGTTTCGAGTTTGGTGTGGAGGAAGTTTTCAAGGATCAAGAGAGGAGTATGATGCAACATGATCAAGGAGAGTGAAAGCTCTAAGCTTGGGGATGCACCCGGTGGTTCACCCCTGCATATATCAAGAAGACTCAAGCGTCTAAGCTTGGGGATGCCCAAGGCATCCCCTTCTTCATCAACAAATTATCGAGGTTCCTCCCCTGAAACTACATTTTTATTCGGCCACATCTTATGTGCTTTTTCTTGGAGCGTCGTTTTGTTTTTGTTTTTGTTTTGTTTGAATAAAATGGATCCTAGCATTCACTTTATGGGAGAGATACACACTCCGCTGTAGCATATGGACAAATATGTCCTTGGTTTCTACTCATAGTATTCATGGCGAAGTTTCTCCTTCGTTAAATTGTTATATGGTTGGAATTGGAAAATGATACATGTAGTAATTGCTATAAATGTTTTGGGTAATGTGATACTTGGCAATTGTTGTGCTCATGTTTAAGCTCTTGCATCATATGCTTTGCACCCATTAATGAAGAAATACATAGAGCATGCTAAAATTTGGTTTGCATATTTGGTTTCTCTAAGGTCTAGATAATTTCTAGTTTTGAGTTTGAACAACAAGGAAGACGGTATAGAGTATTATAATGCTTTCAATATGTTTTTTATGTGAGTTTTGCTGTACTAGTTCATCCTTGTGTTTGCCTCAAATAACCTTGCTAGCCTAAACCTTGTATCGAGAGGGAATACT
>NC_061513.1:82766836-82795590 GCF_022539505.1 Lolium rigidum
AATATTCATCGGATCCCAACAAACACAACATGTAGCATTTAGATGATCTTGATCATGATAGGCAGCTCACAAGATCTAACATGATAGCACAATGAGGAGAAGACAACCATCTAGCTACTGCTATGGACCCATAGTCCAGGGGTGAACTACTCACACACCAATCCGGAGGCGATCATGGTGATGAAGAGTCCTCCGGGAGATGATTCCCCTCTCCGGCAGGGTGCCGGAGGCGATCTCCTGAATCCCCCGAGATGGGATTGGCGGCGGCGGCGTCTCTGGAAGGTTTTCCGTATCGTGGCTCTCGGCACTGGGGTTTTCGCAACAAAGGCTTTAAGTAGGCGGAAGGGCAGAGTTGGAGGCGGCGCGGGGGCCCCACACCATAGGGCGGCGCGGGCCCCACCCAGGCCGCGCGGCCCTGTGGTGTCGGCGCCCCGTCGCCCCACTTCGTTTCCCTTTCGGTCTTCTGGAAGCTTCGTGGAAAAATAAGACCCTGGGCGTTGATTTCGTCCAATTCCGAGAATATTTCCTTTGTAGGATTTCTGAAACCAAAAACAGCGAGAAAACAAGAATCGGCTCTTCGGCATCTCGTCAATAGGTTAGTGCTGAAAAATGCATAATAATGACATAAAGTGTGTATAAAACATGTGAGTATCATCATAAAAGTAGCATGGAACATAAGAAATTATAGATACGTTTGAGACGTATCAGTGCTCATGCATTATGTCATCTAGTACCACTGAGAATTAACAAACATGAATTTTGACTTTTTTTGCAAAATTGCGTTGCAAAATTATCAAACTCAATTTTTGGTTGCATACGAACTCGGAAAAAACGCACAGTATATCAAAATGATCGGGAGAAAATTCTACATCTGAATTCACCGAGATTTACCCGGTTAGCCAATTTTTAGAATCGCCAAATTCGAAAAGAGTAAAAAGATACGGCAAAGTCAAAAAAAAAAATCCTGCAAAAATAGAAAATTCGAAAGAAAAAAAATCAGTCGCGCACCATATGCCCATGCGCCACAGAATGTATACTCTGAAATTTGAATTTTATGGCGCCCTCCTCCTCTCCTCCACTTTACTTTCCACTTCTCCTCCACTTCTCCTTCTCTCCTCCACTTCTTCTCCTCTCCTCCACTTCTGCACTTCTCCTCCTCCTCTCCTCCACTTCTCCTCCCTCCTCTCCTCCCTCCTCTCGTCAACCCGGTGATCTCCTCTCCTCCTCCTCCTCCTCCTCCTCCTCCTCCTCCTCCTCCTTTGGCGACCTCCTCCTGCTCCTCCTCCGGCGACTTCTCCTCCTCGTCCACCTCCGGCCGGCCTCCTGCTCCTCCTCCACACAATCCGGCTAGCCTCCTCCTCCTCCTCCACCCACCTCCGGTCGGCCAGCCTCCTCCTCCTCCATCCACCCACTCCGGCTGGCCTCCTCCTCCACCCACCTTCGACCGGCCTCCACCTCCTCCACCCACCTCCACCCACCTCAACCCAGCCACCACACCCCACCAACCCACCCACCTTCTGCGACCTCCAGCAAAAAAATTTAAAAAAATCCTGCGAAATTCTGGCGGCCCTAGATCTTGATCTAGATCTGGCCGCCTTTTTTTTTGAAATACGAAAAAAATTATGTGGCGACTTTCTGTGGCGCACATTGTCTGGTGCGCCACAGAAATAAGACTTTATGTGGCGCATGGGTCCGTGCGCCACAGAATTCTTATTTTTGTGGCGTAGAATCTGTGGCGCACCGTCCATGCACCACAGAATAGCCTTTTTGGTGCGCCACTAATGAGTCTTTCCCTACTAGTGTACATTGAACGATGGTATCGCTGCTGGAGCCTCTCCCGGTTGCATCTTCAATCAATGCCTCCATCTACTCCTATACTACCTCCATGATTAATACTCGATTCCAATGAATACAGCGTATAAATTTAGCCAAAAGTCAACTTTATCTAAGTTTTACCAGTGTTATAGAGAAAAGTATGAACATTTACGATGTTGTAGATGTTTATATTTTTCTTCTTATATTTCGCCAAACTTTGTACATTGTGGCTAATTTTGACTATTTATAAAGCTTATTCATCTTAAAAGAGGTAGTAGGGAATAGTTCACCACCGGATCTATGGGTTTGCAGCAGTAGATTGCTCTAAATTCTCTAAGCGCTAACATATCTTTTGAAGCATATGAGCTGCCTACATGATAATGGTCATTATATATCCTTGATGGTGACATATATTGTCCCGTAAGGTAATTTATTCAGCTACAATATTATTCATATTTATCTTTCATGTATTTGTATACTCATATTTTTACCCTGTTCTTTTATATGCTAGACATGATCAGTGTAGTATGCTAGTAAGGTTTTTACCTTTCCTTTGGTTACCTAAGTAGGGATAAAAATATTATGTATGCTACTGTTCATCTTGTGATAATCTAGGTGGTCTTGTTTGCTCAAGATAGTATTACTAAATCTACTTCATATCAAGATAGTTAAGGCGCGCAATACTCTGTTTAGTCTTAAACTTGGTTCAAGAATATCTCTTTTCAAGGGAGTATTATTGAGATCTGTTGGAGTATCTATATGTTGGGACGTGATGCACATATAAATCCTTATCAACCACACAATACTACATGCTATCACAGAAACTCAATTCGGCTCCCGGGTGCGTATGATCCATCTACCATAAAAACATATTTCCAAGTGTTAAAAAAATTTGACAAAAAAAATTTACATGTATATCTCCATAATATATGTGCATTCGTCAAGTTTCACGAAAAAATAATATTTTTGTAGTCTAAGCGAAAAAGAGAAAATTTATCTTGTGACAAGTCTTTGTTTCAGCACCAAATTTTGTCTTTTTACACACGCCACATGACATGTCGATTTTTCATGAAACGACTTTGTGAGCGCGTAGCACATGAAGATGTACGTACGAAATTTTTGTTTCATTTTTTTACATTTTAAAATGTGTCTAACATGTATTTCAAAATCACAAAAACAAACATCACTCCCATATTATCACTTGTTGTTTGTTATTAAGTGTTACATCCATTCCACCTTGTTTAAAGAGAGAGATCAAGTGAACCCATCAACCCTGGTTCATTTTAAACTACAAGAAACAAACTTTATATTTACTTCACTTGCATTTTTATTATCAACACTTCATTACTTTGAAAATACAAAGATACTTTTTCTACTTTACTTGCTTTATTTATTTAAGTTTTGTATTACTTGCACCTTGTTTGCCTCACAAACACTTCGGTCGAGTTGGCAAACTAAAACTGCTGCTGTTACTTGTCAGTTTGCTTGAAGGGGATTGAAGAAATGACTGAACTTTTTCTTCGGGAGTTCGATATAAACCCTTGAGTCGCCCTTGTGTGGAAAATCACCCTTCTTGCATCACTCTGCACTTTGAGTCCCAACTAAGGTGGAAAACATTTGTAGTTTTATTGCCATGAGAACCTCCGGGCCTCATGGGCCCTAGAGGAAAATCTTAGTCCGGCGCGTACTACCTATAAGGCTCCCCTGAGACTAGGCCCCTTGTCCCCTAGTATGCCAAGGTGGTCCGCTAGGGTTGCTAGGCACCTAACTATGGGGAGGTGGTAGCTAGGGGAGGCACGGGTTGGGGATAGCGGTAGCAAAAAGTAGAGCGTCGATCAAGGGAATGGAATCACCTTAGGGCTGTCTCCTCCTCCAAGATGGTTCCCTCCCTTGCCCCAATGTAGCCCATCCTCCTCCTCCAACACACAACAACTAAAGTGGCCTCTCTCTCTCTCTCTCTCTATTTTTCCTGAGTTCTCCACAATACGCCGAAAGGCTAGACTAATCTCGTTGTGTCCGCAACACCTTGGATGATGGAGCGCTAGGGATCAATCCAATGTATGTGTGGATAACGATGGAGGGATCGACCCATTAGATCCTCGGAGCAAAGGAGAATACTAAATCATCGCGCCTGGGAGGGAAACGCCTAAGTGCGGAGATCACCGTGTTATGAGTTGTCGTAGAGCTCTTCCATGTTCACTTGGTGAGAACTTTACGAATTCCATCCTTTTACTTGCATCTTCATAGGTATGATCTTGGCGTGTAGGTCAGAATTTTTTTGTCTTAATAGGGTGATTGGTTGACTTTGGGGGGAGTCCAGCCCAGGACCCCTCCTCTCCACACTTACTTAGGAAGGGAGCCTGAGTTCTGCAAAAATCCTCCATCCCTTGCCGCGTGGATAAGGGTACGGCTCCCCTGACCCCCAAGCTGAGGTGCCCTCTCCATGTTAGAAACCTCCAGGCTCTTATCGAAAACTCTAGAATATTTCGGAACCTTACAACATATTGTAGTATCTTTAGGTACCTACCATATATGTACCTAATCATTCCGGTAGCTTCTAATATCATTCTAGACACTTCCAGGATCATCTAGGACCTCTCAAAATCATTCCAAGAATATCGGAAACGCTTTGGAAACCATTTCTCTTCCTTCTATCTTCATATAGTACTCGTATATCTCTAAACCTTTAAATGAGTGACCCCATTGGTTCGGATATATGTGGACACGTCTGAATTATCTTCCGTGAAAATAACCAATGACATGCTCTTCATAGCCTTAAGAATCTTACACATAACAGAAAGATTTTATCATGTGAACATTCTTGTACTGAACATCTTGTATTTCTTCTCGATGCTTTACATAACCCCAGGTGAAAATGTTGTGTTACCCTCGCTACCCGGCAAGTACTCTTTTACTTTTACCATATTATGGATGCAATGCAAGAATGTATGGATATACCTGTCAGTATCTTGGGCGGCGCATTTTAAAAGTCCCATCAAAATTATTTTACCCATTGGATCTACCTTTCGTGGCGGCCAGCAAGGATGGTGTATACTTTTCCGCCGTGATATTATCGAGACCAACACATAATTGTGGCACGATGGGTAGAAGGAAAGAGGGTTTGTTCGTTGACGTCGTGGTTGAAAGGGAGTAGGTACAGTTTAAGGCATCATGGATTCTTTGGGACCCACACATTGGGATCGGCATGGGTGACTCGATAACCGCATCCCGCCGACTAGTGAGGCCCACTGATACGTCTCCGCGTATCGATAATTTCTTATGTTCTATGCCATATTATTGATGATACCTACATGTTTTATGCACACTTTATGTCATATTCGTGCATTTTCTGGAACTAACCTATTAACAAGATGCCGAAGTGCCGCTTGTCGTTTTCTCGCTGTTTTTGGTTTCAGAAATCCTAGTAACGAAATATTCTCGGAATTGGACGAAACGAAGACCCAGGGGCCTATTTTGCCACGAACCTTCCGGAAGACCGAAGAGCATACGAAGTGGGGCCACGAGGTGGCCAAACCACAAGGCGGCGCGGCCAAGGGGGCCCGCGCCGCCCGTGGTGTGGGCCCCTCGTCAGCCCCCCGACTCGCCCTTCCGCCTACTTAAAGCCTCCGTCGCGAAACCCCCGATGCGAAAAACCACGATACGGAAAACCTTCCGCAGACGCCGCCGCCGCCAATCCCATCTCGGGGATTCGGAGATCTCCTCCGGCACCCTGCCGGAGAGGGGATTCATCTCCCGGAGGACTCTACACCGCCATGGTCGCCTCCGGAGTGATGAGTGAGTAGTTCACCCCCGGACTATGGGTCCATAGCAGTAGCTAGATGGTTGTCTTCTCCTCATTGTGCTTCATTGTTGGATCTTGTGAGCTGCCTAACATGATCAAGATCATCTATCCGTAATACTCTATGTTGTGTTTGTCGGGATCCGATGGATAGAGAATACCATGTTATGTTAATTATCAAGTTATTACATATGTGTTGTTTATGATCTTGCATGCTCTCCGTTATTAGTAGAGGCTCGGCCAAGTTTTTACTCTTAACTCCAAGAGGGAGTATTTATGCTCGATAGTGGGTTCATGCCCGCATTGACACCTGGGACAAGTGATGTAAAGTTCTAAGGTTGTGCCGTGTTGTTGCCACTAGGGATAAAACATTGGCGCTATGTCCGAGGATGTAGTTGTTGATTACATTACGCACCATACTTAATGCAATTGTCTCGTTGCTTTGCAACTTAATACTGGAAGGGGTTCGGACGATAACCTCGAAGGTGGACTTTTTAGGCATAGATCCGAGTTGGATGGCGGTCTATGTACTTTGTCGTAATGCCCGATTAAATCTCACCTGTACTTATCATGACATGTATGTGCATTGTTATGCCCTCTCTATTTGTCAATTGCCCGACCGTAATTTGTTCACCCAACATGCTTTTATCTTATGGGAGAGACACCTCTAGTGAACTCGTGGACCCCGGTCCATTCTTTTAATACCGAAATACAAATCTGCTCGCAATACTTGTTTTTACCGTTTTCCCCGCAAACAATCATCTTCCACACAATACGGTTAATCCTTTGTTACAGCAAGCCGGTGAGATTGACAACCTCACTCGTTTCGTTGGGGCAAAGTACTTTGGTTGTGTTGTGCAGGTTCCACGTTGGCGCCGGAATCTCCGGTGTTGCGCCGCACTACATCCCGCCGCCATCAACCTTCAACGTGCTTCTTGGCTCCTCCTGGTTCGATAAACCTTGGTTTCTTTCGAGGGAAAACTTGCTGCTGTGCGCATCATACCTTCCTCTTGGGGTTGCCCAACGAACGTGTGAAATACACGCCATCAAGCATATTTTCTCGGCGCTCGTTGCCGGGGAGATCAAGACACGCTGCAAGGGGAGTCTCCACTTCTCAATCTCTTTACTTTGTTTTTGTCTTGCTTTATTTTATTTACTACTTTGTTTGCTGCATTATATCAAAACACAAAAAAATTAGTTGCTAGCTTTACTTTATTTACTGTCTTGCACTCTATATCAAAAACACAAAAAAAATTAGTTACTTGCATTTACTTTACTTGATTCATCATGTTTCCTTTTAATTTTACCACAAAGAACATACCGGTAGGACGCGGGTCTATCATTGGGAGAAACAATATAGAAGAATTCTTCAGTCATGTTAGTACCGTTGAAGATTTTGAAGATAGACACTTGGTAGAACTTGCTCCTACTTATGAAATTGCTGCTGTCTGCTTTAGTTCGCATGTTGGAAACTAAATTTGTTAATCTCAATCCTATAATCCAACACATGTTTCTTACACTTGGTGATTTGGAAGAGGGGGAAAAGAAAGATTTTGTTTTAGAAACCCTTCTTAGAGAATTTGGTGGTCTAGCAAGAGAGGCTAGAAAGGTCTTTGCTAAATTTAATATGTTTGGTTCTCATACTAATTTTGTTGGTCTCCTTAAAAAAATGGACATGGATAGGATAAGGTACACTAATAATGCTAATGATGGTGGGGAGATCAAAGCACCAATACCATGTAAACCCCTAGCTATGAATGATGCACTAGAACATAACTATGCTTGGCTTGTTCCTGAAAATTTGTTCGATGAGAGTAGCAAGCCCAAGACTAATGAAAAGAGAGACGCTGAAACTTATGTATCCAATATACTATGCATGGTTGAGAAAACTCCAAACCCCGCTGTAGATGCACCACCCTTCGATAACACTTGATATACACTTTCTGCGCCTAGCTGAAAGGCGTTAAAGAAAAGCGCTTATGGGAGACAACCCATGTTTTTACTACAGTATTTTTGTTTTATATTTGAGTCTTGGAAGTTGTTTACTACTGTAGCAACCTCTCCTTATCTTAGTTTTGACTTTTGTTGTGCCAAGTAAAATCTTTGATAGTAAAGTAAATACTAGATTTGGATTACTGCGCAGAAACAGATTTCTTTGCTGTCACGAATCTGGGTCTACCTCCCTGTAGGTACCTCAGAAAATTAAGCCAATTTACTTGCATGATCCTCAGATATGTACGCAACTTTCATTCAATTTGGGCATTTTCATTTGAGCAAGTCTGGTGCCCTAATAAAATCCATCTTTACGGACTGTTCTGTTTTGACAGATTCTGCCTTTTTATTTCGCATTGCCTCTTTCGCTATGTTGGATGAATTTCTTTGATCCATTAATGTCCAGTAGCTTTATGCAATGTCCAGAAGTGTTAAGAATGATTGTGTCACCTCTGAACATGTTAATTTTTATTGTGCACTAACCCTCTAATGAGTTGTTTCGAGTTTGGTGTGGAGGAAGTTTTCAAGGATCAAGAGAGGAGTATGATGCAATATGATCAAGGAGAGTGAAAGCTCTAAGCTTGGGGATGCCCCGGTGGTTCACCCCTGCATATTCTAAGAAGACTCAAGCGTCTAAGCTTGGGGATGCCCAATGCATCCCCTTCTTCATCGACAACATTATCAGGTTCCTCCCCTGAAACTATATTTTTATTCCGTCACATCTTATGCACTTTGCTTGGAGCGTCGGTTTGTTTTTGTTTTTTTTGTTTTGTTTGAATAAATGGATCCTAGCATTCACTTTATGGGAGAGAGACACGCTCCGCTGTAGCATATGGACAAGTATGTCCTTAGGCTCTACTCATAGTATTCATGGCGAAGTTTCTTCTTCGTTAAATTGTTATATGGTTGGAATTGGAAAATGCTACATGTAGTAACTCTAAAATGTCTTGGATAATTTGATACTTGGCAATTGTTGTGCTCATGTTTAAGCTCTTGCATCATATACTTTGCACCCATTAATGAAGAAATACTTAGAGCTTGCTAATTTGGTTTGCATATTTGGTTTCTCTAGAGTCTAGATAACATCTAGTATTGAGTTGTGAACAACAAGGAAGACGGTGTAGAGTCTTATAATGTTTACAATATGTCTTTTATGTGAGTTTTGCTGCACTGTTCATCCTTGTGTTTGTTTCAAATAACCTTGCTAGCCTAAACCTTGTATCGAGAGGGAATACTTCTCATGCATCCAAAATCCTTGAGCCAACCACTATGCCATTTGTGTCCACCATACCTACCTACTACATGGTATTTATCCGCCATTCCAAAGTAAATTGCTTGAGTGCTACCTTTTAAAATTCCATCATTCACCTTTGCAATATATAGCTCATGGGACAAATAGCTTAAAAACTATTGTGGTATTGAATATGTACTTATGCACTTTATCTCTTATTAAGTTGCTTGTTGTGCGATAACCATGCTTCGGGGACGCCATCAACTATTCTTTGTTGAATATCATGTGAGTTGCTATGCATGTCCGTCTTGTCCGAAGTAAGAGAGATCTACCACCTTTATGGTTGGAGCATGCATATTGTTAGAGAAGAGCATTGGGCCGCTAACTAAAGCCATGATTCATGGTGGAAGTTTCAGTTTTGGACATATATCCTCAATCTCATATGAGAATAATAATTGTTGCCACATGCTTATGCATTAAAGAGGAGTCCATTATCTGTTGTCCATGTTGTCCCGGTATGGATGTCTAAGTTGAGAATAATCAAAAGCGAGAAATCCAAAATGCGAGCTTTCTCCTTAGACCTTTGTACAGGCGACATGGAGGTACCCCATTGTGACACTTGGTTAAAACATGTGCATTGCAAAGATCCGGTAGTCCAAGCTAATTAGGACAAGGTGCGGGCACAATTAGTATACTATGCATGAGGCTTGCAACTTGTAAGATATAATTTACATAACTCATATGCTTTATTACTACCGTTGATAAAATTGTTTCATGTTTTCAAAATAAAAGCTCTAGCACAAATATAGCAATCGATGCTTTCCTCTTTGAAGGACCATTCTTTTTTACTTTTATGTTGAGTCAGTTCACCTATCTCTCTCCACCTCAAGAAGCAAACACTTGTGTGAATTGTGCATTGATTCCTACATACTTGCATATTGTACTTGTTATATTACTCTATGTTGACAATTATCCATGAGATATACATGTTACAACTTGAAAGCAACCGCTGAAACTTAATCTTCCTTTGTGTTGCTTCAATACCTTTACTTTGATTTATTGCTTTATGAGTTAACTCTTATGCAAGACTTATTAATACTTGTCTTGAAGTACTATTCATGAAAAGTCTTTGCTTTATGATTCAGTTGTTTACTCATGTCATTACCATTGTTTTGATCGCTGCATTCACTACATATGTTTACAAATAGTATGATCAAGGTTATGATGGCATGTCACTTCGGAAATTATCTTTGTTATCGTTTTACCCGCTCGGGACGAGCAGAACTAAGCTTGGGGATGCTTGATACGTCTCCGACGTATCGATAATTTCTTATGTTCTATGCCATATTATTGATGATACCTACATGTTTTATGCACACTTTATGTCATATTCGTGCATTTTCCGGAACTAACCTATTAACAAGATGCCGAAGTGCCGATTGCTCGTTTTCTTCGTTTTTGGTTTCAGAAATCCTAGTAACGAAATATTCTCGGAATTGGACGAAACGAAGACCCAGGGGCCTATTTTGCCACGAACATTCCAGAAGACCGAAGAGCATACGAAGTGGGGCCACGAGGTGGCCAAACCACAAGGCTGCGCGGCCAAGGGGGGGCCCGCACCGCCCTGTGGTGTGGGCCCCTCGTCAGCCCCCCGACTCTGCCCTTCCGCCTACTTAAAGCCTCCGTCGCGAAACCCCTGATGCGAAAAAACACGATACGGAAAACCTTCCAGAGACGCCGCCGCCAATCCCATCTCGGGGGATTCTGGAGATCTCCTCCGGCACCCTGCCGGAGAGGGGATTCATCTCCCGGAGGACTCTACACCGCCATGGTCGCCTCCGGAGTGATGAGTGAGTAGTTCACCCCTGGACTATGGGTCCATAGCAGTAGCTAGATGGTTGTCTTCTCCTCATTGTGCTTCATTGTTGGATCTTGTGAGCTGCCTAACAAGATCAAGATCATCTATCTGTAATACTCTATGTTGTGTTTGTCGGGATCCGATGGATAGAGAATACCATGTTATGTTAATTATCAAGTTATTACATATGTGTTGTTTATGATCTTGCATGCTCTCCGTTATTAGTAGAGGCTCGGCCAAGTTTTTACTCTTAACTCCAAGAGGGAGTATTTATGCTCGATAGTGGGTTCATGCCTGCATTGACACATGGGACGAGTGACGAAAGTTCTAAGGTTGTGCTGTGTCTGTTGCCACTAGGGATAAAACATTGGCGCTATGTCCGAGGATGTAGTTGTTGATTACATTACGCACCATACTTAATGCAATTGTCTGTTGCTTTGCAACTTAATACCGGAAGGGGTTCGGACGATAACTCGAAGGTGGACTTTTTAGGCATAGATGCAGTTGGATGGCGGTCTATGTACTTTGTCGTAATGCCCAATTAAATCTCACTGTACTTATCATGACATGTATGTGCATTGTTATGCCCTCTCTATTTGTCAATTGCCCGACTGTAATTTGTTCACCCAACATGCTTATATCTTATGGGAGAGACACCTCTAGTGAACTGTGGACCCCGGTCCATTCTTTTAATACTGAAATACAAATCTGCTGCAATACTTGTTTTTACTGTTTTCTCTGCAAACAATCATCTTCCACACAATACGGTTAATCCTTTGTTACAGCAAGCCGGTGAGATTGACAACCTCACTCGTTTCGTTGGGGCAAAGTACTTTGGTTGTGTTGTGCAGGTTCCACGTTGGCGCCGGAATCTCTGGTGTTGCGCCGCACTACATCCCGCCGCCATCAAACTTCAACGTGCTTCTTGGCTCCTCCTGGTTCGATAAACCTTGGTTTCTTTCTGAGGGAAAACTTGCTGCTGTGCGCATCATACCTTCCTCTTGGGGTTGCCCAACGAACGTGTGAAATACACGCCATCACCCACCACCAAAGTCAAACCGTTCACCTGACAGTTTTCAATATTTTGTCATCACGTCCATATTATTTAATCTCTCCCTACTTCTCTTCCCCTCTGTTCTCTCTGTGCAGGAAATCTTCATTTGGAGCTATGTCGGGTACGGAAGATGTCAATCATCAGATAGAGTTATGCATGCATTCCTGTTCATTAGTTTCAATTTAATCAAACATTTTGGGTTTCTTGATCGATATCGATCTTTGGGAAAATCTTGTTTTTCAACATTTCCTCACCCATTCACTGTTTCCATGCTAGTTTCCACTCGATCCTATTGCTGCCGACCCGCAATGGAATGGCCTTGGCCAGGATTCACATGCTATGTGAAAGTGCGGCCTTTGGCCGCATCACTCCATTGCCCATGACGTCGATATGGAACGCGACATGAGCCACATGTTCCGTAAATGTGGTCGCAATTGACTCCCCTGTCGTGGTATGGCGTGATCTAGAGCACAATTCCAAGCATCTTAGACGTGTGTTGGGCTCTTTGTGTAGACGATTTAAAAGTAGCGGATACATGAAATTCCACGTGAAGATGAGCAAGGAAGGAGAAATCAATGATAAAGCTTAGAAATCAGCGATAAAGCTTAGGATGAGGCGAATAAATTTCTCGAAGATACGGGAGATTTGCCAAGGGATCTCCATTGATGCAGGTTATTGGTAGATCAAAAAATGTAGACTTTCATGATGATGGGGATGATGAGTTTTTGGATGATGATGATGATGAGTACTAGTAGTGAGAACTAGACTATTTATCAATTGATATATTGTGTTTTTACAACATTTTAGTTAGTGTTCTCTCTTGGTTGGCATGTTGTACACATTACTTGGCGGCTCAATCGAAGAAGAGTCGGCTTCCTGATAATGCCAAGGAGAGCGAGGCGGGGCGAGGGTGGCTACGTGGTGTTTCATGGCACCAGCCAAACCCCGAAGGTGTCAAAGCGAGGGCGGGGCAGTAGCGAATCGACAGTTGGAGTCGGGTGAGAGATATGTGGTTTCGGGAAATGAATGGATCGCTCGCATGTGATGTCCGCATGTCTATATCCTAGGTGGCACTTGTGCTTGCGGCCCCGATAGCCCCTAAGGGTCAGGTCCAACGTGGTGTTGCTTGACAGAGTTTTAGATCGTGCCAACTATTGGCATTCTTTTACGGAATTGATGCGAGTCTATTTTAAATTGACACCTCAATAATCTTTTATTGGTATTCTTTGTTCTAACGGTCCTTTTCCAAAATTTCGATCACTTTTGGCCCCTCCCAAAACTTTAAACTTAAATAGCCCTTTGTAGTCTTGTCGAGTTAGATGGCTTAACTGAAATGGAGGTCATGATGTTGAATATAAATACACTTCCTAGTTTCTTTCCATCAGTTCAGACTTTTGGTTTAAGTACAGCAATCTTTCATGGTATCAGAGCCAAGAGATCTCAAGTTCAAGACCCGCTCACACAGTTTTAAAAACAAAAGAAAAAAGATTCCACGGCCCGCAACGAACCCACGCTAAGGACCAAAATAGCCTAGACGTGAGGGGAAGTGTTGAATATAAATACACTGCCAAGTCTTTCCGACTTTTGGTTCAATTGGCTAGTGTAGCAATCTTTCACATTCCACTTTGGTTGGGCATGTTTCTTCAAAATCAGTGTTCTTAGAAGAAACTAAGTCATTTGAATCTAGGCATATATACCAAATACCAAATCGAGTGATCTACCTATTTTCTTACCCATAGGTTCGGAAAATATTTTTAGTGGGTCTAATTTTTTTTACACAAACTAGTCCACCTAAACGGCTTGACCTAACTATTTTTAAACAAAAAATAGTTACAATATTTCAGTCTAGCCAGCACAACTGGCTTAAATCCATGCAACATGGCGTGACCAAAACAAGTGATAGAAATTTTAAAGTTTTTCAAGGGACCAAAATTGGTTTAAAATATGGCAAAAAGAGGTCGCTTTTTAGGACGAGGCTAGGTGGCGGGGTGAAGATGCTCTTATACTGGAACAGAAATACATATTCGGAAGACGGGTAGAAGAGAGAACCAACATGTGGTTGGATGGTTAGCAGGGCAGTGGCACCCAGAGCCCACCAGAGTTCAAACTCTAGGTTTGATACTTGGAAAAATCTACCCATAAGCGCCGCACGTTTAGCGCTTCGGTGCGACGCGCATCGCGATTAGAAAAGGCGCATCGCGCCCTTAGAGGACCGGTCGCACTTTTTTCCCCTAATACTCGGATTCTTATCCTCTCACAAGCATTCTCCACCACACAACCATCTCGAAAGCAGGACAACGCCCATGACCAAGCCGGAAAGTGCAGAGGAGGAGACAGCAGCAGTCGAGCACGGCGGCGAGGACGCGGCTGAGCATGGCGGGGGAACTCGAGGTGCACAACGGGGGAGGCTGCCGCGGCCGAGCATGTCGGAGATGCCGCCGCGGCCGAGCATGCATCAGCGGAGAGAGCGCCGCCGGCCGAGCAACCATCAACTGGGAGGGGAGCCGCCGCAAGAGCACGCATGGGCGAGGAGGTGGCTGCTTCCGAAGGTCTCCGGCCGTTTCTCTGGTGCCGCTGCGCAGCAGTGGAGTGCTCGCCGTAGTTGAGCACAAGGGGCGAGGCATTACTGATAATTCGATGAAATTGCCATATTCATTAGCGATAATTGGGAAATTAATTCGGCTCAGTTGCCATATTCATTAGCGGTAATTAGGGGAGTGCTCGCCCTAGTTGAGTACCATTTCCAGATTAATTAGCAGTAATTGCCCGATTTATTAGTGGCAGAAACGCATTGTTGCCAGATTAATTATGCCCGATAATTAGGGGAGTAATTTCCGGATTAGTTTGGTCTAATTGCCCTATTAGCAGAATCCAGATTAATTATGTCCTAATTGCCTAATTTAATTGGATACTTGCCAAGTTTAAACGAGTGTGATTTTTGCAGAATAATTAGTGCACGCCATTGTTTAATTTTTTTCAGCCGAGGAAAGGCATTGAATATCGTGGGCCATCTTGCATGCTTTTAGTGACCGGCCCAAGCAAAGTGCTTCACCGGCGGACGGAAACAGCAGTCTGGCAAGCCGCCGCACGGATGGACCGCGCGTGCGGCGCCGCCGCGTAGTCTCATCCTTGATACTTTGGTATCTCATTAAAGACGGGATATTCTTCAGTGGGAGATGATGTTTTCGTTAACAGCGAGGTGATTGTGGTGACTTTATCAATCTCAACCGTTGGATGAAGTTTCTTGCACGTAGTTTTTCGGAGGTGTTCATAGGAGTAGGATGTGCGTGCGTCCGTTCATAAAAGTGAGTGTATATGCGTACATGTGAACGTCTACATCTGTACTGTTTCGCAAAAAAACGAAAACAGGTACAAGAGCCGCGCAGAAGGAAACAAGCAGAAAAGCTGAGCTATGCATGTCGCCGGCACGGTACAAAGCGGACATCGGGGCCCCGCCGGCGCGGTGGCGCGGCTTGGCAGCTTCTGGAATGCCCGACTCCGCCGCGCGCACGGCCGCCGCTGGGGCCGCGCTTGCCGGCCGGCACCGCATGTTCGCCGTTGCGCGTCCGTGCTGACCACAGAAACCCGGAGGTATGAGCGAGATCGAGCCGGCATGAGCGCGCACGGACGTACGGAACAGAGCAGCGACCTGCCCTTGTGTATGACGAGCGCGCACGGACGCAGTTGCTGTGCCTGTGTGCCGTGCCCGTTCGATTTGCTTCGACCCCAGGTCCTCTTGTCAGGTGATGTCCATCGCAAGACGCCACAGTGCTACGTGCTGAAAATGCGGAGCAATATATCCCTGCTGCGACCTGCAATTGTCCCCCCTGACTGTAATGCTTGCTTTTAGAAATCTGAGCCCATCACCGAATCTGGTCTATCTCTCCGGAAAGACAAGTCAACAACCACGCATGGTGCATGCAATGCCAATCAACCCCATACTACCCCATGTAAAGAAAATCCGTAGAAACTTGTTTGAAACTAGTGTTATATCACAAGATACTACAAATATACTTATGAGAAACGTTGACAAGACCTATAGAAATAAGAAACGGTAGATCTTGGGTGCATTAGGGCATCTCCAATACCGCTACCTAAATTGGACACAAATTGTGCCAAAAATTTGTATGTTTGGGCCATGCTAGCCGAGATGGACACATTGTCCCACCTTGTCATTTTGGGTCGTTGATTGCCCCAACGTGGTCACCCAAAAAAGTTGACGCAATTTCTTAAAATCAAAATTTAGAAGTAGTTTAACTAGATCTGTATTAAAATATGCCACCCCCCTCCCCCCTTTACCTAGGTGGTGCTGGCGGCGGAAGGTGGCTCGCGCAGCGCCGTCTGCGACACGAAGTAGCTGTGTTGTCGCGTGTTTTGCTCGAAGGTGAACCACATATCCCATTGGATTGATCGCTTGACCTATGATTGGTTGTCGAGGAGGTCTGGAGGTAGGAGCGTGCGGCCACTGGATCTCGTTCAGGCGTGCGCAGCCGGAAGCGGTCTTGTCTTAGGTGCCACCCGTTTTGGAGGTGGACCCCCCCCCCCCCCGCCTCCCATGACATTGTCGCGCCGGCCTCCCAAAAGGTATGCGACACTGTCGGCGGGGTAAGGAGAAACGGAGCAAGGATGGCAGGCGCGCAGTCATCCCGCAATGAGGTCTCATGGTTGTTCTTCCCGAACCATTTCTTCATGGCCATGGCGGCTAGCTCGTGTCTGCTGAAGTTCAGTGGCGAGTGGGGACTGTGGGGATAGGGTTCGCACGCATGGAGACGGTGCGAACCCTCAGTCCCATTTAATAGGACCACAAAAGGTCGTTGAGCATTCGACAATTAGCCCCTATGAGGGTAACATGCAGACATGGGAGGATACACTGCATGTCCGTCTCCTATCCATGTGCACGCAAAGCATAACCAGATGTTGGCAAGCTTTGGATCGTCGCAGAGAGCCAGACGGATAGACCTCTAGATACGACATGGTGTTGGGCCACATCTTTTGTCCGCGACAACCCATTCAAAGTCGCGCCGCGCGGACCTAACCTAATGCATCCACACATTGGAGATGCCTTAGAGCATCCAGCCGTTGGCGCTCTCCACGGCCAAATCCGGCGCTAAATAGGGCCGGATTGGATGAAAGTTTCGACCGGGAGCGCCGTAGTTCCAGCCGTATCCCCGGTGGACACCCGGTATTCGGCGTTTTTGAGAAAAAAAAAACGTCCCAGGAAACGTCCAAAATCAAATATCCAGCATAGTTTGGGGATTTTGACCAGTTTTGCCAACATTTGGCTTATTTTTACAAATAAACATTACAGTTCAACAAAGCAAGACAAGTTTTCAAACAAATTAAATGAAAACTAGTTGGTGTTGCCTGATGAAGCGTAAATCACACGTCCGTTGGGTACCCCAAGTGGAAGGTGTGATGCGTACAGCAGCAAGTTTCCCTCAGTAAGAAACCAAGGCTGTCGAACCAGTAGGAGCTGAAGGCCACGTGAAGGTTGTTGGTGGAGGAGTGTAGTGCGGCGCAACACCAGGGATTCCGGCGCCAACGTGGAACCTGCACAACACAATCAAAATATTTTGCCCCAACTTAACAGTGAGGTTGTCAATCTCACCGGCTTGCTGTAAACAAAGGATTAAACGTATGGTGTGGAAAATGATGTTTGTTTGCGAAGAACAACAAAGAACAGAGTTTGCAGTAGATTGTATTTCAGATGTAAAAGAATGGACCGGGATCCACAGTTCCCTAGTGGTGTCTCTCCAATATGAAATAGCATGTTGGGTGAACAAATTACAGTTGGGCAATTGACAAATAGAGAGGGCATAACAATGCACATACATATCATGATGACTACTATGAGTTTTACTTAGGGCATTACGACAAAATATATAGACCGCTATCCAGCATGAATCTATGCCTAAAAAGTCCACCTTCGGGTTAGCATCCGCATCCCTTCCAGTATTAAGTTCCAAACAACAGACAATTGCATTAAGTATGGTGCGTAATGTAATCCACACAAATATCCTTAGACAAAGCATTGATGTTTTATCCCTAGTGGCAACAACACATCCACAACCTTAGAACTTTCTGTCACTCTCCCAGATTCAATGGAGGCATGAACCCACTATCGAGCATAAATACTCCCTCTTGGAGTCACAAGTATCAACTTGGCCAGAGCCTCTACTAGCAACGAAGAGCATGCAAGATCATAAACAACACATAT
The DNA here is from genome assembly GCF_022539505.1 of Lolium rigidum. NCBI lineage: Eukaryota > Viridiplantae > Streptophyta > Magnoliopsida > Poales > Poaceae > Lolium > Lolium rigidum. The sequence goes on from NC_061513.1 coordinate 82,784,803, forward strand.
ATGATAGATCAATTAATCAACTTGACATAGTATTCCATATTCATCGGATCCCAACAAACACAACATGTAGCATTACAAATAGACGATCTTGATCATGATAGGTAGCTCACAAGATCTAAACATGATAGCACAAGAGGAGAAGACAACCATCTAGCTACTGCTATGGACCCATAGTCCAAGGATGAACTACTCACGTATCAATCCGGGGGCGGGCATGATGATGTAGAGTCCTCCGGTGATGATTCCCCTCTCCGGCAGGGTGCCGAAGGTGATCTCCAGAATCCCCCGAGATGGGATTGGCGGCGGCGGCGTCACAGTAACTTTTCTCGTATCGTGGCTCTCGGTACTAGGGCTTTCGCGAAGGAGAGAATAAATAGGCGAAGGGGCAGAGTCGGGAGGCGGCCGAGGGGCCCACCCCACAGTCCGGCGCGCCCCCCCTCTAGGCCGTGCCGCCCTAGGGTGTGGGGCCACCTTGGCCCCTCTCCGTCTCTCCTTCGGTGTTCTGGAAAGCTCCGTGGAAAATAAGACCGTGGGCTTTTGTTTCGTCCAATTCCGAGAATATTTCCTGTGTAGGATTTCTGAAACCAAAAACAGCAGAAAACAGGAACTGGTGCTTTGGCATCTTGTTAATAGGTTAGTGCCGGAAAATGCATCAAAATGATGTAAAGTGTATATAAAACATGTGAGTATTGTCATATAACTAGCATGGAACATAAGAAATCATAGATACGTTTGAGACGTATCAAGCATCCCCAAGCTTAGTTCCTACTCGCCCTCGAGTAGGTAAACGATAACAAGGATAATTTCTGAAGTGACATGCTACTATCATAATCTTCATCAATACTATTGTAAAGCATATAAGATGAATGAAGTGATTCAAAGCAATGGTAAAGATAATGATTAAAAAACTGAATCATATAGCAAAGACTTTTTATGAATAGTACTTTCAAGACAAGCATCAATAAGTCTTGCATAAGAGTTAACTCATAAAGCAATAGATTCTTAGTAGAAGGTTTTGAAGCAACACAAAGGAAGATATAAGTTTCAGCAGCTTGCTTTCAACTTCAACATGTATATCTCATGGATAATTGTCAATACAAAGTAATATGATGAATGCAAATAAGCAAGTATGTGAGAATCAATGCACACAGTTGACACAAGTGTTTGCTTCTAAGATAGAAAGAAGTAGGTAAACTGACTCAACATAAAGTAAAAGAAAGGCCCTTCGCAGAGGGAAGCAGGGATTACTCATGTGCTAGAGTTTTTTATTTTGGAAACATAGAAACAATTTTGTCAACGGTAGTAATAATTCATATGTGTTATGCATAAAACATCCTATAAGTTGCAAGCCTCATGCATCGAATACCAACAGTGCTCGCACCTATCCTAATTAGCTCGGATTTCCATGGATTATCATTACATTACATATGTTTCAACCAAGTGTCACAAAGGGGTACCTCTATGTCGCATGTACAAAGGTCCAAGGAGATAGATCGCATTTGATTTCTCGTTTTTGATAAATCTCAACTTGAGGACATCCATACCGGGACAACATAGAAAACAGATAATGGACTCCTCTTTAATGCTTAGGCATTCAACAACAGATAATATACTCATAAGAGATTGAGGATTAATGTCCAAACTGAAACTTCCACCATGATACATGGCTTTAGTTGGCGGCCCAATGTTCTTCTCTAACAATATGCATACTCAAACCATTTAATCATGATAAATCACCATTACTTCAGACAAGATGAACATGCATAGCAACTCACATGATATTCAACAAAGATGTAACAGTTGATGGCATCCCCAGAAACATGGTTACCGCTCAATAAGCAACTTGTAAGAAATAAGATACATAAGCGACATATTCAATACCACAATATTTTTTTAACCTATTTTCCCATGAGCTATGTATTGCAAAGACAAGGAATGAAATTTTTTTAAAGGTAGCACGCAAGCAATTTACTTTGGAATGGCAGAAAAATACCACATAGTAGGTAGATATGGTGGACACAAATGGCATGGGTTTTGGCTCAAGTTTTTGGATGCACGAGAAGCATTCCCTCTCAGTACAAGGCTTTGGCTAGAAAGGTTGTTTGAAGCAAACACAAGTATGAACCGGTACAACAGAAACTTACATAAGAACATATTGCAAGCATTATAAGACTCTACACTGTCTCCTTGTTGTTCAAACACCTTTACCAGAAAATATGTAGACTTTTAGAGAGACCAATCATGCAAACCAAATTTCAACAAGCTCTATGGTAGTTCTTCATTAATAGATTTAAACTACATGATGCAAGAGCTTAAACATGATATATTTGAGAACTCAAAACAATTGCCAAGTATCAAATTATTCAAGACCATATACCAATTACCACATGAAGCATTTTCTGTTTCCAACCAAATAGCAATGAATGAAGCAGTTTTCAACCTTCGCCATGAACATTAAAAGTAAAGCTAAGAACACCAGTGTTCATATGAAACAGCGGAGCGTGTCTTTCTCCCACACAAAGAATGCTAGGATCCGAGTTTATTCAAACAAAAACAAAAATAAAAACATACAGACGCTCCAAGTAAAGCACATAAGATGTGACGGAATAAAAATATAGTTTCACTAGAGGTGACCTGATAAGTTGTCGATGAAGAAGGGGATGTCTTGGGCATCCCCAAGATTAGATGCTTGAGTCTTCTTGAAATATGCAGGGATGAACCACGGGGGCATCCCCAAGCTTAGACTTTTCACTCTTCTTGATCATATTATATCATCCTCCTCTCTTGACCCTTGAAAACTTCCTCCACACCAAACTCAAAACAAACTCATTAGAGGCTTAGTGCATAATCAAAAATTCACATGTTCAGAGAGAACACAATCATTCTTAACACTTCTGGACATTCCTCTAAGCTACTGGAAGTTAATGGAACAAAGAAATCCATTCAACACAGTAAAAGAGGCAATGCGAAATAAAAGGCAGAATCTGTCAAAACAGAACAGTCCGTAAAGAGGAATTTTTTTGAGGCACTTAACATGCTCAGATGAAGAAGCTCAAATTGAATGAAACACTACAAAGGAAAACATTTTGTTTGACAAATCACTTTCGTCATGTTAAGGCCAATTTTCGCCAAGGATTACTTCGCGGTGACAAAATTTGATCGTCATGGGGTTCGTCAAGGAAGCTCCGTCATAAAATATCGGGGGTGACGGTATGCATTTTTTCGTCAACGTCAAATGTTTGATGGTGACGACCTGCAAATTCGTCAACATCAAAGGTTCATTGTTGACAGACAGGTTTGTCACGAAAAATTGCAACTTTCGTCAATATCTAAATCTTGGGAAGCTTCTGATTGGTCCAAAAAAGCATACGTGGCCTTACATGTGGGTCCATTTGGCTTCTGACAACATGGGTCCGACGGCGCTGACATGGATATCTGGTGGGACCCACAAAATATTATGACAAGCTAGACCCACAATATTCTGACCGGTGGGATCCACAAAATTCAAATAAGTGGGACCAGGTTGTTGCCGACATATGGGTCCCAATAATGCTGACTGGTGGGACCCACAAATTCTGACAAGTGGGACCAGAAATTGGTGCCACGTGGTTTCATTTAATAGTGACGTTGTGACATTTTCCGTCACCTTTTGAATTTGACAAAATTTGAGAGCATTTGAATTATTTGCGAAATTTGGGAAACAAAAAACTGGCGAAATATCAAAAAGTAGACAATAAATATCATACTTAAATGGTGGCACAAGAAGTATATATGTCTCTCACAGACCGAAAGATTCATAAGAAAATTACAATTGGAACACAAAGAAATTAAAAGACCTACGATTAATAATGTTGTAGGACGGTGGTGCAATAGATTAGTTGCCCTGGGATTGAGACATGGATGGTGGCTGGGATGTCCTCAAGAGCAAATTAAGCACGGCATCTGATACGTCTCCAACGTATCGATAATTTCTTGTGTTCCATGCCACATTATTGATGATACCTACATGTTTTATGCACACTTTATGTCATATTCGTGCATTTTCTGGAACTAACCTATTAACAAGATGCCGAAGTGCCGCTGTCATTGTCTCGCTGTTTTTGGTTTCGGAAATCCTAGTAACGAAATATTCTCGGAATCGGACGAAATCAAGACCCGGGTTCCTATTTTCACCGGAAGCATCCGAACACCCGAGAAGGACCGGAGGGGGCCACAGGCCACCTGCACCATAGGCCGGCGCGGCCCAGTGCCCCGGCCGCGCCGCCCTATGGTGTGGCCACCCCTTCGACCCTCCCGCGCCGCCTCTTCGCCTATATAAAGCCCCCGGATCGAAAACCCCGATGCAAAGAACCACGATACGGAAAACCTTCCGGAGCCGCCGCCATCGCGAAGCCAAGATCCGGGGGACAGGAGTCTCCGTTCCGGCACCCCGCCGGAGCGGGGAAGTGCCCCCGAAAGGCTTCTCCATCGACACCGCTGCCATCTCCACCGCCATCTTCATCACCGCTGTCGCTCCCATGAAGAGGGAGTAGTTCTCCATCGAGGCTCGGGGCTGTACCAGTAGCTATGTGGTTCATCTCTCTCCTATGTGCTTCAATACAATAATCTCATGAGCTGCCTTACATGATTGAGATTCATATGATAATGCTTGTAATCTAGATGTCATTGTGCTAGTCAAGTGAGTTTTACTTATATGATCTCCGGAGACTCCTTGTCCCACGTGTGTAAAGGTGACAGTGTGTGCACCGTGTGGGTCTCTTAGGCTATATTTCACAGAATACTTATTCACCGTTGAATGGCATAGTGAGGTGCTTATTTATATCTCTTTATGATTGCAATGTGTTTGTATCACAATTTATCTATGTGCTACTCTAGTGATGTGTTATTAAAGTAGTTTTATTCCTCCTGCACGTGTGCAAAGGTGACAGTGTGTGCACCGTGTTAGTACTTGGTTTATGCTATGATCATGATCTCTTGTAGATTGCGAAGTTAACTATTGCTATGATAATATTGATGTGATATATTCCTCCTACATATGCATGAAGGTGACAAGTGTGCATGCTATGCTAGTACTTGGTTTAGTCTTTTGATCTATCTTACACTAAAGGTTACTAAAATATGAGCATTATTGTGGAGCTTGTTAACTCCGGCATTGAGGGTTCGTGTAATCCTACGCAATGTGTTCATCATCCAACAAAAGTGTAGAGTATGCATTTATCTATTCTGTTATGTGATCAATGTTGAGAGTGTCCACTAGTGAAAGTGTAATCCCTAGGCCTTGTTCCTAAATATCGCTATCGCTGCTTGTTTACTCGTTTTACTCGTGTTACTACCGCTGCATTACTACCGCTTGTTTATCGTCCCGGGCAAAGCACTTTTCTCGGTGCCGTTGCTACTACTTATTCATACCACCTCGTATTTCACTATCTCTTCGCCGAACTAGTGCACCTATACATCCGACAAGTGTATTAGGTGTGTTGGGGACACAAGAGACTTCTTGCTTTGTGGTTGCAGTGGTTGCATGAGAGGGATATCTTTGACCTCTTCCTCCCCGAGTTCGATAAACCTTGGGTATCCACTTAAGGGAAACTTGCTGCTGTTCTACAAACCTCTGCTCTTGGAGGCCCAACACTGTCTACAAGAATAGAAGCTCCCGTAGACATCAAGCACTTTTCTGGCGCCGTTGCCGGGGAGGGAAGGTAAACGGCACTCACACATTGGAAAGCCCGGCAACTAAGCACTTTTCCTCCCTCGTCAACTACGCGCCAAGCACTTTTCTCGGCGCCGTTGCCGGGAGGAAAGGTAAAAAGGCACTCATACTCCGGGTCCAGGTAACAGTACTTTTCTGGCGCCATTGTGTTTGTGCTCGAAGCTATTTCCTTTAGATCCTGCAATTGCATCTTTCTGTTTCTTGTTTACACTAGTTTGGCATAATGGACAACAATCAGCTTCTTATTCTATTTCCTGATTTAAAACATGGATTGTTTGATGCGAAAATTAAAAAACCTATGAAATCTTATTTGCATGCTGGTAGTAATATTAGTATGAACTCTTTGAACACCAATGTTGCTAATGATATGGAAACTTCTAAGCTTGGGGAAGCTGGCTTTGATGAGCATGATATTTTTAGTCCCCCAAGCATTGAGGAGAAAATTTACTTTGCTGATACTTTGCCTCCTATTTATGATGATATTGGTCTTTTAGTGCTGCCTACTATGGAGGATAAGTTTAATTATGATTACAATATGCCTCCTATATTTGATGATGAGAATAATAATGATAGCTACTTTGTTGAATTTGCTCCCACTACAACTAATAAAATTGATTATGCCTATGTGGAGAGTAATAATTTTATGCATGAGACTCATGATAAGAATGCTTTATGTGATAGTTATATTGTTGAGTTTGCTCATGATGCTACTGAAAGTTATTATGAGAGAGGAAAATATGGTTGTAGAAATTTTCATGTTACTAAAATGCCTCTCTATGTGCTGAAATTTTTGAAGCTACACTTGTTTTATCTTCCTATGCTTGTTACTTTGCTCTTCATGAACTTGTTTATTTACAAGATTCCTATGCATAGGAAGCATGTTAGACTTAAATGTGTTTTGAATTTGCCTCTTGATGCTCTCTTTTGCTTCAAATACTATTTCTCGCGAGTGCATCATTAAAACTGATGAGCCCATCTTAATGGCTATAAAGAAAGAACTTCTTGGAAGATAACCCATGTGTTATTTTGCTACAGTATTTTGTTTTATATTTGTGTCTTGGAAGTTGTTTACTACTGTAGCAACCTCTCCTTATCATGTTTTTGTGCCAAGTAAAGTCTCTATGGTAAAGTTGATGCTAGATTTGGATTGCTGCGCAGAAACAGCATTGCTGTCTGTCACGAATCTGGGTCTAATTCTCTGTAGGTAACTCAGAAAATTATGCCAATTTACGTGAGTGATCCTCAGATATGTATGCAACTTTCATTAGTTTTGAGTTTTTCCATTTAAGCAAGTCTGGTGCCATTTTAAAATTCGTCTTTACGGACTGTTCTGTTTTTGACAGATTCTGCCTTTTATTTCGCATTGCTTCTTTCGCTGTGTTGGGTGGATTTCTTTGTTCCATTACCTTGCAGTAGCTTTGAGCAATGTCCAGAAGTGTTAAGAATGATTGTGTCACCTCTGAACATGTGAGTTTTTGATTATGCACTAACCCTCTAATGAGTTTGCTTAAAGTTTGGTGTGGAAGAAGTTTTGAAGGGTCAAGAGAGGAGGATGATATACTATGATCAAGGAGAGTGAAAGCTTTAAGCTTGGGGATGCCCCGGTGGTTCACCCCTGCATATTTCAAGAAGACTCAAGCGTCTAAACTTGGGGATGCCCAAGGCATCCCCTTCTTCATCGACAACATTATCAGGTTCCTCCCCTGAAACTATATTTTTATTCCGTCACATCTTATGTACTTTACTTGGAGCGTCTGTTTGTTTGTTTCTATTTTTGTTTGTGTTTGAATAAATTGGATTACATCATGCTTGTGTGGGAGAGAGACACGCTCCGCTGGTTCATATGAACACATGTGTTCTTAGCTCATAATATTCATGGCGAAGTTTCCTCTTCGTTAAATTGTTATATGGTTGGAATTGGAAAATGATACATGTAGTAATTTGCTATAATGTCTTGGGTAATGTGATACTTGGCAATTGTTGTGCTCATGTTTAAGCTCTTGCATCATATACTTTGCACCCATTAATGAAGAAATACATAGAGCATGCTAAAATTTGGTTTGCATAATTGGTCTCTCTAAGGTCTAGATAATTTCTAGTAAGGTGTTTGAACAACAAGGAAGACGATGTATAGTCTTATAATCCTTGTAATATGTCTTTTATGTGAGTTTTGATGTACTAGTTCATACTTGTGTTTGTTTCAAATAACCTTGCTAGCCTAAACCTTGTATCGAGAGGGAATACTTCTCATGCATCCAAATACTTGAGCCAACCACTATGCCATTTGTGTCCACCATACCTACCTACTACATGGTATTTCCTGCCATTCCAAAGTAAATTGCTTGAGTGCTACCTTTAAACAATTCAAAATCTATCACCTCTGATTTGTGTTATAGCTCATGAGGAAGTATGTGGTGTTTATCTTTCAATCTTGTTGGGCAACTTTCACCAATGGACTAGTGGCTTCATACGCTTATCCAATAATTTTGCAAAAAGAGCTGGCAATGGGATTCCCAGTCCCAAATTAATTAACAAAAATAGACACTCCTCCATGGCATGTGATTGTTGAACGGCACCCGAAGGATTCGGTTAGCCATGGCTTGTGTAAGCAAAGGTTGGGAGGAGTGTCATCATAATAAAACTAAAATAAAAAGGCACTCCTTCATGGTATGAGATTGTTGGCAGGCACCCGAAGGTTCGGTTAGCCATGGTTTGTGAAAGAAAGGTTGGAAGGAGTGCCATCCAAAAATAAAATAAAATGGGAGCCGCTCTTTGAAGGTTTGTCTGGCAAGGGGGTTAGAGTACCCGCTACCATTCGTTGACAACAACATACACCTCTCAAAACTTTATTTTTATGCTCTCTTTATGTTTTCAAAATCAAAGCTCTAGCACAAATATAGCAATCGATGTTTTCCTCTTTCAAGGACCATTCTTTTTTACTTTTATGTTGAGTCAGTTCACCTATCTCTCTCCACCTCAAGAAGCAAACATTTGTGTGAACTATGCATTGATTCTTACATACTTGCTTATTGCATTTGTTATATTGCTTTGCATTGACAATTATCCATGAGATATATATGTTATAAGTTGAAAGCAACCGCTGAAACTTCATCTTCCTTTGTGTTGCCTCAATGCCTCTACTTTGAATTATTGCTTTATGAGTTAACTCTTATGCAAGACTTATTGATGCTTGTCTTGAAAGTACTATTCATGAAAAGTCTTTGCTTTATGATTCACTTGTTTACTCATGTCATTACCATTGTTTTGATCGCTGCATTCATTACATATGTTTACAATATGATCAAGTTTATGATGGCATGTCACTCCAGAAATTATCTTTGTTATCGTTTGGGGATGCTGATACGTCTCCGACGTATCGATAATTTCTTGTGTTCCATGCCACATTATTGATGATACCTACATGTTTTATGCACACTTTATGTCATATTCGTGCATTTTCTGGAACTAACCTATTAACAAGATGCCGAAGTGCCGCTTCTGTTTTCTGCTGTTTTTGGTTTCGTAAATCCTAGTAACGAAATATTCTCGGAATCGGACGAAATCAAGACCCGTGTTCCTATTTTCACCGGAAGCATCCGAACACCCGAGAAGGACCGGAGGGGGCCACAGGCCACCTGGACCATAGGCCGGCGCGACCCAGTGCCCCGGCCGTGCCGCCCTATGGTGTGGCCACCCCTTCGACCCTCCCGCGCCGCCTCTTCGCCTATATAAAGCCCCCGGATCGAAAACCCCGATGTGAAGAACCACGATACGGAAAACCTTCCGCAGCCGCCGCCATCGCGAAGCCAAGATCCGGGGGACAGGAGTCTCTATTCCGGCACCCCGCCGGAGCGGGGAAGTGCCCCCGGAAGGCTTCTCCATCGACACCGCTGCCATCTCCACCGCCATCTTCATCACCGCTGCTGCTCCCATGAAGAGGGAGTAGTTCTCCATCGAGGCTCGGGGCTGTACCGGTAGCTATGTGGTTCATCTCTCTCCTATGTGCTTCAATACAATAATCTCATGAGCTGCCTTACATGATTGAGATTCATATGATGATGCTTGTAATCTAGATGTCATTGTGCTAGTCAAGTGAGTTTTACTTATGTGATCTCCGGAGACTCCTTGTCCCACGTGTGTAAAGGTGACAAGTGTGTGCACCGTGTGGGTCTCTTAGGCTATATTTCACAGAATACTTATTCACCGTTGAATGGCATAGTGAGGTGCTTATTTATATCTCTTTATGATTGCAATGTGTTTGTATCACAATTTATCTATGTGCTACTCTAGTGATGTGTTATTAAAGTAGTTTTATTCCTCCCGCACGTGTGCAAAGGTGACAGAGTGTGTGCACCGTGTTAGTACTTGGTTTATGCTATGATCATGATCTCTTGTAGATTGCGAAGTTAACTATTGCTATGATAATATTGATGTGATCTATTCCTCCTACATATGCATGAAGGTGACAGTGTGCATGCTATGCTAGTACTTGGTTTAGTCTTTTGATCTATCTTACACTAAAGGTTACTAAAATATGAGCATTATTGTGGAGCTTGTTAACTCCGGGATTGAGGGTTCGTGTAATCCTACGCAATGTGTTCATCATCCAACAAAAGTGTAGAGTATGCATTTATCTATTCTCGTTATGTGATCAATGTTGAGAGTGTCCACTAGTGAAAGTGTAATCCCTAGGCCTTGTTCCTAAATATCGCTATCGCTGCTTGTTTACTCGTTTTATCGTGTTACTACTGCTGCATTACTACTGCTTGTTTACTGTCCTGGGAAAAGCACTTTTCTGGTGCTGTTGCTACTACTTATTCATACCACCTGTATTTCACTATCTCTTCGCCGAACTAGTGCACCTATACATCTGACAAGTGTATTAGGTGTGTTGGGGACACAAGAGACTTCTTGCTTTGTGGTTGCAGGGTTGCATGAGAGGGATATCTTTGACCTCTTCCTCCCCGAGTTCGATAAACCTTGGGTATCCACTTAAGGGAAACTTGCCGCTGTTCTACAAACCTCTCGCTCTTGGAGGCCCAACACCTGTCTACAAGAATAGAAGCTCCCGTAGACAT
>NC_061513.1:82795690-83025501 GCF_022539505.1 Lolium rigidum
AATGGACGCGGAGCAAACAAGGATCACCGTCGGCTGGCGAGTTGGCCGGCCGAGGAGCAGCGGCCGGGCGCTCGTGGCCGGTTGGTCCTGGGGCGCCGGGTTTAGGTCCTAGTCGGCCCGTTTACGGCCGCCACGCCGTAGCCAGCGCTTACAAGCCATATCCGGATCGGGCTTGTACCTCAGACCGACTCGAGGCTCCGGGGAAGACCCCGGGTAGGGCAATGGACGCGGAGCAGCCGGCTGACCACCGGCCGGCTCGCGGCAAAGGCCGGCTGAGGAGCAGCCGGCTGGCGCCGTGGCCGGCTGGTCCGGAAGCCGGCTGGCTCTAGGTCCTAGTCGGCCTGGCTACGGCCGCCAATGCTGTAGCTGGGCCGGCTTCTACAAGCCATATCCGACTGGGGGTTTGTACCTCAGACCGACTCGAGGCTGGCGAGTCTTGCACTGGAAGGAACCGGGTTGGTGATCCGGGTTCCCGAAGTCCACGCTGACTTCATCTTCCGTAAAGCGCGGGGCACTGTGGAGCAATAGTGCCACGCGCCGGATAGACCATCATGGCTTACGACGCGCCGTACAGGCTACAGTGGCTGACGGCGACAGGGACGCTTCCTCTCCATACCGCTGGCCTGGGCAGCCGGATGGGACAGGCCACTACGCCTCAACGGCTCCTGACGTCACCGCCTCGGGAAGGAGCGGAAGCCGAAGCCGGCCAAGCCGGCTAGTAGACTATAGGGTCTTATATGTAAAGTGCCGGTGCCTATATAAGCCGCACTACCCCCTCTCGTGCAGGGAGGATCGATCACTTCTTACTCACTCTAGTCTTAGCGCTGCCCTGTGAGAGAGACCTTCGTCTACCTTAGCCTCCCAGGAGCAGCCGGATACAGCTCTAGGAGCACCATTGTACTGTGATATCATCATATACACTCATAGCAGGAGTAGAGGTGTTACCTCCATCGGAGGGCCTCGAACCTGGGTACGTCGCCGTGTCGCTCGTGCCCATACCCGCTTCCGGATACCGCCGTGAGATCTCTCAGGAGCCCCTTCGATTAGCCATCCTATGGCATATGCCGTGACGATACCACGACATTTGGCGCCCACCGTGGGGCCTTCAGCATCCTCGGCCGGTGTCTTCATCCGGACGGGCCTCACCATCACCACCGGCGAGCGAGTCGCTTCAGGCTTGATCTGGAGATTCGGCTCCTCGACCGCGCCGCCGACAACGCTGGCTGCTTCGCCGACCGGCCCTTCCCAGCCGGCGGCAACGTCATCTCCTTCGGCGGCCACGACGTCTACGTCGTCACCGTCGCACCACCGCGCTACCCGCAGCAGGTGCTGCGCTGCGCCAGCCCTCCTCCGCGAGCCGGCTGCAGCGCTCCCGCCGGCCCCGCCGTCGTGCAAGTCATGATGGCCGGCGAGGAGTTCCCCTCCAAGTCCACGCGCGTCCGCGGCCCCGACCTGGAGCGCGACGTCGGCGGGCACGCGACCACGTTCGAGCGCAAAGGCGCCACCACCACCATCCCGGCTGGAGCAAGTCCGGGCAAAGCTGAGCACTCCGCTCACCACCGGCAGCGGAGCCGACGCCGCCGCCGTCGAGGCAGACCTGGAGGCGCACCGCGTGCTCCTCCTCAAGCAGACTGAGGAGCTGGCTGCTGCTAAGCGCCAGTGGGACATCACCCAGCGCGAGTACAACCGCGCCCACGGCCCCACCCCAGGCGGCGACAACCCCAGCCGAGCCGGCCAGATCCGCCGCAGAGGCCGCGACCTCGGCGCCGAGATCGACCGCGACGGCGCGGACGAGCCGGCTCCATCCATGGAGCTGCCCATCTACAACACCCCCGACAAGAACATGCTCGCGGCCGAAGCCGCCGCAGAAGAGCTACACCGCCTCGAGGGCGAAGAGCTACGCCGCCAGACTGCGCGGGTGGCTGATTTGGTGAAGGCTGCCAACAGGCAGTCGAAGGACCCCAGGTACGCCCGAGACCCTAGAGCTCCTCACGCTCGTGGTGCCGCAGGCAATGCCAGGGACACGGCCGAGTCCGCCTCCCCAGCACCAAGCCGGCGCAGCGACTCCCGCGCCACGCGCGCAACCTCGGGCCGGCCGAGCCACCAACCAGGCGGCGGCAGCAGCCGCAGCCGGGCTCCCCCAAGCCGGAACCAGGAGCAAGACTCCGAGCCTCGACGCCCTCACCGGCCGGCTCCAGAAGCCAGCGGCGCTCGCCAGCCGGCCCACTCCCGGCTGGGCCCGCGCATCGAGCCAACAGACGCCCGGGACCGCCTCGACCGGCTGGTTCAATCCCGCATCGCGGAAGAAGAAGGGCCAGCCGGCCCAAAGTGCTTCGGGCCGCGGATCCTCAACGAGCCCATGGTTGACGGCTTCCAGCTCCCGCGCGACACCCCCAAGTACGACGGCACCGCCAAGCCGGAAGACTGGCTGCTGGACTACTCCACGGCAGTCGGCATCGCCAAGGGCAACAAGCGCTGGGCTGTGCGCTACTCCCCCCTCATGCTACTCGGCTCCGCCCGCACGTGGCTCAACAACCTGCCAGCCGGCAGCATAAACGGCTGGCTGGACTTCGAGGCCGCCTTCATCAGCAACTTCACCGGCACCTATCGCCGGCCGGGTCGCCCTCAACAGCTTGAGATGTGCAAGCAGGGCCCGGACGAGACGGATCGCGCGTACCTAACGCGCCGGTGCGAGATGCGCAACTCCCGTGAGGGCGTGCACGAGATGCAAGCCATCAGCTTCTTCATGGGAGGCTGCCGGCCCAACACCATGCTGTGGCACAAGCTGCGCCGCAGCGAGCCCAAGACGATGGCCGCCTTGATGGTCATCGCAGACAAGTATCCGCTGGCAGAGGAAGCCGGCAAGGCGCCGGCTGATATTTCGCCGGCCCCAGCAAGACGGGACAACAACAAGCCGGCTGAGCACAAGCCGGCCGAAGGCGGCTCGCATGGCAGCCGGCGGGACAACTACCGCGGCAAGCGTCACAGCGACCAGCCGGACCGCCGGTACGGTTCCGCCCATGTGGCAGCCGTGTCGGACAACGCGTCAGGCGGCAGCCGCCGCCAGAAGCAAACAGACCGGCAATGGAAGCCGAAGTACACCTTCGAGCAGATGCTCGACTCGCCGTGCAAGTACCACAGCGGCAAGAACCCCTCCAACCACACCACCCGCGATTGCCACTTCATGAAGCGGCTGACAAGCGGCGAATCCCTCCCCCCTCCACCCCCGCCTCCTCCAGCCGGCGGGCCGGGTGGTCAAGGCGGCGCAGGAACGCCAACCTCGAGCACCACGAGGCTAACCAAGTGCACCATGGCCGATATCTGGCCGAAGATGCTACCTACATCATCTTCACCTCCGAGCCCGAGGACAGGACGAGCCAGCAGAGCCGTTCCCTCGAGGTCAACGCGGTCATACCGCCGGTCCCCAAGCACCGAAACCGGTCGAGCAGGCCATCACCTTTGATCGCCGCGACACGCCGGCTGTCCCGCCGAGCCGGGCAGCTACGCCATGGTCCTCGACCCCACCATTGGCACGACTCGGCGCAGCGTGCGATTTTCGCGCGTCCTCATCGACGGCGGCAGCAAGCATCAACATCCTCTACCGCGACACCGCCCGCAAGCCGGGCATCCAGGAGGCCGAGTTGCGCCCACCCCCACCGTCTTCCACGGCATCGTGCCAGCCACCGCTGCCGCCCGATCGGCCGGATCACGCCGGAGGTGATGTTCGGGAAGCCGGACCACTTCCGCACCGAGAGAATCGAGTTCGAGGTAGTGGACCTCGTGAGTCCCTACCACGCGCTCCCTGGGCAGACCGGCCCCGACCAAGTTCATGGCGGTGCCCCACTATGGGTACCCGAAGATGAAGCTGCCTGGCCCAAGGGGGTCATCACCATAGCCGGCGACTATCGCCGCTCCATGGACTGCGCCACGCAGAGCTCCAAGATGGCCCAGACGCTGGTCATCGCCACCGAGAAGCAGCTCATCCACGACGCCGTCGCCCTCGCCAAGGCCGCGCATCTGGCGACTGGGATGCGAAGGACGCCAACATGGCCTCATACCGCTTCCATGTCCAGCAGCTATCCGGCTTCTTCGACGGCTGCGAATTCCACCATGTGCCACGAGCAAACAACGAGGCGGCTGACGCCTTGTCCAAGATCGGCTCAACCCGGCAAGCCATTCCGCCGGGCATCGCCTTGGCGGTTATCAAGAAGCCGTCCATCATACCATCACCGGACTCGGATTCAATATTCGTGCCGGCTGACCCGGGGGCTTCTCAGCCAAACCCGGGGGCTTCATCGCCCAAGTCGGGGGCTAGCAAGCCGAACCCGCCGGCTACCACGCCGAACCCGGGGACTTCTCAGTCCAACCCGGGGGCTTCATCGCCACACTCGGGGGCTAGCAAGCCGAACCCGCCGGCTAGCAAGCCGAACCCGGCGACCATGCAGTCAAAGCCGGAAGCTCCCACGCGGGAGACCCTGTTGGTCAGCGTATTCGAGATAAGATGCGTACCTTCATGGGCACAAGAATTCCTCTCCTACCTCACCGACGGTGTGCTGCCTGACGACAGAGTCCAGGCCAGGCAGATTGAGAGAAGGGCCAAGGCCTACACAATCATCAACCACGAGCTGTACAAACGCAGCGTAAGTGGGGTGCTCCAGCGGTGCGTCGAGCCGGCTGAAGGGATTGAGCTCCTAAGGGAAATCCATCAGGGTGAGTGCGGCCACCACGCCTCCTCCCGAGCCATAGTGGCCAAAGCCTTCCGGCACGGTTTTTACTGGCCGACTGCGCTCAGAGACGCAGAAGAACTGGTGAAGAAGTGCAACGGCTGCCAACGCTTCGCCAAGCAAAGGAACACGCCGGCTTCCGCCTTGAAGATCATCCCCATTACCTGCCCATTTGCCGTATGGGGCTTGGATATGGTGGGCCCATTCAAAACAGCCCGAGGCGGCATGACTCATCTCTTGGTGATGATTGACAAGTTCACTAAGTGGATTGAAGCCAAGCCAATCAAGAAGCTGGACGGCTCCACAGCCGTCACATTCCTCAAGGAAATAATCGTGAGATATGGCTACCCGCATAGCATCATCACCGACAATGGCAGCAACTTCGCCGAAGGCATCTTCAAACGCTATTGCGGAGAGATGGGGATCCGGATGGACCTATCGTCCGTGGCGCACCCGGAGACCAACGGCCAAGTGGAGAAGGCTAACGGCTTGATCCTAGCCGGCATCCGGCCCCGGCTGGTGGAGCCGCTTGAGCGCTCAGCCGGCTGCCGGATTGAAGAGCTGCCCAGCGTGCTGTGGAGCTTACGCACGACGCCAAACCGCTCAGTCGGCTTCACACCCTTCTTCCTCGTATACGGGGCCGAAGCCGTCCTGCCGACTGATATCGAGCACGACGCGCCAAGAATCAAGCTCTACACAGAAGCCGAAGCCAAAGAAGCTCGCGAAGATGGAGTCGACCTGGTTGAAGAGGTCCGGCTGATGGCCGAGTCCAGGTCAACCGTATATCAGCAAAGCCTCCGTCGCTACCACAGCCGGAAGGTCAAGACCTTAGCATTCCGAGAAGGAGACCTAGTGCTCCGGCTGATCCAGCGGACAGCCGGACAACATAAACTAGCATCCCCATGGGAGGGTCCCTTCATCGTGAGCAAGGCAGTAGGCAATGATTCCTACTATCTCATAGATGCCCAAGAGGCTAAGAAAAACAAGCCGGACAAGGCTGACGAGGAGACTAAACGTCCCTGGAATGTCAGGTTACTCCGCCCATTTTACACATGAGAACAGGAATGTATGTATCCCTTGTATCCCTTTTGTAAGCTATGAAAAGCATGCGCCAAGAGCGCCGTTTCCAACAAGTGTTTCGCATACTTTACTTTGTTTCGCCAATTGGCTTGAACCCTCTCACGCGGTCGGCTCAGTAACGTGATCCGGTTTCCGACAGCCGGCTTCCGATCCAGCTACAGACCGCAACCCGGCTGTCCGGCTGGCGGGAGTAAGGTCTAGGGAGCCGGCACGCGAAAAACGACTAAGGGAAAGAGTAAAAGCGAGTTGACTTGCAACTTTTCATAAAAGTGCCGGATTGCCGAATTCAGCTCGTTCGACTGAAATACTATCGGCCTCACCCAGCGGCCCGCTCTTGATCCGGCGACGGATCGCAAGTCGGACGTACGACCGGCAAGGGCACAGCCAAAGAGTGGGGCGGATGGGAAAAAGCGAACGAGTCGAAAGAAAGCAACTCGGCACACAAATGATTAACAAACACATTAAAGTGCGACATAATTAAAGGGCGATAATATTCATACATCTGCACCCGGCATTCCGGGGATTTAATAAATTGTCTTGGCAAAAGAACAACTGGAAAGCAGGAAATCTAAGCCAGAGGGGCATCAGCGGAGCCGGCTGCCGGGTCGTCCTCAGGCGCGTCCTCCGCCTCCTCATCGTCCATGTAATCTTCATCGGATGGAGGAGGGTTCGGGTCCGCGACGAAGAGGGTCTTGTCGACGAACTCGGCGATGGTACTGGCTCGAGCAAGGCGGGCGGCCTTGAGATCGACTGGGAGCTTGTCCTCCACGCCGGCTCGCCGGAACTCGAGCTGCCCCAGGTCCACCTCGTTGTACCAGGAGAGGACGAAGGACGGCGCCATGTCGGCACCGGCGCGCGTGGCCGACTCCTTCCGGCCGAGGAAACGGTCCGGCGCCCGCTCCATCGCAGAGATGAGGCCGGAGATATCTTGCGGCGCCGCCTCTTCAGGCCACAGCAGGGGCACCAGCTCTTCGGCCGCCTTCCGAAGCTCCCAGCCGAGCTTGGTGATGGGCTCGATGCGGGCAGCCATGGACGCCAGGTGGTCCTCCATGGAGAAATACTCCGAGCTGCCCTCGCCGGCCTCCCGCCTCCTGGAGTCGCGCGCAACGCCAACGGCTGTCAAAGCCGCCTCCTGCGTCTCCGGGAAGGCCGCTGCAAGAAGAAGAAGCATGTTAGAAGCCACCAAAAGCCGAAATAAGCTGAAAAATGCAAACTTTCGAAGTCCTAGTAGCTCGGCGGCAGCCGGCATGAACCGATCGCCCCAGCCCGAAGATGGAGATTCCGAAGCTCTAAAGTAAGATCGGCGGCAGCCGGCATGAACCGACCGCCCCCAGCCCGAAGATGGAGATTTCGAAGGAACAAAGCAAAAGCCTGGCGGCAGCCGGCACGAGCCGACTGCCCCCAGCCCGAAGATGGAGATTCCGAAGCTCTAAAGTAAGACTGGCGGCAGCCGGCATGAACCGACTGCCCCCAGCCCGAAGATGGAGATTTCGAAGGAACAAAGCAAAAGCCTGGCGGCAGCCGGCACGAGCCGACTGCCCCCAGCCCGAAGATGGAGATATCGAAAAATCAAGTTTCTGCCGCCGGCTGCCAACGTAAGCCGGCAGCCGACAGCCGAAAGCCGGCAAAGGGAAAGGAACATAAAGATGCACTCACCCGCCAAGCCGCGATCAAGCGCGCCAAAATCATCGGCCCAGCGTTTGGCAGTAGCCGTCAGCTCTGTGGACTTGGTGGTGACCTCCTCCTCGCAGCCGCAAGCCGCCGCTTCTCCACCTCCGTCAGCCGCCGGCTCAGATCATCCACCTTCTCCTTCTCCGCCGTCCTGAGGGAGTTGAGCTCGGTGAGGTGGTTCTGCTCCAGCTGGCGCAGCCGCGTCAGCTCCTGCTCAGCCAGCTTGAGCTTGCGGGCGGCGGATCGGCCCGCCTCCTCGCTCACGGCGCACTGGTCGCGAGCGGCTCGGAGATCCGACTCCAGCTGCGGGACCTTGGCAGCTTCAACTACGAGGCAGCCAGAAAGAAATGTCAGCCAACCGAAGATCAGAAAGGAAATAAGACATCAAGTCGAAAGAAGCATAGAGCTTACCCTTGACGGCTTCCAGCTCGCGAGCCAAGTCGGCCCGGTCCAGCTTGGCCTTGTGGTAATGGGTAACGGCGTGATTATACAAAGTGGTGCGCCGGTCCATCATAGCCTAAGGAAAAGAAAAGGTTAGTCAATCAGGCGAAACCCGTGCCGGCTCCAAGCAGCCGGCCCGTGCCTCGGAGGGCTACCAGGATAATAATCAGATCAAAAACAGTCGAAGCTCACCTTGCCGGCTTCCTCCACCTTGGCGACGTTAGCCGCGGCCTCGGCTGCCCTGGCCTTGAGATCGGCCTGCAGGCTGGAGAAGAACATCTCCACCGATGCTTGGCCGAGGTTCCCCTCCCGGCTGGTCACCTCGTAGGAATCGGCACGGAGCCACGCCTGCTCCATGGTGGCAGCCGAGCCGAGGCTGGAGTCGGAGGCGGACGGCACCTGAAGAAGAAGTGCGCCCTTGGCCACGTGCAGGCCCTGCTGCGGCGCCGATGGGGCTTCCGTCCTCACCAGCGCGCGCGAGTCGGCGCCCTCCGTGCGCGCCGGCTCGTCCCTTGCCGGCTCTCGCCTGGTCGGCTCCCCCATAGTCGGCTCCGGTGGTGGCGGCGCTCCGTGCGAGGCAGACGGTCCAGTCGGCGCAGCCATCTCCGGCGCCTGAGGTGCCCCCTCCGGACTTTCGTCCCAGCACCACCACGCTCGGCCTGGCTCCGGCCCCGATCGCGGGCGGCGCAGCCCTGCCGGCTCCGGTTCCAGTCGCAGGCGGCGCAGAGCTGCCGGCTCTGGCTCCGGTCGACGGCGGCATGCCCAAGCCGGCCCCAGCAGATGGGGCCAGAGGGCGAGTCCGGCCCGGGAACATGTCGTCCAGCGTCACCTGGCGAGTCGGCTCCACCCGCCGCGGCAGGCGGCGGCGGTGTAGGTGCGCGCGAGGAAGGCTGCGGCGTCTGCTCCCTCCTCTGGCGGGGAAGCGGCGACACAACGCGCGGAGCTTGCCGGGAGCCGCCGCCCTGGGCAAACTTGATAGGGACCCTAGCCGGATAAACAGAGAGATAATAAGCATAAAAATAAGGAAAGAAAAGGAATCAAACAAAAAAGGAGAGAAAGAGCTCACCCGGCCTGCTCCGGGACCATCTTCGGCTGATGCCGGCGCTGCTTCTTCGCCTTCGCCTCCAAGGCGGCGGTGGAGCCGACTCGCTTCGTGCCCTTGGGCGCCGAAGTCGCCGTGGTGCTTGGCGGCCTCGTACGCAGAGGCACGGCGGGGATGGGCCCCGTGCCGGACGTCGCCGGCTCCTCCTCCTCCTGCTGCTCTGGCGAAGGAGGCGGATTGTGCTCCCCCTGGCCGCCTAGACCGGGCGCCTGCGGCAGGTCGTCGTCGCCGGCATGATCGCCGGCTTGATCTGCCGGATCGACGTGATCCGGCG
This sequence comes from Lolium rigidum, assembly GCF_022539505.1. NCBI lineage: Eukaryota > Viridiplantae > Streptophyta > Magnoliopsida > Poales > Poaceae > Lolium > Lolium rigidum. The sequence continues at coordinate 82,804,983 of NC_061513.1, forward strand.
TCCACCTCTTCGTCGCCAGGTCGCCGTCCTCGACGTTCTGGCGCTCAAAAAGCTAGAAAGACAGAAAAAGCATAAACATGTGACAAGCCGGAAGTCGGCAAAAGAAAAAAGAAGTCGGCCTCGCAGCCGCAAGCCGGAAAATGGCAAAGACACGAGGCTTACCCGCGCCGGTGGATGGTCCCTGTCGCAAGGCACCAGCCCGTAGCTCCAATCCTCCGACAGGTTCGCCTTGGTGATGTAGTTCACCCGGCTGGCCACCTGGGCCTTGGTGAGCGGCGCCTTGGACGTGCGGTTCGGATCGAACCGGCCGGACATGTGCCCGATCTTGTGGGTGCGTAACTGGAGCGGCAGCACCCGGCGCTCGGCGATGGTGCAGAGGAGATCTTCGGCAGTCAGCCCGCCATCGGTGGCTGTCGCCAGGAAGTCCCAGAGCAGGTTCACCTCGGCGTTCGGATCCGTCGAGCGGGCGTTGTGGCTCCAGTTGATCCGACCAACCGGAGGAGCCGGGTTGAACTCCGGCAAGTTGATCCGGTCGACGAGCACCCCCTCGTTGCGCACATAGAAGAATGACATCTGCCAGTTCTTCACCGAGTCAACGGTGGGGATTTTGGGGAAAGGCGTACCGGGCCGGGTGTAGATCGAGGCGGCGCCGCAGTCCCGCAGGCGGCCCTCAGTGGTCTGGGCCTTCAAGTAGAAGAGCCGGCTCCAGAAGTCGATGTCCGGCCACAAGCCGGCGTAAGCCTCCATGAACGCTACGAAGCAGCTCAGGAGGACGCACGCGTTGGCCGGCAGGTGATGCGGCTGAAGGTCGAAGTGGTTGAGGAACCGCCGGAAGAACGGCGAAGCCGGCAGGCCCAGCCCGCGATTGAGGTGCGCGCCGAAAACGACGCGCTCGCCGGGCTCCGGCCGGGGCTCCTTCTCCTCGCCGGGCACCCGCGTGATCACCGACTGCGGGATGCGCCGGAGGCGCACCAGGCGATCGATGTCATCCTCCCGCATGTAGGAGCCCCTCCACGATCCGCTGGGAGACGCCATTGACGAGGTCGAGGAAGAAGATGACCAGGAGAGGCGGAACGGCGAGGAAGAGCCTTGCGACCGCGGCGGCCACAGCGGCGGCTGAGGACGCTCCGTCGAGACGCGCGGCCCCGTGGTGCCGGATTGACGGAGTGGCGGCGGCGGACCGGAGTTCGCCAGCGGGAGACGTTCGCCGGAGCAACAGTGAGCTCGAGCGCGCAGAGAGCGAGGGGAGCGGGAGCGCGAGGAGGGAGAAGTGAGCAGGTGCCGCCTCGGTACCCTCCCCCGCGGCATTTATAGCCGACCGCGGCGGGCAGTTGGTCTCCACGTGGCGATCGTGGCCACGCCGCCCGGATTCTTTGCGCATTAACGTCGCCCACGTCCACAACGGTTATCGGAAACGGCCACACCACGTCGCCCACTACCGCACCGGATCCGGAGGGACATTGATGTGACCAGACGAACCGACCGCCAGGCCAGGCGTCAGACTGGTCAAGTCGGGCGCAGGACCCGAGGCGGCGGAGTCGGACAAAAGTTCCACTCGAACCAAGATTCATCAACAAGGCGGAGGCGCCATCAAACTTTGCGAGAAAGCAAAAACTATACAAGTGTAAATAGCAGCCGGCTAGGAGCAGCCGACAAGAACGAGCCGGATGAGGGCGCAGCCGACTGAATGAAAATTCTCAGTCGGCCCCTCCAAGTGCCGCCAAATACATTCAAGAAGCCAGGAAAACCTGCCTAGGTCCTTCTAAACGCAGGACCTTGCCAGCTTCGCGGGCTAATGTCGGGGGGAAGACCCCGGGTAGGGCAATGGACGCGGAGCAGCCGGCTGACCACCGGCCGGCCGGCGGCAAAGGCCGGCTGAGGAGCAGCCGGCTGGCGCCGTGGCCGGCTGGTCCGGAAGCCGGCTGGCTCTAGGTCCTAGTCGGCCTGGCTACGGCCGCCAATGCTGTAGCTGGGCTGGCTTCTACAAGCCATATCCGACTGGGGGTTTGTACCTCAGACCGACTCGAGGCTGGCGAATCTTGCACTGGAAGGAACCGGGTTGGTGATCCGGGTTCCCGAAGTCCACGCTGACTTCATCTTCCGTAAAGCGCGGGGCACTGTGGAGCAATAGTGCCACGCGCCGGACAGGCCATCATGGCTTACGACGCGCCGTACAGGCTACAGTGGCTGACGGCGACAGGGACGCTTCCTCTCCATACCGCTGGCCTGGGCAGCCGGATGGGACAGGCCACTACGCCTCAACGGCTCCTGACGTCACCGCCTCGGGAAGGAGCGGAAGCCGAAGCCGGCCAAGCTAGCTAGTAGACTATAGGGTCTTATATGTAAAGTGCCGGTGCCTATATAAGCTGCACTACCCCCTCTCGTGCAGGGAGGATCGATCACTTCTTACTCACTCTAGTCTTAGCGCTGCCCTGTGAGAGAGACCTTCGTCTACCTTAGCCTCCCGAGAGCAGCCGGATACAGCTCTAGGAGCACCATTGTACTCGTGATATCATCATATACACTCATAGCAGGAGTAGAGGTGTTACCTCCATCGGAGGGCCTCGAACCTGGGTACGTCGCCGTGTCGCTCGTGCCCATACCCGCTTCCGGATACCGCCGTGAGATCTCTCAGGAGCCCCTTCGATTAGCCATCCTATGGCATATGCCGTGACGATACCACGACACTCTTTGGGTGTGTACTTCCTTGGTGGATCTCTAGTCTCAGTTGTACCATTGAAAAGTCTGCTTCTCCTGTATGGGTGATTTTTATCAAGAAATCGCCGATGCCCAATATATCCAATTTTGTTTTTCAAAGGTTCAGCGCAAGGATTCTCATCGCAATGCACACACGCATGAAATCCTCTTGTGCTTCGGCTCGACATAGTGGCATATCCGGGATAATCATGAATAGACCAAAGAAACGCAGCATGCAATGGGAAATATTCCTCTGTGCATGCATCAAATGTCTCCACACCACTCCATAGCTGCATCATATCTTTTATCAGTGGCTGCATAAATACATGAAAATCTTTCCCTGGGGAATACTTTCCGGGGATTAGCAATGCCATCATGTAATTCGATTGATCCATGCACATCCATGGTGGGAAGTTGTAAGGAATCACAAAAACAGGCCACATACTGTAAGGATTACTCATACTTCCAAAAGGACTGAAGCCGTCTGTGGCAAAACCTAGTCTTATGTTACGAGGATCTTTAGCAAACCAATCAAACTTGCCATCAAAGTGCTTCCATGCCTCACCATCAGCAGGGTGCCTCAGTACATTGGGCTCAACAACCCTCTTCTCTTTGTGCCATCTAGTATGTGTCGACATTTCCTTTTTAACAAATAGTCTCTGCAACCTTTTAATTATAGGAAAGTACCTTAACACCTTGTGAGGGATTTTCTTTTTTCCAGTAGGGTCTCTATATCTTGATAATCCACAAACATGGCAGTTCGTATCGTCCTTGTGATCTCCCCAAAATAAAGAACAATCAAACTTGCATGCATGAATTGTCTCATAACCAAGCCCAACATCAGAAAGAACACTCTTAGCATCAGCATATGATTTGGGAAAGTCCACATCTGGCAAAGCTGTACGTAAAAGCTGAAGTAAGAGATCAAATCCTCGGATTGTTATCCGGCTGTATGATTTGACATGAAGGAGCTTAATGATGAACGACAACCTAGTGAGAGAGGTGCATCCCTCATAAAGTTCTTTTTTCGCTGACTCAATTAGATTAGCATACAGATTTGGCAGGTCAGGACCTTTATTTCCAGACTTCTGTAGTTCATCGATCATACTAGACGAATCATCAACATAACAATCACCATTGTCTTCCTCTTCATCGTTGTCACTATCATACGCACCATCATCGTTTCTATCTCGCCCTTCGTCATCACTAAAATCTTCCCCATGTCTAGTCCATCTTGTATACGTCATGGACATACCTGAACAATTGCAGTGATCCTCGATTGTTTTTATATCCTGACGTATCAGATTTAGGCAGTCCTTGCAAGGGCACAAGATTGGTTCATCTGTATTGTCCAAGTGTTCTCGCGCAAACTTGATGAAATCCCTAACACCTGCCATGTACTTTGTTGTGAACTTCTTGGTGCCATCAGTTATCCAACTTCGATCCATTGCCTACAATTCAGTTAAGAACATGCCAACGTTCTTCGAACGGATCTTGACAACCGATTAAAAAATCTAGACCTAACGAACAATCGGGAGAACTCACCGATGATGCGTCTCGCCGCCACCACAATGGAGCCTTCACGGAATTCTTCTCACCTCGACGAGAACCCTAGTCGATTCGACCGTTAGCAAGAGCACCTATATAGGCCGTGTCTGCTAGCGCCGCGACTTAAACGAGGCACCCTCGGCCGACATAAATATTAATAAGGGAATTATTATGTCGTAACATCTAGATCACACCATTGAAATAAATATGTAGAATAGACTACTTACGGATCCGGATCAAAATTCCATATCTACCTTAGCGGTAAGACTCCGCGTCGGTCACGCCGAAGCCCTTGTTCGATTCTTCCAAACCACAATTTTTACTTGTTCCTGACAAGTGGGTCACGCATGATATATAAAACTAATAACATTTAATAAAGTAACTTAGTAATTTTTTGTCACCTCGATCTTTGATTTCGTCACCTATTAACAGACACGATGGAAGCCCTTCCCGCTTGGGTAATGGGTGACGATTTTTTCTTGACGAGAAATCATACCGTCAAGCATTACCTTAAATGCTTGACGAAAGATGAATTCGTCACCTATAAGGACACATCCATGACGGTATGCATTTTTGTCACCAGGGTTTTCGTCAACAAATCCCCCATCTCTTGTAGTGAAAGTTGCGTACATATATGAGGATTACTCATGAATTTTCGCAGATTTTTCTGAGTTTTCTACAGAGAGTTCTACTCAAATTCGTGACAGCTAGAAATCTGTTTCTGCGCAGAAATCCAAATCTAGTATCAACCTTACTATCAAAGACTTTACTCGGCTCAACAATGCAGTAAAATAAAGATAAGGAGAGGTTGCTACAGTAGTAACAACTTCCAAGACACAAATATAAAACAAAAATTGCAGAAATAAAACAATGGGTTGTCTCCCATAAGCGCTTTTCTTTAACACCTTTCAGCTAGGCGCAGAAAGTGTAACTCAAGTATTATCAAGAGATGAAACATCAACATCATGATTTTCCTTAAAAACACAACTTGTCTCAATAGGTATCTTAGATGCTCCATTATCTAAATTTCCCATAGTGGTGCTAAGGGCTTTATCAATTTTAGGCTTATAATAATTCTTTGGCTTAGGCACTTTAGAGACTGATGACGCGTAAAGCACACGCCCGTTGGGAACCCCAAGTGGAAGGTGTGATGCGTACAGCAGCAAGTTTCCCTCAGTAAGAAACCAAGGTTTATCGAACCAGTAGGAGCCAAGAAGCACGTTGAAGGTTGATGGCGGCGGGATGTAGTGCGGCGCAACACCGGGGATTCCGGCGCCAACGTGGAACCTGCACAACACAACCAAAGTACTTTGCCCCAACGAAACAAGTGCGGTTGTCAATCTCACCGGCTTGCTTGTAACAAAGGATTAACCGTATTGTGTGGAAGATGATTGTTTGCAGAGAAAACGAGTAAAACAAGTATTGCAGCAGATTTGTATTTCGAGTATTAAAAGAATGGACCGGGGTCCACGGTTCACTAGAGGTGTCTCTCCCATAAGATAAAAGCATGTTGGGTGAACAAATTACAGTCGGGCAATTGACAAATAGAGAGGGCATAACAATGCACATACATGTCATGATAAATATAGTGAGATTTAATTGGGCATTACGACAAAGTACATAGACCGCCATCCAACTGCATCTATGCCTAAAAAGTCCACCTTCAGGTTATCATCCGAACCCCTCCGGTATTAAGTTGCTAAACAACGAGACAATTGCATTAAGTATGGTGCGTAATGTAATCAATAACTACATCCTCGGACATAGCATCAATGTTTTATCCCTAGTGGCAACAGCACAACACAACCTTAGAACTTTCCGTCACTGTCCCAGGTGTCAATGCAGGCATGAACCCACTATCGAGCATAAATACTCCCTCTTGGAGTTAAGAGCAAAAACTTGGCCGAGCCTCTACTAATAACGGAGAGCATGCAAGATCATAAACAACACATATGTAATAACTTGATAATTAACATAACATGGTATTCTCTATCCATCGGATCCCGACAAACACAACATATAGCATTACGGATAGATGATCTTGATCATGTTAGGCAGCTCACAAGATCCAACAATGAAGCACAATGAGGAGAAGACAACCATCTAGCTACTGCTATGGACCCATAGTCCAGGGGTGAACTACTCACTCATCACTCCGGAGGCGACCATGGCGGTGTAGAGTCCTCCGAGAGATGAATCCCCTCTCCGGCAGGGTGCCGGAGGAGATCTCCAGAATCCCCCGAGATGGGATCGGCGGCGGCGTCTCTGGAAGGTTTTCCGTATCGTGGTTTTTCGCCTCAGGGTTTTCGCGACGGAGGCTTTAAGTAGGCGGAAGGGCGAGTCGGGGGCTGACGAGGGCCCCACGCAACGAGGCGGCGCGGGCCCTTCCTTGGCCGCGCCGCCTTGTGGTGGTGGCCCCTCGTGTCCCCACTTCGTATGCTCTTCGGTCTTCCGGAAGGTTCGTGGCAAAATAGGACCACGGGACTTGATTTCGTCCAATTCCGAGAATATTTCGTTACTAGGATTTCTGAAACCAAAAACAGCAGAAAACAAGAATCGGCACTTCGGCATCTTATTAATAGGTTAGTTCCAGAAAATGCACGAATATGACATAAAGTGTGCATATAACATGTAGGAATCATCAATAATATGGCATGGAACATAAGAAATTATCGATACGTCGGAGACGTATCAGCATCCCTAAGCTTAGTTCTGCTCGTCCCGAGCAGGTAAAACGATAACAAAGATAATTTCTGAAGTGACATGCCATCATAACCTTGATCATACTATTTGTAAACATATGTAATGAATGCAGCGATCAAAACAATGGTAATGACATGAGTAAACAAGTGAATCATAAAGCAAAGACTTCTCATGAATAGTACTTCAAGACAAGCATCAATAAGTCTTGCATAAGAGTTAACTCATAAAGCAATAAATCAAAGTAAAGGCATTGAAGCAACACAAAGGAAGATTAAGTTTCAGCGGTTGCTTTCAACTTGTAACATGTATATCTCATGGATAATTGTCAACATAGAGTAATATAACAAGTACAATATGCAAGTATGTAGGAATCAATGCACAGTTCACACAAGTGTTTGCTTCTTGAGGTGGAGAGAGATAGGTGAACTGACTCAACATGAAAGTAAAGAGAATGGTCCTTCAAAGAGGAAAGCATCGATTGCTATATTTGTGCTAGAGCTTTTATTTTGAAAACATGAAACAATTTTGTCAATGGTAGTAATAAAGCATATGAGTTATGTAAATTATATCTTACAAGTTGCAAGCCTCATGCATAGTATACTAATAGTGCCCGCACCTTGTCCTAATTAGCTTGGACTACCGGATCTTTGCAATGCACATGTTTTAACCAAGTGTCACAATGGGGTACCTCCATGCCGCCTGTACAAAGGTCTAAGGAGAAAGCTCGCATTTTGGATTTCTCGCTTTTGATTATTCTCAACTTAGACATCCATACCGGGACAACATGGACAACGGATAATGGACTCCTCTTTAATGCATAAGCATGTGACAACAATTATTATTCTCATATGAGATTGAGGATATATGTCCAAAACTGAAACTTCCACCATGATTCATGGCTTTAGTTAGCGGCCCAATGTTCTTCTCTAACAATATGCATGCTCCAACCATTAAGGTGGTAGATCTCTCTTACTTCGGACAAGACGGACATGCATAGCAACTCACATGATATTCAACGAGAGAATAGTTGATGGCGTCCCCGTAAGCATGGTTATCGCACAACAAGCAACTTAATAAGAGATAAAGTGCATAAGTACATATTCAATACCACAATAGTTTTTAAGCTATTTGTCCCATGAGCTATATATTGCAAAGGTGAATGATGGAATTTTAAAGGTAGCACTCAAGCAATTTACTTTGGAATGGCGGATAAATACCATGTAGTAGGTAGGTATGGTGGACACAAAAGGCATAGTGGTTGGCTCAAGTATTTGGGATGCATGAGAAGTATTCCCTCTCGATACAAGGTTTAGGCTAGCAAGGTTATTTGAAACAAACACAAGGATGAACGGTGCAGCAAAACTCACATAAAAGACATATTGTAAACATTATAAGACTCCACACCGTCTTCCTTGTTGTTCAAAACTCAATACTAGATGTTATCTAGACTCTAGAGAAACCAAATATGCAAACCAAATTAGCAAGCTCTAAGTGTTTCTTCATTAATGGGTGCAAAGTATATGATGCAAGAGCTTAAACATGAGCACAACAATTGCCAAGTATCAAATTATTCAAGACATTTTAGAATTACTACATGTATCATTTCCAATTCCAACCATATAACAATTTAACGAAGATGAAACTTCGCCATGAATACTATGAGTAGAGCCTAAGGACATACTTGTCCATATGCTACAGCGGAGCGTGTCTCTCTCCCACAAAGTGAATGCTAGGATCCATTTTATTCAAACAAAACAAAAAACAAAAACAAACCGACGCTCCAAGCAAAGTGCATAAGATGTGACGGAATAAAAATATAGTTTCAGGGGAGGAACCTGATAATGTTGTCGATGAAGAAGAGGATGCCTTGGACATCCCCAAGCTTAGACGCTTGAGTCTTCTTAGAATATGCAGGGGTGAACCACCGGGGCATCCCCAAGCTTAGAGCTTTCACTCTCCTTGATCATATTGCATCATACTCCTCTCTTGATCCTTGAAAACTTCCTCCACACCAAACTCGAAACAACTCATTAGAGGGTTAGTGCATAATAAAAATTCACATGTTCAGAGGTGACACAATCATTCTTAACACTTCTGGACATTGCATAAAGCTACTGGACATTAATGGATCAAAGAAATTCATCCAACATAGCAAAAGAGGCAATGCGAAATAAAAAGGCAGAATCTGTCAAAACAGAACAGTCCGTAAAGATGGATTTTATTAGGCCACCAGACTTGCTAAAATGAAAATTCCCAAATTTAATGAAAGTTGCGTACATATCTGAGGATCATGCACGTAAATTGGCTTAATTTTCTGAGCTACATACAGGGAGATAGACCCAGATTCGTGACAGCAAAGAAATCTGGAACTGCGCAGTAATCCAAATCTAGTACTTACTTTACTATCAAAGACTTTACTTGGCACAAAAAAACTCAAAACTAAGATAAGGAGAGGTTGCTACAGTAGTAAACAACTTCCAAGACACAAATATAAAACAAAAAATACTGTAGTAAAAACATGGGTTGTCTCCCATAAGCGCTTTTCTTTAACGCCTTTCAGCTAGGCGCGAAAGTGTATATCAAGTATTATCAAGGGGTGGTGCACCTACAGCGGGGTTTGGAGTTTTCTCAACCAAGCATAGTATATTGGATACATAAGTTTCAGCGTCTCCCTTTTCATTAGTCTTGGGCTTGCTACTCTCATCGAACAAATTTTCAGGAACAAGCCAAGCATAGTTATTTTCTAGTGCATCATTCATAGCTAAGAGTTTACATGGTATTGGTGCTTTGATCTCCCCACCATCATTAGTATTATTAGTGTATTTTATTCTATCCATGTCCATTTTTTCAAGGAGACCAATAAAATTAGTATGAGAACCAAGCATATTAAATTTAGCAAAGACCTTTCTAGCCTCTCTTGCTAGACCACCAAATTCTCTAAGAAGGGTTTCTAAGACAAAATCTTTCTTTTCCCCTTCTTCCATATCACCGAGTGTAAGAAACATGTGTTGGATTATAGGATTGAGATTAACAAATTTAGTTTCCAACATGCGAACTAAAGCAGCGGCAGCAATTTCATAAGTGGGAGCAAGTTCTACCAAGTGTCTATCTTCAAAATCTTCAGTGGTACTGACATGAGTGAAAAATTCTTCTATATTGTTTCTCCCAATTATAGACCCGCGTCCTACCGGTATGTCTTTTGTGGTAAAATTAAAAGGAAACATGATGAATCAAGTAAAGTAAATGCAAGTAACTAATTTTTTTGTGTTTTTGATATAGCGTGCAAGACAGTAAATAAAGTAAAGCTAGCAACTAATTTTTTTGTGTTTTGATATAAGTGCAGCAAACAAAGTAGTAAATAAAATAAAGCAAGACAAAAACAAAGTAAAGAGATTGAGAAGTGGAGACTCCCCTTGCAGCGTGTCTTGATCTCCCCGGCAACGGCGCCAGAAATTTAGCTTGATGACGCGTAAAGCACACGCCCGTTGGGAACCCCAAGTGGAAGGTGTGATGCGTACAACGGCAAGTTTCCCTCGGTAAGAAACCAAGGTTTATCGAACCAGTAGGAGCCAAGAAGCACGTTGAAGGTTGATGGCGGCGGGATGTAGTGCGGCGCAACACCAGGGATTCCGGCGCCAACGTGGAACTTGCACAACACAACCAAAGTACTTTGCCCCAACGAAACAGTGAGGTTGTCAATCTTACCGGCTTGCTGTAACAAAGGATTAACCGTATTGTGTGGAAGATGATTGTTTGCAGAGAAAACAGTAAAACAAGTATTGCAGCAGATTTGTATTTCAGTATTAAAAGAATGGACCGGGGTCCACAGTTCACTAGAGGTGTCTCTCCCATAAGATAAAAGCATGTTGGGTGAACAAATTACAGTCGGGCAATTGACAAATAGAGAGGGCATAACAATGCACATACATGTCATGATAAATATAGTGAGATTTAATTGGGCATTACGACAAAGTACATAGACCGCCATCCAAGCTGCATCTATGCCTAAAAAGTCCACCTTCGAGGTTATCATCCGAACCCCCTCCGGTATTAAGTTGCTAAACAACGGACAATTGCATTAAGTATGGTGCGTAATGTAATCAATAACTACATCCTCGGACATAGCATCAATGTTTTATCCCTAGTGGCAACGAGCACAACACAACCTTAGAACTTTCATCCATCGTCCCGGTGTCAATGCGGGCATGAACCCACTATCGAGCATAAATACTCCCTCTTGGAGTTAAGAGCAAAAACTTGGCCGAGCCTCTACTAATAACGGAGAGCATGCAAGATCATAAACAACACATATGTAATAACTTGATAATTAACATAACATGGTATTCTCTATCCATCGGATCCCGACAAACACAACATATAGCATTACGGATAGATGATCTTGATCATGTTAGGCAGCTCACAAGATCCAACAATGAAGCACAATGAGGAGAAGACAACCATCTAGCTACTGCTATGGACCCATAGTCCAGGGGTGAACTACTCACTCATCACTCCGGAGGCGACCATGGCGGTGTAGAGTCCTCCGAGAGATGAATCCCCTCTCCGGCAGGGTGCCGGAGGAGATCTCCAGAATCCCCCGAGATGGGATCGGCGGCGGCGTCTCTGGAAGGTTTTCCGTATCGTGGTTTTTCGCCTCAGGGTTTTCGCGACGGAGGCTTTAAGTAGGCGGAAGGGCAGAGTCGGGGGGCTGACGAGGGCCCCACGCAACAGGGCGGCGCGGGCCCTTCCTTGGCCGCGCCGCCTTGTGGTGGTGGCCCCTCGTGTCCCCACTTCGTATGCTCTTCGGTCTTCTGGAAGGTTCGTGGCAAAATAGGACCCTGGGACTTGATTTCGTCCAATTCCGAGAATATTTCGTTACTAGGATTTCTGAAACCAAAAACAGCAGAAAACAGCAAGTGGCACTTCGGCATCTTATTAATAGGTTAGTTCCAGAAAATGCACGAATATGACATAAAGTGTGCATATAACATGTAGGAATCATCAATAATATGGCATGGAACATAAGAAATTATCGATACGTCGGAGACGTATCAGCATCCCTAAGCTTAGTTCTGCTCGTCCCGAGCAGGTAAAACGATAACAAAGATAATTTCTGAAGTGACATGCCATCATAACCTTGATCATACTATTTGTAAACATATGTAATGAATGCAGCGATCAAAACAATGGTAATGACATGAGTAAACAAGTGAATCATAAAGCAAAGACTTCTCATGAATAGTACTTCAAGACAAGCATCAATAAGTCTTGCATAAGAGTTAACTCATAAAGCAATAAATCAAAGTAAAGGCATTGAAGCAACACAAAGGAAGATTAAGTTTCAGCGGTTGCTTTCAACTTGTAACATGTATATCTCATGGATAATTGTCAACATAGAGTAATATAACAAGTACAATATGCAAGTATGTAGGAATCAATGCACAGTTCACACAAGTGTTTGCTTCTTGAGGTGGAGAGAGATAGGTGAACTGACTCAACATGAAAGTAAAGAGAATGGTCCTTCAAAGAGGAAAGCATCGATTGCTATATTTGTGCTAGAGCTTTTATTTTGAAAACATGAAACAATTTTGTCAACGGTAGTAATAAAGCATATGAGTTATGTAAATTATATCTTACAAGTTGCAAGCCTCATGCATAGTATACTAATAGTGCCCGCACCTTGTCCTAATTAGCTTGGACTACCGGATCTTTGCAATGCACATGTTTTAACCAAGTGTCACAATGGGGTACCTCCATGCCACCTGTACAAAGGTCTAAGGAGAAAGCTCGCATTTTGGATTTCTCGCTTTTGATTATTCTCAACTTAGACATCCATACCGGGACAACATGGACAACGGATAATGGACTCCTCTTTAATGCATAAGCATGTGACAACAATTATTATTCTCATATGAGATTGAGGATATATGTCCAAAACTGAAACATCCACCATGATTCATGGCTTTAGTTAGCGGCCCAATGTTCTTCTCTAACAATATGCATGCTCCAACCATTAAGGTGGTAGATCTCTCTTACTTCAGACAAGACGGGCATGCATAGCAACTCACATGATATTCAACAGAGAATAGTTGATGGCGTCCCCAGAAGCATGGTTATCGCACAACAAGCAACTTAATAAGAGATAAAGTGCATAAGTACATATTCAATACCACAATAGTTTTTAAGCTATTTGTCCCATGAGCTATATATTGCAAAGGTGAATGATGGAATTTTAAAGGTAGCACTCAAGCAATTTACTTTGGAATGGCGGATAAATACCATGTAATAGGTAGGTATGGTGGACACAAAAGGCATAGTGGTTGGCTCAAGTATTTGGGATGCATGAGAAGTATTCCCTCTCGATACAAGGTTTAGGCTAGCAAGGTTATTTGAAACAAACACAAGGATGAACGGTGCAGCAAAACTCACATAAAAGACATATTGTAAACATTATAAGACTCCACACCGTCTTCCTTGTTGTTCAAAACTCAATACTAGATGTTATCTAGACTCTAGAGAAACCAAATATGCAAACCAAATTAGCAAGCTCTAAGTGTTTCTTCATTAATGGGTGCAAAGTATATGATGCAAGAGCTTAAACATGAGCACAACAATTGCCAAGTATCAAATTATTCAAGACATTTTAGAATTACTACATGTATCATTTCCAATTCCAACCATATAACAATTTAACGAAGATGAAACTTCGCCATGAATACTATGAGTAGAGCCTAAGGACATACTTGTCCATATGCTACAGCGGAGCGTGTCTCTCTCCCACAAAGTGAATGCTAGGATCCATTTTATTCAAACAAAACAAAAAACAAAAACAAACCGACGCTCCAAGCAAAGTGCATAAGATGTGACGGAATAAAAATATAGTTTCGGGGGAGGAACTCGATAATGTTGTCGATGAAGAAGAGGATGCCTTGGACATCCCCAAGCTTAGACGCTTGAGTCTTCTTAGAATATGCAGGGGTGAACCACCGGGGCATCCCCAAGCTTAGAGCTTTCACTCTCCTTGATCATATTGCATCATACTCCTCTCTTGATCCTTGAAAACTTCCTCCACACCAAACTCGAAACAACTCATTAGAGGGTTAGTGCATAATAAAAATTCACATGTTCAGAGGTGACACAATCATTCTTAACACTTCTGGACATTGCATAAAGCTATTGGACATTAATGGATCAAAGAAATTCATCCAACATAGCAAAAGAGGCAATGCGAAATAAAAAGGCAGAATCTGTCAAAACAGAACAGTCCGTAAAGATGGATTTTATTAGGCCACCAGACTTGCTAAAATGAAAATTCCCAAATTGAATGAAAGTTGCGTACATATCTGAGGATCATGCACGTAAATTGGCTTAATTTTCTGAGCTACATACAGGGAGATAGACCCAGATTCGTGACAGCAAAGAAATGCTGGAACTGCGCGATAATCCAAATCTAGTACTTACTTTATTATCAAAGACTTTACTTGGCACAACAAAACTCAAAACTAAGATAAGGAGAGGTTGCTACAGTAGTAAACAACTTCCAAGACACAAATATAAAACAAAAAATACTGTAGTAAAAACATGGGTTGTCTCCCATAAGCGCTTTTCTTTAACGCCTTTCAGCTAGGCGCAGAAAGTGTATATCAAGTATTATCAAGGGGTGGTGCACCTACAGCGGGGTTTGGAGTTTTCTCAACCAAGCATAGTATATTGGATACATAAGTTTCAGCGTCTCCCTTTTCATTAGTCTTGGGCTTGCTACTCTCATCGAACAAATTTTCGGGAACAAGCCAAGCATAGTTATTTTCTAGTGCATCATTCATAGCTAAGAGTTTACATGGTATTGGTGCTTTGATCTCCCCACCATCATTAGTATTATTAGTGTATTTTATTCTATCCATGTCCATTTTTTCAAGGAGACCAATAAAATTAGTATGAGAACCAAGCATATTAAATTTAGCAAAGACCTTTCTAGCCTCTCTTGCTAGACCACCAAATTCTCTAAGAAGGGTTTCTAAGACAAAATCTTTCTTTTCCCCTTCTTCCATATCACCGAGTGTAAGAAACATGTGTTGGATTATAGGATTGAGATTAACAAATTTAGTTTCCAACATGCGAACTAAAGCAGCGGCAGCAATTTCATAAGTGGGAGCAAGTTCTACCAAGTGTCTATCTTCAAAATCTTCGAGTGGTACTGACATGAGTGAAAAATTCTTCTATATTGTTTCTCCCAATTATAGACCCGCGTCCTACCGGTATGTCTTTTGTGGTAAAATTAAAAGGAAACATGATGAATCAAGTAAAGTAAATGCAAGTAACTAATTTTTTTGTGTTTTTGATATAGCGTGCAAGACAAGTAAATAAAGTAAAGCTAGCAACTAATTTTTTTGTGTTTTGATATAAGTGCAGCAAACAAAGTAGTAAATAAAATAAAGCAAGACAAAAACAAAGTAAAGAGATTGAGAAGTGGAGACTCCCCTTGCAGCGTGTCTTGATCTCCCCGGCAACGGCGCCAGAAATTTAGCTTGATGACGCGTAAAGCACACGCCCGTTGGGAACCCCAAGTGGAAGGTGTGATGCGTACAGCAGCAAGTTTCCCTCGGTAAGAAACCAAGGTTTATCGAACCAGTAGGAGCCAAGAAGCACGTTGAAGGTTGATGGCGGCGGGATGTAGTGCGGCGCAACACCGGGGATTCCGGCGCCAACGTGGAACTTGCACAACACAACCAAAGTACTTTGCCCCAACGAAACGGTGAGGTTGTCAATCTTACCGGCTTGCTTGTAACAAAGGATTAACCGTATTGTGTGGAAGATGATTGTTTGCGGAGAAAACGAGTAAAACAAGTATTGCAGACAGATTTGTATTTCGAGTATTAAAAGAATGGACCGGGGTCCACGGTTCACTAGAGGTGTCTCTCCCATAAGATAAAAGCATGTTGGGTGAACAAATTACAGTCGGGCAATTGACAAATAGAGAGGGCATAACAATGCACATACATGTCATGATAAATATAGTGAGATTTAATTGGGCATTACGACAAAGTACATAGACCGCCATCCAACTGCATCTATGCCTAAAAAGTCCACCTTCAGGTTATCATCCGAACCCCCTCCAGTATTAAGTTGCTAAACAACAGACAATTGCATTAAGTATGGTGCGTAATGTAATCAATAACTACATCCTCGGACATAGCATCAATGTTTTATCCCTAGTGGCAACAGCACAACACAACCTTAGAACTTTCTGTCACTTGTCCTAGGTGTCAATGCGGGCATGAACCCACTATCGAGCATAAATACTCCCTCTTGGAGTTAAGAGCAAAAACTTGGCCAGAGCCTCTACTAATAACGGAGAGCATGCAAGATCATAAACAACACATATGTAATAACTTGATAATTAACATAACATGGTATTCTCTATCCATCGGATCCCGACAAACACAACATATAGCATTACAGATAGATGATCTTGATCATGTTAGGCAGCTCACAAGATCTAACAATGAAGCACAATGAGGAGAAGACAACCATCTAGCTACTGCTATGGACCCATAGTCCAGGGGTGAACTACTCACTCATCACTCCGGAGGCGACCATGGAGGTGTAGAGTCCTCCGGAAGATGAATCCCCTCTCCGGCAGGGTGCCGGAGGAGATCTCCAGAATCCCCCGAGATGGGATAGGCGGCGGCGGCGTCTCTGGAAGGTTTTCCGTATCGTGGTTTTTCGCCTCAGGGTTTTCGCGACGGAGGCTTTAAGTAGGCGGAAGGGCAGAGTCGGGGGGGCTGACGAGGGCCCCACGCCACAGGGCGGCGCGGGCCCCTCCTTGGCCGCGCCGCCTTGTGGTGGTGGCCCCTCGTAGCCCCACTTCGTATGCTCTTCGGTATTCTCGAAGGTTCGTGGCAAAATAGGACCCTGGGACTTGATTTCGTCCAATTCCGAGAATATTTCGTTACTAGGATTTCTGAAACCAAAAACAGCAGAAAACAGCAACTGGCACTTCGGCATCTTGTTAATAGGTTAGTTCCAGAAAATGCACGAATATGACATAAAGTGTGCATATAACATGTAGGAATCATCAATAATATGGCATGGAACATAAGAAATTATCGATACGTCGGAGACGTATCAGAGACATACATGAATTTTTGCTCCTTACCAACATAAGTTTTCTCCTTAAACTTAAGGGAAGAAAAAGTTGAACCCAAGGTTCCCATAGCTTCTTAAAGTTCACCAATCCTATGGGTTCGGTTATCATGGATAGCACAAGTTTCTAAGACAGCAATTCTTTCATTAGTTCTTCCTAGAGATTTATCAAGTTTATCAGTGTTATCAAGTAATATTTCCAATTTAGTCTCAACACTTGGAAGATTTTTCTCTATGGCCTCCAAGTTTTTCATAACATCTTCAAGAGAGATTTCAATTTTAGCTTCATTAACAGGTGGTATTCCAACTAGACTCTCAATAATGCAAAGCAGGAGTGCCTAGGAAATTACCTCCCGCAAGAGTATCAAGAACATACCTATTCCAGCTAGAGATACCGACATAAAAGTTTCTAAGGAGGATAGTAGTGGAGTGTTTCTTAGTGCACCTATGATGAGCATCACTAATTCTATATCAACCATCTTTAAAACTTTCTCTCCCTTGTTGTTTAACGAACGAACTTCAACTTCAGGATTACTCATTTTAGCAATAATAAAAATAAACTAAGCAAACTAAATTAAATAAAGCAAATGCAAGTAACTATATTTTTTGTGTTTTTGATATAAAGAAAGCAAACAAGACAGAAAATAAAGCAAATGCAAGTAACTAATTTTTTTGTATTTTTGATATAAGGAAAGCAAACAAAACAGAAAATAAAATAAAGTAAAGCAAGACAATAAACAAAGTAAAGAGATTGGATGTGGGAGACTCCCCTTGCAGCGTGTCTTGATCTCCCCGGCAACGGTGTTGGGGGGATGACCCCCGGTGTTGGGGGGATGACCCCCGGTATGCCAAAGGCATGCCAAACCGGATGGTTTGAGCCATCAGGATACCGGTTAGACGTTCATGCCGGAGTCTAAGATAGGCGTTTGGCTGAACAGGCTAAGCCGGTATCCTCATAGTAACTTTGTAAAGTAGTTTGTCTAGTCAAAGATGCCATTAGGGTTTCTTCCAGTGTAAGCCACCCTCTCCCCTATATAAGGAGAGGGGGTACTGCCTCCTACAGGCGCGAGACCACAGAGATAGAGAAAAACCTGTAACTTGTAACTTGTGTGAATCAATGAACATGGTGATCTAGAGCGAGTTCTTCCTTGTGTCTTTCTTCTTCAACCTCTGGCCCTGGCCAAGTTCTTGAGGAAACCATCCGGAAGTTCATCACACCTGATCACAAACCCTCCCCCGAATCCTCTTGCGTCCATTCGGCCCCAATCTAAGCCATCCTATGGCATCTGTCTGTTCACCACGACGACAGTTGGCGCCCACCGTGGGGCATGAAGTGGCGCATGCTGGAGTACACATTCGGGCGGGCCTCCTCGAGTTCGCCGGCGAGCGGACAGTGTCTGCGCTCGTCCAGAGCTTCTACTCCATCGACTTCATCAACGACAACGCGAGGCCGCTTCGCCAACGGCGGCATCTTCCCCAAGAACGGCCGCATCATCGAGTTCGGCAGCCACCGCGTCTACTTCGGCACCGTCCCCGTGCGCCAGCGCCTCTCGCCGGTGCTGGTGGCACCGGACCCGCCAAGATGGCTCTGTGCTGGTCGCGCCGCCGGCAGCGTCGAGGTAATGATGACCGGTGTGGCTGGTGCAGGAAAGTAGGTTGCAGCTGAAGGTGTTGGTCGCGCGGTTTCGACCCGTGCGGCTAAGCCACCGCTGGAGCGCGACACCGGCGCAGCGGGAGCGTCTTCCGCACCACCGGCAACACCTCTCCAAGCGGCGATGAACGCGCTGGCAACCCCCATCGCGCAGAACATCGACCCGGCAGCGGCTCAGGCGGAGCTGGAGGCGCAGCGCCTGAAGATACTCGAGAGCGGCAAAGACATCGTCAAGGCGCAGCGCGAGCTGAACCTAACCATACGTGAGTATAACGCTGCCCATGGCTTTGCTTCTGTTAGCGCTCATGCTGCTAGGATACCGGAAAACCGGCTTAAAGCTCGCAATCTAGATCAGGATTTGCGTAAGGAAATTCTTACCGGCAAGAGTACCTCTGCATCTGTTAGCATTGTAGAGAAACCTAAGTACAGTAGCCCGGATAAAACTATAAAAGCTGCTAAAGCTGCTGTAGATCTATGTGACTCGCTTACCGGAGAGGCTCTGGCAAAACAACAAGAGCGTGTCAGAGAGCTGCTAGATACTGTAGAGCAGTAGAACGCTGAGCAGCTGGCTAAGCTGAACAAGGCTATAGCCTCGAAATCCGCGCGTTCAACAAAGAATGCCGGAAGCAAGTCCCATGGGCAGGCCTCGTCCCCCATCCGGACGGAAGAAGAGAAAAAGAAATGAACGCACGGCAGATGACTGTGTATGATCCGGTCCTTGCCGGTAAACAAAAAGCCGGGCAACACGATGCCGGTAGAAAAAGCCAAGGGGCAGAGCGAGGCTACGCCAAGGAAGGCTATGCCGGAAACAATCATGCCGGTAGACACGAAACCGGGCAAAACTATCCGGCTGCAAGGGCAGCGTACGATGAAGAGGAAGAGATGCCTCCACCAAGGTACCGGCAGGCAAGGGCCGCGGCACCAGAACATTACGATGAAGCTGATTCAACAAGGCTCACCGCTTACCGGAAACCTCTGGGAGAGCGGTTGGGAGAAAGATACTTACCGGAACGGGATGCGAGGCACCGTCTGGATAGAGTGTACTTGTCAGAAATGATCGAGGAGGAAGGTCCTCCAGGTCCAAAGTGCTTTGGCCCAAGAATCATGAGAGAAAAACCACCAGTTCGCAACTTTGCATTGCCCCGTGACACAAAAACATACGATGGCACTACGAAGCCGGAGGATTGGCTAGCGGATTACGTGACCGCGGTATACGTCGCAGGCGGTGGAGGAACCGTAGCAGGAGGAGGAAACCGGCGTTGGGCCGTGAGGATCATACCATCGTTTTTGGTTGGACCGGCAAGAATCTGGCTAAACAACTTGCCGGCAGGAAGCATAAATGGCTGGCTGGATTTTGAGGAGGCTTTTGTGAGCAATTTCAGCAGCACCTATCAAAGGCCAAACAGGCCGCAGCAACTTGCTCTGTGTGTGCGGCGCCCGAACGAAACAGACCGGGATTATCTGGCCCGGTGGAACACCACAAGGAACTCCTGTGAAGGGGTAATCGAGGCACGGGCCATTGCTTGGTTTAGCGATGGGTGCGAGAAGAGGTTCGCCGTTGTGGCAAAAGCTGCAGCGGAACATGCCGACAACGTTGGCGAGAGATGATACGTGTGGCGGATAGCTATGCGTTGGGAGACCCAACGCAGCCGGCGATGCAACCTGAACCGGAACAGCTACGCCAAGAGCAACACCGGGATAACCGGAATAACAAAAGAAGAGAGGATTTTCCGGATCGAAGGTACGGTCCGCGGCAGGTTGCTGCTTGTGCGAGAAAACTACGAGGCCGGCGGCGATCGAGAGACAAAGAACCGGATCGCAGCCGTGGGCGGGTCCAAAGAAACAATGGGTGGAAAAGAAACCCCGGGTCCGGAAAAGAAACCGGCAAGAACCCGCAAAATACACCATGGAAGCTGCCATGGACCAACCATGCCGGTGGCACACACCGAATCCGGCACACCCGTCAAACCATCTGACGAAGGATTGTACCTGGACCAAGTACTTGATGCAAAAGGGAACGGTAAAAGATGCACAGCCACCACAAGACATGCCGCGGCAGCAACAGCTACCGCCGCCACCCCCACTTACCGGGGCAAACGCCTTACCGGTGCCGCCAAACCGGCAGCAGTACCAGCAAGTTAACCGGGTGGAACAAGATGATAACCAGCCACCTCCACCGGCACCTTTAGGCCGGAATGTTTACGAAGATCCACATTTGTGCTGTGTTGTCTTTGTCACTGAGCCAACAGATAGGCAAAGTGTACACCGCCGCTCCATGGAGGTCAATGCTGTGATGCCGGCAGTTCCCAAGTACATGATGTGGTCCAATCAGGAAATTACCTGGTCATCTAAGGATCACCCTAAGATCATGCCGAATCCGGGTGGATATGCTCTTGTCGTGGACCCAATCATGAAAGGGCCGCAAACTCGAGTGAAGTTCAGCAAAGTGCTGATAGACAATGGCAGCAGCATCAACATCATGTACAAGCACACCATGCATACCCTGGGCATAACAGAAAACATGCTTCAGCCAACGCGCACGACTTTCCATGGAATCGTTCCGGGTTTGTCCTGCGCACCGGTTGGAAAGGTCCGGGTGGATGTGTCATTTGGAGGACGTGACAATTGCCGGGTTGAGAACCTGGAGTTTGAGGTGGTGGACTTAGATAGTCCGTACCATGCTTTGCTGGGGGGACCGGCGCTGGCGGCGTTCATGGCCTCGACCCACACGGCGTATCTCAAGATGAAGATGCCGGCACCTCGTGGACCTCTAACTGTGGTGGGAAACTACAAGATCTCGCTGGAAACGAGCATCTGCCGGATCGAACCTAGCGGAATCGCTGGTGATCGCGGAGGAAAAAAGAAGGATGCAAACCGCAGTTGCGCTCGCTCGGTCCTCACAGTTGAGCTTAGCGGCGATGAGTGCAAGTCTGAGCGCTCCGGCGTTTAAACCGACAAAGGAGACAAAGGACATCGTGCTGGACCCGGCTTTCCCTGAGCGTACCGTTCGTATCGGTGCCGGCCTCAGTAAGGCATAGGAAAGCGCGCTCCTCAGCTTCCTCCGTGAGAATCGGAATATCTTTGCCTGGTCTACTGATGACTTGGTAGGTGTTCCGAGGGAGCTGGCTGAGCACTCTCTAAACGTTCGGAAAGATGCCAAGCCGGTGCGACAACCATTGCGCCGGTTCGGCTGAAGATAGGAGGAAGATCATTGGAGAAGAGGTGACAAAGATGCTGGTTGCCGGTTTCATTGTGGAAGTCACGCATACTGAGTGGCTGGCCAACCCGGTAATGGTTGAAAAGAAGAAAGATGAGAACCTGGAGGCAAAGGCTCCGAAGGTGTGGCGCATGTGCATCGACTACACCAACCTCAACAAGGCTTGCCCAAGAGACCCTTTTCCTTTACCACGGATCGATCAAGTGATTGATTCCACTGCTGGGTGTGAGTTGTTGTCTTTCCTGGATGCGTACTCCGGTTTCCACCAAATCCCCTTGAAAAAGGAGGATCAAATAAAAACTGCGTTCATTACCCCGCACGGGGCTTACTGCTATATCACTATGCCTTTTGGTTTGCGCAACGCTGGTGCAACGTACCAGCGCTGTATGCAAAAATGCTTGTTTGATCAAATCGGAAAGAATGTGCAGGTGTATGTGGATGACATCGTGATAAAAACTAAGGTAAAAGATACCCTAATCGATGATATCCGGCAAACGTTTGATAACCTAAGAAGGTTCCGGATGAAACTCAATCCGGCAAAATGTACCTTCGGTGTCCCTGCCGGCAAGCTGCTGGGTTTCCTCGTCTCAAGCCGAGGCATTGAGGTCAATCCGGTTAAGATTAGGGCAATTGAGAGAATGACAATACCGCAAGATTTGAAGGACATACAAAAGTTCACCGGAAGCTTAGCATCGCTAAGCCGGTTCATAAGCAGAGTTAGGAGAAAAGGCCTTGCCGTTGTATGCCTTAATGAGAAAATCCGATAAGTTCGTCCGGACCCCTCGAGTCGGACGCAGCGTTCAAGGAACTGAAAACAATGTTAGCAACCGCGCCCATATTGGCTTCGCCGTTGGAAAGAGAACCGATGTTATTATACATAGCAGCAACCAACCGGGTCGTGAGTGTTGTTGTGGTAGTAGAAAGAGAAGAGGAAGGAAAAACCGTCCAGAGGCCGGTATACTACCTGAGCGAGGTGCTCTCCCTCTCAAAGCAAAACTACCCGCACTTCCAGAAAATGACCTATGGCGTGTTTATGGCCGCCACAAAACTCAAGCACTACTTCGAGGAACATCCTATGAAGGTGGTGAGTGAAGCACCCATCTCTGATATCATGTGCAACAAAGACGCTAGCGGCAGGATTGCTAAATGGGCAATACAGATATCACCGTATGTTCCGGTGTACGAAAGAAGAGACGCCATCAAATCGCAGGCTTTAGCTGATTTTTTGGTCGATTGGGCGGAAATGCAATACAAGCCCCCGGATCAAAGACTGGAGTACTGGAAAATGCACTTTGATGGATCCAAGCTCAAGGAGGGCCTAGGTGCCGGTGTGGCGCTAACCTCACCAAGGGGAGATCATCTCCGGTATGTTTTACAAGTGCATTTCAGGGCATCAAACAATGTCGCTGAGTATGAAGCCTTGATCCATGGGCTTAAGGTCGCAAAAGAAATCGGTGCACACCGGATCATTTGCTATGGAGATTCAGACCTTGTGGTGCAGCAGTGTTCCGGGGATTGGGACGCAAAAGATGCCAACATGGCCTCGTACCGGTTTCACGTGCAAAAGATTGCCGGCTTCTTCGAAGGCTGTGAATTCCACCATGTACCGCGTGCAGAAAATGAAGCTGCGGATGCTCTGTCCAAGATAGGCTCATCCCGACAAGAAATTCCTCCCGGAATAGCCTTGGCACACCTGAGAGTACCATCAATCAAGCCAAGTCCAGAGTCGGAATCAATTTTCGTACCGGAGTCACACATCGTACCAATGGACATCGACGAAGGGAACCCGGGGACTGTTCCGGTAAGCTCGGGGACTGTTCCGGTAAGATCGAACGCTGCCGCGCCGATACCGGAAGAAACAATGCTAGTAGACATCATGGACATAGACGTACCGGTATTCCTGGTTCGGGAGACTCCGTCCTGGGTTAAACCTATTAAGGAATTCCTGATCAACGGCACCTTGCCGGCTGACGAAAATGAATCAAGGAGAATCCAAAGAAGGTCCAAGGCATATACGTTCATCAATGGTGAAGTGTACAAGAGACGCGTCACCGGTGTCCTTCAAAGATGTGTGGAACCGGAAGAAGGGAAAGAAATGCTTGAGGAAATTCACCAAGGAGAATGTGGGCACCATGCCTCATCAAGGGCACTGGTAGCAAAAGTATTCCGGCATGGATTTTACTGGCCCACTGCTTTGGAAAACGCTGAGGATTTGGTAAGAAAATGCAACGGGTGCCAGAGGTACGCAAGCAAAATCATACCCCAGCGTCCGGTTTAAAGACAATACCATTGACATGGCCGTTCGCCGTTTGGTGCCTTGACATGGTTGGCCCATTCAGGACTGCAAGAAGCAGCATGACCCACATCTTGGTTATGGTGGATAAGTTCACCAAGTGGGTAGAAGTGAAACCTGTCGCAAAATGTGATGGGCACACAGCAGTGAAGTTCTTGAAAGATGTCATTTTGCGGTATGGATACCCGCACAGCATTATTACTGATAATGGAACCAACTTTGCTCAAGGTGAGTTCAAAAGATTTTGTGAGGATAAGAATATCCGGTTGGATTTGTGCTCGGTGGCACACCCACAAGGCAACGGCCAAGTGGAAAGAATGAATGCTTTGGTACTCTCCGGTATCAAACCCAGACTCATTGACGCAGTGGAAAAATCACCGGGGTGTTGGCTTGATGAGATACCATCAGTGCTATGGAGTATAAGAACAACTCCAAACCGGTCTACCGGATACACTCCGTTCTTCATGGTTTATGGAGCGAAGCGGTCATACCAACCGACATCATCCATGATTCACCAAGAGTACAGCTCTATACTGAGCAAGAGGTCAAAGAGGCCAGAGAAAATGATGTGGACTTGCTAGAAGAAGCAAGAGAGCTGGCTTTGGCAAGAACAGCCATTTACCAGCAAAACCTCAGACGCTATCATGACCGGAAAGTTAATCCAAGAGTTTTCCGGGAAGGAGATCTTGTACTTCGCCTAGTGCAGCGCACTGAAGGCCGGCATAAGCTCTTGCCACCTTGGGAAGGTCCCTTCATTGTAAGCAAGGTGCTTCACAATGATGCGTACTACCTAATTGATGCACAGGAGTGGAAAGAAGGAAAGGCGGACAAGTCCGGAGAGGAGAGCAAACGTCCATGGAACGTAGCTCTGTTGCGTCCTTTCTACTCTTGAAGTGGTGGTGTAAGAAGTTCCTTTTTTGTACCTTATATGCTATGAATAAAAGATGCCGGAACATTGAATGAGTCTCGGGGACTACCCCGATAAGATTGCATGTAACTTGTCTATTTTTTCAGTTTACCGGTTGCTTATTGAACGTTTTTTCTTTCCGGTTTAGTAGTGTGCTAAACCCTACCGGAGTCTTCGACTCTGCTGCTGTCCGAAAACCGGCTTCATGGCAAGCAAGATAAACCGGTAGGGGATAAGCACATGAACTGCGGAGAGAGGGAGCAGGAAAGAACAATCCGGAAAATTTAACTAACCCCGGTTAACCCGGTTTTTTGCAAAATTTCGAAGTTATTTCTAAGTTCAAGAAAATGCTTGTTTGGTGAAAGAACCTTGTGCTCATACGCCAAAGAACGCCCAGAGAAGGCAGGCAGAGCCAAGGCAAAAGAACCAAGTGTGCATCAAATTGAATGCGGGAACAATTTGGAAATCTTTGCAGTGCAGGATAAAACCAAAACCATGAGCAAATGTGCTAAACCAAACTTAGAAATACTTACCTACCGGTATAACTTACCGGCAGAAAATGTTGTGCGGCAACCACAAGCAAACTTATGGTTTTACATCATAAGCCCCGGCATACCGGGGCAGAATTTAACAAACATTGTTTTTGAGGCAAGCAGGGCCAACAGATAGATCACGAGGCAAACATTTGATAAAAGGTCATCGAGGCAGCGGGGGCGTCGGGTGGAGCGGCACCGGCCTCGGCATCTTCGGGGGAGCAGCGCCGGCCGGGAGCTTCCGGCGGCACGTCCTCGGCGGCCTCATCTTCATCTCCCTCGTCTTCTTCTTCCTCATCGCCGAGGTAGTCCTTGACGCCGGGAGGAGGAGGGATGAAGGTGCGGACTTCGGCATACTCAGCAAGCCGGTATGCCCGGTCCTGCCGCTTCGCGGCGAGCGCCGGATCCGTGTCCGTAGGAGCATCTGCGCGTACGCCTTGGAGAGCATCCAGATCCAGAGCAGG
The DNA here is from genome assembly GCF_022539505.1 of Lolium rigidum. Taxonomy (NCBI): domain Eukaryota; kingdom Viridiplantae; phylum Streptophyta; class Magnoliopsida; order Poales; family Poaceae; genus Lolium; species Lolium rigidum. Next base: position 82,831,139 of record NC_061513.1, read on the forward strand.
GTACCATGAGCACGCGGAGCGCAGCGCCGTGTCAGCTCCAGCACGAGCCGCGGAGCATTGCCACTCACGGATCCGGTGCCCGGCATCCTTGAGCCGGTTGGCAGTGAGCGTGATGTTCTCCGGCAGCTCCTCCTCAGGCCACAGCACCTTGAAGATTTGGATGGCGGCAGTTGGCAGGTCGGCAAGAAGCCGGTCGACGCAGCGCATGTGTTGGACCCGCTGAGAAGGCGACAAGATAGTCGTACCCATCCCAATGCGCGTCCATATTGGGAAATTCCCGCGCAATCCGATCCTCCCTCACCTTCTTCACGGCATAGACCTGAGATTCCGGGAAATGCTCTGAAGAAAGCATAAGCATGAGATACCGGAAGAAAGTATGTCGAAAAAAGCAAGGAACAAAGATGCATTTTCAAAAGAAGAAAGCTTATAAGCGAAAAAAGGGGCAAGGGAACTTACGGAGAGCAAGCGCATCTATCTTCATAACCAACCGATCGTATTCCCGGTGATCAGTGGTCATGGTCTCAATAAGGCGCTCCGCTGCTTTCCGCGCCTTCCTCTCCTCATCTAGCTCTGCCGTCAAAACGATGTTGGAGTTCGTGGAGTCCTCCACAACCTCCGCCAACTTGGCTTCAGCTGCAACCTGGGCGTCCTTCAAGGCTTGCTCATGCCGGAGCGCGGCTTGTATAGCCTGTTCCTTAAGCTCCCCCAAGGCGGTCTTCTGGGCCTCCAGCGCCTCGTTGTGCTCCTTGAGGAGCTGCTCCTTCTCGCCTAAGTACCGGAAAGAAAAGTCTTAGCAAGCAACAATAGAAAGGATGGTTAGCAGAAAAAGAAAGGATGGTACCTTGAAGCTTGGTAACCTGGGCCTTCAGGGCCTCGAGGCTAGCTTCCGGAACAACTGTTAAACAAAAGAATGCGTAGATATCAAAGAAGGAAACATTCCGGTGAAAAGATGCCGGAGGAAAAAGAAACAAAACAAACCTTGGCAGTGGCTGTGGGCCTCAGCAAGGTCCCGATGCTCCCACAGAAGCTCCTCAAAGAGTTGCTTCCGGGCGTCAGCAGTGCTCTCTTCAAAGGAAGGTGGTTGTGAGAAAGAAAAAAACAAGGTTTCAACCCGAAACTCGGGGACTGGCAGTGCCGGTTTCATGCTAAGCTTTTAATATGAGTTTTGCGCTAAGAACAAAGTTCTTAGCCCGAAACTCGGGGACTGGCAGTGCCGGTTTTACGCTAAGTTTTTAAGTTAAGTTTTATGCTAAGAGCTGCGCTCTCACCACAAAACTCGGGGACTGGGAGAGTAGACAAGATCCGGAAAGAAAAGAAACCGGCATCAACAGAAATTATAAAAGAGAGTTAGTAAAACTTACCACCACATTGTTGGTAGCATCGTACCAGGCACTGTCGAACTCTTTCACGGCGCGTTTAAGCCGCATGAAATGTTCTTCAGTGGACCGAGCCCGGCAGGATCCGGTGCCGGAAGGCGATCCTTTCCCCAGGCCGCGGGTTGAAGTGGAGATGTCCGCCTCATTCCACCTCTGGGCATAGGGGAGAAGGTGCCCCAGGTCCTTGCCCGCGCGCTTCAGATCAACAATTCGACCCAGGAGGCCGGTGGGCTTGTCCTGAGCAGCGAGGGCAGCAGGGCCGACGTGCAGCACCACGTCCCTGAGCCGCCTGAGGTGGCGCCCTCCACAGCCTTGCCACGGGAAGCCCCGGGCTTGAGGAACTTGGTGATCTTGGGGGTCCCGGACGGCGCCGGTTGCTTGGCCGCGGAAGGTCCTTGGCTGGGCGGCGGTGTCGGCGTGGCCTCGGGAGGAGGAGAAAATACCGGCGCGGAAGTATCCGGCGCGGTGGGGGAAGAGCTTGGCTGTTTCTTCTTCTTCTTCGGGGGAGGAGGAACCAGAGGTTCCGCCTGCCCGGCATCAGTCTGGCCGGCGCCGATGTTGCTGGCGCCGGTATCTTGAGTCTCTGGAGGGGAGGTGAGGTCCTCCTCCGCGCGGTGATCTGGAGGTGTTGGGGCCGCGCGCCCCGAACTTGTAGTGCCCCCCGAAGGGGAGGCAGAAGTGTTGCCGGCATCAGATGGTACCGGACTTGAGTGAGGAGGAGGAGTTGAAGTCCTCGTGGAGCCGGCGGAGCCGGCGGAGCCAAGCTCAAGTGCGGGGCTGAAAGAAAGGAAAAAGAGAACGAGTTGGAAAAAGCAACCGGAGAAGAACTCGGTGGAAACAAAGAGAGTATAAAGAGAAATAAAAACTTACCCGGAAGACATCGGCATCCGCCTCTGCTTGTAGCGCTTGGTGCCAACCTGCTTCCCTCCTATGACTTCAGTTCGAAGACGTTTGCCAGAGGGAGCATGGCTGGGGCCGGCGTCAGCGGCTGGGGGATCACTCTTCTGGCTTTCGGCCATGAGATTATCCAAGAACTCATCCCCAACCTCGGCTTGCAGAGGAGGCACGTGCTCATGGACCTGTGGGTTGTTGCTGTCTGAGGGAATGTCTACAGAATGGAAATAACAAAAAGAGCATAAGAAAACGAACGGAAAAGCTACCTCAAGTATGGTCAAATCATCGGACGAACCAGCTGGTTCCGGCGGAGACTTGCCGAGGCGGGAAGATGGAGTCCGGCCCATCCTTAGATCCAGCCAATGAATGACGGGATCCGGATCGTACTTGTCCAGGGGCCTCTTCCGGCAAGGGCCTCGCCGGTCTGAATCAATCCGGGGGAAGCGGGCCTTGGCCTGAAAACAAAGGAAGAAAGAAAGATTAGACACAAGTGCAAAAGTTACCGGTAATACGACCTGAGCCGCATATCTTCTTACATCTTCGGACGGAGGATTCCTGGCGCTGAGAGGGCAAAGGCCCCACTCCCAGTCATCCGGCATGTCCGTTTGGCAGATTTGGCTTGCCTTTAGGACCACGTCCTTTTTGCTCAAGGCCAAGCCGGTGATCTTAGTGGGATCACCGGGGCCGTACATCTCACTAATCTTGTGAGCGCGCTGCTGGAGGGGAAGCACCCGGCGGCTGATGAAGGTGCGGATGATATCGTCGGAACAGATGTTGGTATCCTTCATCAACCTCTGCATGAAGCGCACCACCCGGTTCGTCTCGGCATGATCCCTACCGGGGTTGTACTGCCAATTGGTCTTGGCGGGCGGCGCCGGTTGAACGCCGGCAAGTTGATGAGGTCTTTGTCGCCCGCATTCTTCACATAAAAGAACGTTGTCTGCCACAACCGGCAGGACTCGAGGCCGCTGAACTTAAAAAAGGGGCTCCCTTGGCGGGAGCCGATGATGCAGGACCCGCATTGAACGGGGGGTTTGGTCTTAGGAATGTCCTTGCCCTGGACCGAGTTGATCCGGAGGGAGAAAAAGCGGGCAAACGTCTCTCGAGCGGGACGGATGCCAATGTAGCCCTCCATGAAGGCCACAAAACAAGAAAGGTAAAAAACGGCGTTGCCGGGAAGGTGGTGAGGTTGGAGGCGATAGAAGTCGAGGAATTGACGAAAGAAATCGAGGCGGGAAGGCCGAAGCCACGCTCAAAATGAGCAAGGAAAACAACGGCTTCACCGGGTTCGAGCACCGGTTGGATCTCGTCGCACGGAGGCCGGCAGATGACTCCTTCCGGAATCCTCCTAGACCGGTAGAGCCGGTCGATCTCATCTCGGGTCACGTCGGAACCTCTCCAGGCTCCGCGTGTCTTGTCCTTTTCGGAGGCCCGGCTAGATGTGCCGGCCTCTCGTTTCCGGCTGGATGCCCGATCCATCCGGGCGAGGTCTTCGGTTAACCCGTCGGAAGTGCTGCTACCTTGGTTGCTAGAGGTGGCAGCGGGGAGAGACCCTTCGCTAGACATAAGGATCTACGAGATGCCGAAATCTACCGAGAAACAGTTTTCCCCAAACGGACCCTCGCGCGAAGATCTACGAGTAAGAGAAAAAGGAAAACAAAGAACGGATAAATACTCTACCGCCCCCAAGATCCGAAGTGCAAGAAAGAAAGGGGTAAAGGCGCATCGGGCCTAACCTGAGGCGGCGGAGTCGCGGAGGAAGAGGTTTGCCGGAGGAACGGCAAGCCTGCGGCCAGCGAGGAAGTCCGTCGACGGCGAGGCGGAGAAGTTCTCGAAGAAGCACGAATGCAGCGGACGCGGAGAGCGCGCTGCAGATGGTTCCCGCACGAGGAGGTCCGGTGGAACGGCGGCGTGAGTTCGCCGGGCGACGGGCTCGAGCGAGCGGCGGCGGACGGAGAACGGTGAAGGCACGGAGTCGAAGAGCAATGTGCGCGAGGAAGTGGAGAATGCGAGAAGAGGAAGAAGGGGCGGCGGTTGCGCTTATAAAGAAGAAGGGGAGTGGGCTGAAAACCGCTGGGCCGTGGCGGTTCGCCTCGCGGCCCGCGACGGTTCGCACCATGGGCCGCCACGTGTCAGAGAAATACACGCGAAAAGACAAGAGGCCGCACGGAGGCACACAGGAGATCCAGCACGGCTAGTGGGCTCCGCAGCGGTGCATTAAATGGGCGCGCGGGAGTCGAAGTGAAATGACAACTGACACTGGCGCGTCAGTCACAGTGCGCATGTCTCTGTCAGGCGCGGGGCCCGAGATATTCTCGACTTCGCCGAGGAGGTGTTTAATGGTTAAGATACCGGAAGACAAGATACCGGGGAATGATTTACGAGGAAAAGATAAGGAAGATCCGGGCAAAGATGCCGGACCCGAGCCTAACGCCGGGTGGATCAAACCGGTATCCAAAGAAGTAAGAACCTGGCATGGTCTGTTGGATAGAATCCGCCAGACTATACCAGCTTCGGGGACTAATGTTGGGGGGATGACCCCCGGTATGCCAAAGGCATGCCAAACCGGATGGTTTGAGCCATCAGGATACCGGTTAGACGTTCATGTCGGAGTCTAAGATAGGCGTTTGGCTGAACAGAGCTAAGCCGGTATCCTCATAAGAGGGATACCGGAACCGGATAGAAAAGGTACCGGGCCACCGGAAGGAAGGGCTTGTCGGCAAAGCTGGTCAAAGATTCTCTCCGAGCTAGAAGACAAAGATGAGCTAAGCAAAGTAACTTTAGACGAAGGGCTGACGATAAAGAGAAGGATGACGGTCAAAGAAGCCGGAGGACGTCAGTGCCCCTGATTAAAGAGGACTCCGGTGTCATCTATGAATAAAGTAACTTTGTAAAGTAGTTTGTCTAGTCAAAGATGCCATTAGGGTTCCTTCCAGTGTAAGCCACCCTCTCCCCTATATAAGGAGAGGGGGTACTGCCTCCTACAGGCGCGAGACCACAGAGAGAAAAGAGAAAAACCCGTAACTTGTAACTTGTGTGAATCAATGAACATGGTGATCTAGAGCGAGTTCTTCCTTGTGTCTTTCTTCTTCAACCTCTGGCCCTGGCCAAGTTCTTGAGGAAACCATCAGGAAGTTCATCACACCTGATCACAAACCCTCCCCCGAATCCTCTTGCGTCCATTCGGCCCCAATCTAAGCCATCCTATGGCATCTGTCTGTTCACCACGACGACACCCGGTATGCCAAAGGCATGCCAAACCGGATGGTTTGAGCCATCAAGATACCGGTTTAATGTTCGTACCGGAACATAGAGATAAGAAGTTAGCTAAGTGAGGCTAAGCCGGTATCCCCAAGAGGGGTATGCCGGAACCGGGTAAGAAGATGCCGGGCTACCGGAAAGGAGAGCATGTCGGCAGGACTGGTCAAAGATTCTCTCCAGAGCTAGAAGACAAAGATGAGCTAAGCAAAGTAGCTTTAAACGAAGGGCTGACGATAAAGGGAAAGATGACGGTCAAAGAAGCCGGAGGACGTCAGCATCCCTGATTAAAGAGGACTCCGGTGTCATCTATGATTAAAGTAGCTTTGTAAAGTAGTTTGTCTAGTCAAAGATACCATTAGGGTTTCTTGCCCTGTAAGCCACCCTCTCCCCTATATAAGGAGAGGGGGCAGCCTAGGGTTAGAAGAACACTTGTACTGAGGAACTTGTAACCTGTTGAGATCAATAAAGAAGATGATCTAGAGCGAGTTCTTCCTTATGTCTTTCTTCTTCAACCTCTAGCCTTGGCTAAGTTCTTGAGGAAACCATCCGGAAGTTCATCCCGTCTAATCACAAACCCTCCCCGAATCCTCTTGCGTCCATTCGGCCCCAACTTAAGCCATCCTATGGCATCTGTCTGTTCACCACGACGACAGTTGGCGCCCACCGTGGGGCATGAAGTGGCGCTTGCTGGAGTACACATTCGGGCGGGCATCCTCGAGGTCGCCGGCGAGCGGACAGCGTCTGCGCTCGTCCAGCGCTTCTACTCCGTCGACTTCATCAACGACAACGCGGGCTGCTTCGCCAACGGCGGCATCTTCCCCAAGAACGGCCGCATCATCGAGTTCGGCAGCCACCGCGTCTACTTCGGCACCGTCCCCGTGCGCCAGCGCCTCTCGCCGGTGCTGGTGGCACCGGACCCGCCAAGGTGGCTCTGTGCTGGCCGCGCTGTCGGTAGCGTCGAGGTAATGATGGCTGGCGCAGCCGGCGCAGGCAAGGAGGCTGCGGAGGAAGGTGCTGGTCGTGCGGCTTCAACCCGTGCGGCCAAGCCACCGCTGGAGCGCGACACCGGCGCACCGGGAGCGTCTTCCGCACCACCGGCAACACCTCTCCAAGCGGCGATGAACGTGCTGGCAACGCCCATCGCGCAGAACATCGACCCGGCAGCGGCTCAGGCGGAGCTGGAGGCGCAACGCCAGAAGCTGCTCGCGAACGGCGCCGACATCGTCCGAGCGCAGCGCGAGCTGAACCTAACCCTACGTGAGTACAACGCTGCCCATGGCTTTGCTTCTGTTAGCGCGCATGCTGCTAGGATACCGGAGAACCGGCTTAAGGCTCGCAATCTAGATCAGGATTTGCGTAAGGAAGTTCTTACCGGCAAGAGTACCTCTGCATCTGCTAGCATCGTAGATAAACCTAAATACAGTAGCCCGGATAAAACCATAAAGGCTGCTAAGGCTGCTGTAGAGCTGTGTGATTCGCTTACCGGAGATGCTCTGGCAAAACAAGAAGAGCGTGTTAGAGAGCTGCTAGACACTATCGAGCAGCAGAATGCTGAGCAGCTGGCTAAGCTGAACAAAGTTGTGGCCTCGAAATCCGCGCGTTCGACAAAGAATGCCGGAAGCAAGTCCCATGGGCAGGCCTCGTCCCCCCATCCGGACAGAAGAAGAGAAAAAGAGGTGAACGCACAGCAGATGACTGTGTACGATCCGGTCCTTGCCGGTAAACAACAAGCCGGGCAACACGATGCCGGTAGAAAAAGCCAAGGGGCAGATCGAGGCTACGCCAAGGGAGGCTATGCCGGAAACAATCATGCCGGTAGACACGAAACCGGGCAAAACTATCCGGCTGCAAGGGCAGCGTATGATGATGAGGAGATGCCTCCACCAAGGTACCGGCAGGCGAGGGCCGCGGTACCGGAACGTTACGATGAAGCTGATTCAACAAGACTCACCGCTTACCGGAACCCTTTGGGAAAGCGGTTGGGAGAAATAAACTTGCCGGAACGGGATGCGAGGCACCGTCTGGACAGAGTGTACCTGTCTGAAATGATCGAGGCAGAGGGTCCTCCGGGTCCAAAGTGCTTTGGCCCAAGGATCATGAAAGAGCAACCACCAGTTCGCAACTTTCAGTTGCCCCGTGACACCAAAACATACGATGGCACCACTAAGCCGGAAGACTGGCCCGCGGATTATGTGACCGCGGTATACGTCGCGGGCGGCGGAGGTTGTATAGCCGGAGGAGGAAACCGGCGTTGGGCCGTAAGAATCGTGCCAACGTTCCTGGTAGGACCGGCAAGAATCTGGCTGAACAATTTGCCGGAAGGAAGCATAAATGGCTGGTTGGATGATACGTCTCCGACGTATCGATAATTTCTTATGTTCCATGCCACATTATTGATGATATCTACATGTTTTATGCACACTTTATGTCATATTCGTGCATTTTCTGGAACTAACCTATTAACAAGATGCCGAAGAGTCGATTCCTGTTTTCTGCTGTTTTTGGTTTTAGAAATCCTAGTAACGAAATATTCTCGGAATTGGACGAAATCAACGCCCAGGGTCCTATTTTGCCACGAAGCTTCCAGAAGACCGAAGAGGAGTCGAAGTGGGGCCACGAGGCGCCGCCACACTAGGGCGGCGCGGCCCAGGCCCTGGCCGCACCGACCTAGGGTGTGGGGCCCTTGTGTGGCCCCCCGCATTGCCCTTCCGCCTACTTAAAGCCTCCGTCGCGAAACCCCCAGTACCGAGAGCCACGATACGGAAAACCTTCCAGAGACGCCGCCTCCGCCAATCCCATCTCGGGGGATTCTGGAGATCTCCTCCGGCACCCTGCCGGAGAGGGGATTCATCTCCTGGAGGACTCTTCACCGCCATGGTCGCCTCCGGAGTGATGAGTGAGTAGTTCACCCCTGGACTATGGGTCCATAGCAGTAGCTAGATGGTTGTCTTCTCCTCATTGTGCTTCATTGTTGGATCTTGTGAGCTGCCTAACATGATCAAGATCATCTATCTGTAATGCTATATGTTGTGTTTGTCGGGATCCGATGGATAGAGAATACTATGTTATGTTAATTATAAAGTTATTACCTATGTGTTGTTTATGATCTTGCATGCTCTCCGTTATTAGTAGAGGCTTTGGCCAAGTTTTTGCTCTTAACTCCAAGAGGGAGTATTTATGCTCGATAGTGGGTTCATGCCTCCATTGATATCTGGGACGAGTGACGGAAAGTTCTAAGGTTGTGGATGTGTTGTTGCCACTAGGGATAAAACATTGATGCTATGTCTAAGGATGTAGTTGTTGATTACATTACGCACCATACTTAATGCAATTGTCTGTTGCTTTGCAACTTAATACTGGAAGGGGTTCGGATGATAACCTGAAGGTGGACTTTTTAGGCATAGATGCATGCTGGATGACGGTCTATGTACTTTGTCGTAATGCCCAATTAAATCTCACTATATTTAGCATGACATGTATGTGCATTGTTATGCCCTCTCTATTTGTCAATTGCCCGACTGTAATTTGTTCACCCAACATGCTTTTATCTTATGGGAGAGACACCTCTAGTGAACTGTGGACCCCGGTCCATTCTTTTATACTGAAATACAAATCTGCTGCAATACTTGTTTTACTGTGTTCTTGCAAACAATCATCTTCCACACAATACGGTTAACCCTTTGTTACAGCAAGCCGGTGAGATTCACAACCTCACTGTTTCGTTGGGGCAAAGTACTTTGGTTGTGTTGTGCAGGTTCCACGTTGGCGCCGGAATCTCTGGTGTTGCGCCGCACTACATCCCACCGCCATCAACCTTCAACGTGCTTCTTGACTCCTACTGGTTCGATTAAACCTTGGGTTCTTGCGAGGGAAACTTGCTGCTGTGCGCATCACACCTTCCTCTTGGGGTTCCCAACGGACGTGTCGGCTACACGCATCAAGAAAATTTCCGGCGCCGTTGCCGGGGAGATCAAGACACGCCTGCAAGGGAGTCTCCACTTCCCAATCTCTTTACTTTGTTTTTGTCTTGCTTTATTTTATTTACTACTTTGTTTGCTGCATTATATCAAAACACAAAAAAATTAGTTGCTAGCTTTACTTTATTTGCTATCTTGTTCGTTATATCAAAAACATAAAAAAATTAGTTACTCGCATTTGCTTTACTTGATTCATCATGTTTCCTTTTAATTTTACCACAAAAGACATACCGGTAGGACGTGGGTCTATAGTTGGGAGAAACAATATAGAAGAATTTTTCAATCATGTTAGTACCGTTGAAGATTTTGAAGATAGACACTTGGTAGAACTTGCTCCTACTTATGAAATTGCTGTTGCTGCTTTAGTTCGCATGTTGGAAACTAAATTTGTTAATCTCAATCCTATAATCCAACATATGTTTCTTACACTCGGTGATATGGAAGAGGGGGAAAAGAAAGATTTTGTTTTAGAAACCCTTCTTAGAGAATTTGGTGGTCTAGCAAGAGAGGCTAGAAAGGTCGTTGCTAAATTTAATATGCTTGGTTCTCATACTAATTTTGTTGGTCTCCATGAAAAAATGGACATGGATAGAATAAGGTACACTAATAATATTAATGATGGTGGGGAGATCAAAGCACCAATACCATGTAAACTCCTAGCTATGAATGATGCACTAGAAAATAACTATGCTTGGCTTGTTCCTGAAAATTTGTTCGATGAGAGTAGCAAGCCCAAGACTAATGAAAAGGGAGACGCTGAAACTTATGTATCCAATATACTATGCTTGGTTGAGAAAACTCCAAACCCCGCTGTAGGTACACCACCCTTTGATAATACTTGATACACACTTTCTGCGCCTAGCTGAAAGGCGTTAAAAAAAGCGCTTATGGGAGACAACCCATGTTTTTACTACAGTATTTTTGTTTTATATTTGAGTCTTGGAAGTTGTTTACTACTGTAGCAACCTCTCCTTATCTTAGTTTTATGTTTTGTTGTGCCAAGTAAAGTCTTTAATAGTAAAGTGAATACTAGATTTGGATTACTGCGCAGAAACAGATTTCTTTGCTGTCACGAATCTGGGTCTAATTCTCTGTATGTAACTCAGAAAATTATGCCAATTTACGTGAGTGATCCTCAGATATGTACGCAAATTTCATTCAATTCGGGAATTTTCATTTGAGCAAGTCTGGTGCCTTAATAAAATCCATCTTTACGGACTGTTCTGTTTTGACAGATTCTGCCTTTTATTTCGCATTGCCTCTTTTGCTATGTTGGATGAATTTCTTTGATCCATTAATGTCCAGTAGCTTTATGCAATGTCCAGAAGTGTTAAGAATTATTGTGTCACCTCTGAACATGTTAATTTTTATTGTGCACTAACCCTCTAATGAGTTGTTTCGAGTTTGGTGTGGAGGAAGTTTTCAAGGATCAAGAGAGGAGTATGATACAATATGATCAAGGAGAGTGAAAGCTCTAAGCTTGGGGATGCCCCGGTGGTTCACCCCTGCATATTCTAAGAAGACTCAAGCGTCTAAGCTTGGGGATGCCCAAGGCATCCCCTTCTTCATCGACAACATTATCAGGTTCCTCCCCTGAAACTATATTTTTATTCGGCCACATCTTATGTACTTTGCTTGGAGCGTCGGTTTGTTTTTGTTTTTGTTTTTTGAATAAAATGGATCCTAGCATTCACTGTATGGGAGAGAGACACGCTCCGCTGTAGCATATGGACAAGTATGTCCTTAGGCTTTACTCATAGTATTCATGGCGAAGTTTCTTCTTCGTTAAATTGTTATATGGTTGGAATTGGAAAATGCTACATGTAGTAATTTTAAAATGTATTGGATAATTTGATACTTGGCAATTGTTGTGCTCATGTTTAAGCTCTTGCATCATATACTTTGCACCCATTAATGAAGAAACACTTAGAGCTTGCTAATTTGGTTTGCATATTTGGTTTCTCTAAAGTCTAGATAATATCTAGTATTGAGTTTTGAACAACAAGGAAGACGGTGTAGAGTCTTATAATGTTTACAATATGTCTTTTATGTGAGTTTTGCTGCACCGTTCATCCTTGTGTTTGTTTCAAATAACCTTGCTAGCCTAAACCTTGTATTGAGAGGGAATACTTCTCATGCATCCAAAATTCTTGAGCCAACCACTATGCCATTTGTGTCCACTATACCTACCTACTACATGGTATTTCTCCGCCATTCCAAAGTAAATTGCTTGAGTGCTACCTTTAAAATTCCATCATTCACCTTTGCAATATATAGCTCATGGGACAAAATAGCTTACAAACTATTGTGGTATCGAATATGTACTTATGCACTTTATCTCTTATTAAGTTGCTTGTTGAGCGATAACCATGCTTCTGGGGACGCCATCAACTATTCTTTGTTGAATATCATGTGAGTTACTATGCATGTCCGTCTTGTCTGAAGTAAGAGAGATCTACCACCTTAATGGTTGGAGCATGCATATTGTTAGAGAAGAACATTGGGTCGCTAACTAAAGCCATGATTCATGGTGGAAGTTTCAGTTTTGGACATATATCCTCAATCTCATATGAGAATAATAATTGTTGCCACATGCTTATGCATTAAAGAGGAGTCCATTATCTGTTGTCCATGTTGTCCCGGTATGGATGTCTAAGTTGAGAATAATCAAAAGCGAGAAATCCAAAATGCGAGCTTTCTCCTTAGACCTTTGTACAGGCGGCATGGAGGTACCCCATTGTGACACTTGGTTAAAACATGTGTATTGCGATGATCCGGTAGTCCAAGCTAATTAGGACAAGGTGCGGGCACTATTAGTATACTATGCATGAGGTTTGCAACTTGTAAGATATAATTTACATAACTCATATGCTTTATTACTACCATTGACAAAATTGTTTCATGTTTTCAAAATAAAAGCTCTAGCACAAATATAGCAATCGATGCTTTCCTCTTTGAAGGACCATTCTTTTTACTTTTATGTTGAGTCAGTTCACCTATCTCTCTCCACCTCAAGAAGCAAACACTTGTGTGAACTATGCATTGATTCCTACATACTTGCATATTGCACTTGTTATATTACTCTATGTTGACAATTAATCATGAGATATACATGTTACAAGTTGACAGCAACCGCTGAAACTTAATCTTCCTTTGTGTTGCTTCAATACCTTTACTTTGATTTATTGCTTTATGAGTTAACTCTTATGCAAGACTTATTGATGCTTGTCTTGAAGTACTATTCATGAAAAGTCTTTGCTCTATGATTCACTTGTTTACTCATGTCATTACCATTGTTTTGATCGCTGCATTCATTACATATGTTTACAAATAGTATGATCAAGGTTATGATGGCATGTCACTTCAGAAATTATCTTTGTTATCGTTTTACCTGCTCGGGACGAGCAGAACTAAGCTTGGGGATGCTGATACGTCTCCGACCTATCGATAATTTCTTATGTTCCATGCCACATTATTGATGATATCTACATGTTTTATGCACACTTTATGTCATATTCGTGCATTTTCTGGAACTAACCTATTAACAAGATGCCGAAGAGCCAGTTGTTGTTTTCTCGCTGTTTTTGGTTTCGAAATCCTAGTAACGAAATATTCTCGGAATTGGACGAAATCAACGCCCGGGGTCCTATTTTGCCACGAAGCTTCCGGAAGACCGAGGAGGAGTCGAAGTGGGGCCACGAGGCGCCGCCACACTAGGGCGGCGCGGCCCAGTGCCCCGGCCGCGCCGACCTAGGGTGTGGGGCCCTCGTGTGGCCCCCGCGTTGCCCTTCCGCCTACTTAAAGCCTCCGTCGCGAAACCCCCGGTACCGAGAGCCACGATACGGAAAACCTTCCGGAGACGCCGCCGCCAATCCCATCTCGGGGGATTCTGGAGATCTCCTCCGGCACCCTGCCGGAGAGGGGATTCATCTCCCGGAGGACTCTTCACCGCCATGGTCGCCTCCGGAGTGATGAGTGAGTAGTTCACCCCTGGACTATGGGTCCATAGCAGTAGCTAGATAGTTGTCTTCTCCTCATTGTGCTTCATTGTTGGATCTTGTGAGCTGCCTAACATGATCAAGATCATCTATCCGTAATGCTATATGTTGTGTTTGTCGGGATCCGATGGATAGAGAATACTATGTTATGTTAATTATAAAGTTATTACCTATGTGTTGTTTATGATCTTGCATGCTCTCCGTTATTAGTAGAGGCTCTGGCCAAGTTTTTTCTCTTAACTCCAAGAGGGAGTATTTATGCTCGATAGTGGGTTCATGCCTCCATTGATATCTGGGGACGATGATGAGAAAGTTCTAAGGTTGTGGATGTGTTGTTGCCACTAGGGATAAAACATTGATGCTATGTCTAAGGATGTATTTGTTGATTACATTACGCACCATACTTAATGCAATTGTCTGTTTCTTTGCAACTTAATACTGGAAGGGGTTCGGATGATAACCTGAAGGTGGACTTTTTAGGCATAGATGCATGCTAGATGGCGGTCTATGTACTTTGTCGTAATGCCCAATTAAATCTCACTATATTTATCATGACATGTATGTGCATTGTTATGCCCTCTCTATTTGTCAATTGCCCGACTGTAATTTGTTCACCCAACATGCTTTTATCTTATGGGAGAGACACCTCTAGTGAACTGTGGACCCCGGTCCATTCTTTTATACCGAAATAAAAATATGTTGCAATACTTGTTTTACTGTGTTCTTGCAAACAATCATCTTCCACACAATACGGTTAACCCTTTGTTACAGCAAGCCGGTGAGATTGACAACCTCACTGTTTCGTTGGGGCAAAGTACTTTGGTTGTGTTGTGCAGGTTCCACGTTGGCGCCGGAATCTCTGGTGTTGCGCCGCACTACATTCCGCCGCCATCAACCTTCAACGTGCTTCTTGACTCCTACTGGTTCGATTAAACCTTGGTTTCTTACTGAGGGAAACTTGCCGATGTGCGCATCACACCTTCCTCTTGGGGTTCCCTACGGACGTGTCAGCTACACGCATCATTGGACTTTGAGGAAGCTTTTGTGAGCAACTTCAGCAGCACCTACAGAAGGCCAAACAGGCCTCAACAGCTCGCTTTGTGCGTGCAGCGCCCGCAAGAAACAGACCGGGATTACCTGACCCGGTGGAACTCCACTAGAAACTCTTGTGAAGGAGTGATAGAAGCACAGGCCATTGCTTGGTTTAGCCAAGGATGCCGGCGAGGTTCGCCTTTGTGGCAAAGGCTGCAGAGAAACATGCCAACAACGTTGGCGGAAATGATGCGTGTGGCGGAAAACTATGCGTTGGGAGACCCAATGCAACCGGCGATACAAGCTGAGCCGGAACAATCAAACCCGCCTCAGCAGCAATACCGGGATAACCGGAACAACAAAAGAAGGGAAGATTTCCCGATCGAAGGTATGGCTCGCAGCAAGTTGCTGTTGTACAAGAAAACTCGGATGCCAGCGGCAGCCAGAGGCAACGAACCGGATCGCAGCCATGGGCAGGTCCTAAGAAACAATGGGTCGAAAAGAAACCCTGGGGCCAGAAAAAGAATTGGCAAGAACCCGCAAAATACACCATGGAAGCCGCCATGGATCAACCTTGCCGGTGGCACACGCCGAATCCGGCTCACCCGTCAAACCACTTGACAAAAGATTGCACCTGGACCAAGTACTTGATGCAAAAGGGAGCGGTGAAAGACGCCCAAGGACAAGGGGGCAATGCAAAAATGCCACCACCACAAGATATGCCACGCCAACAACAGCTACCACCGCCACCACCGCTTACCGGGGCAAATGCTTTACCGGTATAGCCTCAGCCAAACAGGCAGCAGCAGTATCAGCAAGTCAATCAGGTGGGAGAGGGCCACGGCCAACCACCTCCACCGGCACCTTTGGGCCGGAATGTTTATGAGGATCCAGATGTGTGCTGTGTCGTGTTCGTCACCGAGCCGACAGACAAGCAAAGCCTGCGCCGTCGTTCCATGGAGGTGAACGCGGTGATGCCGGCAGTGCCAAAATACATGTTGTGGTCAGACCAGGAACTCACATGGTCATACCGGGACCACCCCAAAATCATGCCGAATTCGGGTGGCTACGCTCTCGTGGTGGACCCAATCATGACGGGGCCAACGACTCGCGTCAAGTTCAGCAAGGTGCTGATAGACAATGGGAGCAGCATAAACATAATGTACCGGCACACCATGCATACGCTGGGCATAACAGAGAATATGCTTCAGCCAACTCATACGACGTTCCACGGGATCGTTCCGGGTTTGTCCTGCGCACCGGTTGGAAAAAGTCCGGGTGGATGTGTCGTTTGGAGGACGTTGATGGCGTGTATTTCACACGTTCGTTGGGCAACCCCAAGAGGAAGGTATGATGCGCACAGCAGCAAGTTTTCCCTCAGAAAGAAACCAAGGTTTATCGAACCAGGAGGAGCCAAGAAGCACGTTGAAGGTTGATGGCGGCGGGATGTAGTGCGGCGCAACACCAGGAATTCCGGCGCCAACGTGGAACCCGCACAACACAACCAAAGTACTTTGCCCCAACGAAACGAGTGAGGTTGTCAATCTCACCGGCTTGCTGTAACAAAGGATTAACCGTATTGTGTGGAAGATGATTGTTTGCAGAGAAAACAATAAAACAAGTATTGCAGCAGATTTGTATTTCAGTATTAAAGAATGGACCGGGGTCCACAGTTCACTAGAGGTGTCTCTCCCATAAGATAAAAGCATGTTGGGTGAACAAATTACGATCGGGCAATTGACAAATAGAGAGGGCATAACAATGCACATACATGACATGATAAGTATAGTGAAATTTAATTGGGCATTACGACAAAGTACATAGACCGCCATCCAACCGCATCTATGCCTAAAAAGTCCACCTTCAGGTTATCATCCGAACCCCTTCCGGTATTAAGTTGCAAAGCAACGGACAATTGCATTAAGTATGGTGCGTAATGTAATCAACAACTACATCCTCGGACATAGCGCCAATGTTTTATCCCTAGTGGCAACAAGCACAACACAACCTTAGAACTTTCTGTCACTCGTCCCGGTGTCAATGCAGGCATGAACCCACTATCGAGCATAAATACTCCCTCTTGGAGTTAAAAGCAAAAACTTGGCCGAGCCTCTACTAGTAACGGAGAGCATGCAAGATCATAAACAACACATATGTAATAACTTGATAATTAACATGACATGGTATTCTCTATCCATCGGATCCCGACAAACACAACATAGAGTATTACATATAGATGATCTTGATCATGTTAGGCAGCTCACAAGATCCAACAATGAAGCACAATGAGGAGAAGACAACCATCTAGCTACTGCTATGGACCCATAGTCCAGGGGTGAACTACTCACTCATCACTCCGGAGGCGACCATGGCGGTGTAGAGTCCTCCGGGAGATGAATCCCCTCTCCGGCAGGGTGCCGGAGGAGATCTCCAGAATCCCCCGAGATGGGATCGGCGGCGGCGGCGTCTCGGTAAGGTTTTCCGTATCGTGGTTTTTCGCCTCGGGGGTTTCGCGACGGAGGCTTTAAGTAGGCGGAAGGGCAGAGTCGGGGCCCGACGAGGGGCCCACACCACGGGCGGCGCGGGCCCCCCTTGGCCGCGCCGCCATGTGGTTTGGCCACCTCGTGGCCCCACTTCGTATGCTCTTCGGTCTTCCGGAAGGTTCGTGGCAAAATAGGCCCCCGGGTCTTTGTTTCGTCCAATTCCGAGAATATTTCGTTACTAGGATTTCGAAACCAAAAACAGCAGAAAACGAGAACCGGCACTTCGGCATCTTGTTAATAGGTTAGTTCCAGAAAATGCACGAATATGACATAAAGTGTGCATAAAACATGTAGGTATCATCAATAATATGGCATAGAACATAAGAAATTATCGATACGTCGGAGACGTATCAAGCATCCCCAAGCTTAGTTCTGCTCGTCCCGAGCAGGTAAAACGATAACAAAGATAATTTCTGAAGTGACATGCCATCATAACCTTGATCATACTATTTGTAAACATATGTAGTGGATGCAGCGATCAAAACAATGGTAATGACATGAGTAAACCAGTGAATCATAAAGCAAAGACTTTTCATGAATAGTACTTCAAGACAAGCATCAATAAGTCTTGCATAAGAGTTAACTCATAAAGCAATAAATCAAAGTAAAGGCATTGAAGCGACACAAAGGAAGATTAAGTTTCAGCGGTTGCTTTCAACTTGTAACATGTATATCTCATGGATAATTGTCAACATAGAGTAATATAACAAGTACAATATGCAAGTATGTAGGAATCAATGCACAGTTCACACAAGTGTTTGCTTCTTGAGGTGGAGAGAGATAGGTGAACTGACTCAACATAAAAGTAAAAAAGAATGGTCCTTCAAAGAGTAAAGCATCGATTGCTATATTTGTGCTAGAGCTTTTATTTTGAAAACATGAAACAATTTTGTCAACGGTAGTAATAAAGCATATGAGTTATGTACATTATATCTCACAAGTTGCAAGCCTCATGCATCGTATACTAATAGTTCCTGCACCTTGTCCTAATTAGCTTGGACTACCGGATATTTGCAATGCACATGTTTTAACCAAGTGTCACAATGGGGTACCTCCATGCCACCTGTACAAAGGTCTAAGGAGAAAGCTCGCATTTTGGATTTCTCGCTTTTGATTATTCTCAACTTAGACATCCATACCGGGACAACATGGACAACGAGATAATGGACTCCTCTTTAATGCATAAGCATGTGGCAACAATTATTATTCTCATATGAGATTGAGGATATATGTCCAAAACTCGAAACTTCCACCATGAATCATGGCTTTAGTTAGCGGCCCAAAGTTCTTCTCTAACAATATGCATGCTCCAACCATGAAGGTGGTAGATCTCTCTTACTTCGGACAAGACGGACATGCATAGCAACTCACATGATATTCAACAAAGAATAGTTGATGGCGTCCCCGAAACATGGTTATCGCACAACAAGCAACTTAATAAGAGATAAAGTGCATAAGTACATATTCAATACCACAATAGTTTTTAAGCTATTTGTCCCATGAGCTATATATTGCAAAGGTGAATGATGGAATTTTAAAGGTAGCACTCAAGCAATTTACTTTGGAATAGCGGAGAAATACCATGTAGTAGGTAGGTATGGTGGACACAAATGGCATAGTGGTTGGCTCAAGTATTTGGGATGCATGAGAAGTATTCCCTCTCGATACAAGGTTTAGGCTAGCAAGGTTATTTGAAACAAACACAAGGATGAACGGTACAGCAAAACTCACATAAAAGACATATTGTAAACATTATAAGACTCTACACCGTCTTCCTTGTTGTTCAAAACTCAATACTAGATATTATCTAGACTCTAGAGAAACAAAATATGCAAACCAAATTAGCAAGCTCTAAGTGTTTCTTCATTAATGGGTGCAAAGTATATGATGCAAGAGCTTAAACATGAGCACAACAATTGCCAAGTATCAAATTATTCAAGACATTTTAGAGTTACTACATGTAGTATTTTCCAATTCCAACCATATAACAATTTAACGAAGAAGAAACTTCGCCATGAATACTATGAGTAGAACCTAAGGACATACTTGTCCATATGCTACAGCGGAGCGTGTCTCTCTCCCATAAAGTGAATGCTAGGATCCATTTTATTCAAACAAAACAAAAACAAAAACAAACCGACGCTCCAAGCAAAGTACATAAGATGTGACGGAATAAAAATATAGTTTCGGGGAGGAACTCGATAATGTTGTCGATGAAGAAGGGGATGCCTTGGGCATCCCCAAGCTTAGACGCTTGAGTCTTCTTATAATATGCAGGGGTGAACCACCGGGGCATCCCCAAGCTTAGAGCTTTCATTCTCCTTGATCATATTGCATCATACTCCTCTCTTGATCCTTGAAAACTTCCTCCACACCAAACTCGAAACAACTCATTAGAGGGTTAGTGCATAATAAAAATTCACATGTTCAGAGGTGACACAATCATTCTTAACACTTCTGGACATTGCATAAAGCTACTGGACATTAATGGATCGAAGAAATTCATCCAACATAGCAAAAGAGGCAATGCGAAATAAAAGACAGAATCTGTCAAAACAGAACAGTCCGCAAAGATGGATTTTATTAGGCCACCAGACTTGCTCAAACGAAAATTCTAAAATTGAATGAAAGTTGCGTACATATCTGAGGATCATGCTCGTAACTTGGCTTAATTTTCTGAGCTACCTACAGGGAGATAGACCCAGATTCGTGACAGCAAAGAAATCTGGAACTGCGCAGTAATCCAAATCTAGTACTTACTTTTCTATCAAAGACTTTACTTGGCACAACAAAACATAAAACTAAGATAAGGAGAGGTTGCTACAGTATTAAACAACTTCCAAGACACAAATATAAAACAAAAATACTGTAGTAAAAACATGGGTTGTCTCCCATAAGCGCTTTTCTTTAACGCCTTTCAGCCTAGGCGCGAAAGTGTATCTCAAGTAACATCAAGAGACGAAGCATCAACATCATAATTTGTTCTAATAATAGAATCATAAGGTAACTTCATTCTCTTTCTAGGGAAGTGTTCCATACCTTTCTTGAGAGGAAATTGATATTTAATATTACCTTCCTTCATATCAATAGTGGCACCAACGGTTCGAAGAAAAGGTCTTCCCAATATAATGGGGCAAGATGCATTGCATTCAATATCCAAGATAACAAAATCAACGGGGACAAGGTTATTGTTAACCATAATATGAACATTATCAACTCTCCCCAAAGGTTTCTTTTTAGCATTATCAGCGAGATTAACATCCAAATAACAATTTTTCAATGGTGGCAAGTCAAGCATATCATAGACTTTCTTAGGCATAACGAAATACTTGCACCAAGATCACATAAAGCATTACAATCAAAATCTTTGACTCTCATTTTAATGATGGGCTCCCAACCATCCTCTAGCTTTCTAGGAATAGAAGTTTCAAGTTTGTTTCTCTTCTCTAGCTTTTATGAGAGCATTTGTAATATGTTTTGTGAAAGCCAAGTTTACAGCGCTAGCATTGGGACTTTTAGCAAGTTTTTGTAAGAACTTTATAACTTCAGAGATGTGGCAATCATAAAAATCTAAATCATTACAATCTAAAGCAATGGGATTATCATCCCCAAGGTTGGAAAAAATTTCAGCAGTTTTATCACAGGCAGTTTCGACTAGCTTTAGCAGCTTCGAGTAATTTTGCGCGCTTTGCACTAGGAGTAGAAGCATTGCCAACACCAATTATTTTACCATTGATAGTAGGAGGTGCAGCAACATATGAAGAATTAGCATTGCTAGTGGTGGTAATAGTCCAAACTTTAGCTACATTTTCCTTTTTAGCTAGTTTTTCATTTTCTTCTCTATCCCACCTAGCACGCAGTTCAGCCATTAATCTCATATTCTCATTAATTCTAACTTGGATGGAATTTGCTATAGTAACAATTTTATTTTCAATATCCCTATTAGGCATAACTTTCGATTTCAAAAGATCAACATCAGAGGCAAGACTATCAACTCTAGAAACAAGAATATCAATTTTATTGAGCTTTTCCTCAACAGATTTGTTAAAGGCAGTTTGTGTACTAATAAATTCTTTAAGCATGGCTTCAAGTCCAGGGGGTGTATTCCTATTATTGTTGTAAGAATTCCCATAAGAATTAGCATAACCGTTACCATTATTATAAGGATATGGCCTATAGTTATTACTAGAATTGTTCCGATAAGCATTGTTGTTGAAATTATTATTTTTAATGAAGTTTACATCAACATGTTCTTCTTGAGCAACCAATGAAGCTAATGGAACATTATTAGGATCAACATTAGTCCTATCATTCGCAAGCATAGACATAATAGCATCAACCTTATCATTCAAGGAAGAGGATTCTTCAACAGAATTTACCTTCTTACCTTGTGGAGCTCTTTCCGTGTGCCATTCAGAGTAATTAATCATCATATTATCAAGAAGATTTGTTGCTTCACCAAGAGTGATGGACATAAAGGTACCTCCAGCAGCTGAATCCAATAAATTCCGCGAAGAAAAATTTAGTCCTGCATAGAAGGTTTAGATGATCATCCAAGTAGTCAGTCCATGGGTTGGGCAATTTTTAACCAAGAGATTTCATTCTTTCCCAAGCTTGAGCAACATGTTCATTATCCAATTGTTTAAAATTCATTATGCTACTCCTCAAAGATATAATTTTAGCAGGGGGATAATATCTACCAATAAAAGCATCCTTGCATTTAGTCCAGGAATCAATACTATTCTTAGGCAGAGATAGCAACCAATCTTTAGCTCTTCCTCTTAATGAGAAAGGAAACAATTTTAATTTGATAATGTCACCATCTACATCTTTATACTTTTGCATTTCACATAGTTCAAAAAAATTATTGAGATGGGCAGCAGCATCATCAGAACTAACACCAGAAAATTGCTCTCGCATAACAAGATTAAGTAAAGCAGGTTTAATTTCAAAGAATTCTGCCGTAGTAGCAGGTGGAGCAATAGGTGTGCATAAGAAATCATTATTATTTGTGCTAGTGAAGTCACACAACTTAGTATTTTCAGGGTTGGCCATTTTAGCAATAGTAAATAAAGCAAACTAGATAAAGTAAATGCAAGTAAACTAATTTTTTTGTGTTTTTGATATAGCAAAAAAGACAGTAAATAAAGTAAAGCTAGCAACTAATTTTTTTGTGTTTTGATATAATGCAGCAAACAAAGTAGTAAATAAAATAAAGCAAGACAAAAACAAAGTAAAGAGATTGACAAGTGGAGACTCCCCTTGCAGCGTGTCTTGATCTCCCCGGCAACGGCGCCTGGAAAAAGAGCTTGATGGCGTGTATTTCACA
This sequence comes from Lolium rigidum, assembly GCF_022539505.1. Taxonomy (NCBI): domain Eukaryota; kingdom Viridiplantae; phylum Streptophyta; class Magnoliopsida; order Poales; family Poaceae; genus Lolium; species Lolium rigidum. The sequence goes on from NC_061513.1 coordinate 82,853,549, forward strand.
CGTTCGTTGGGCAACCCCAAGAGGAAGGTATGATGCGCACAGCAGCAAGTTTTCCCTCGGAAAGAAACCAAGGTTTATCGAACCAGGAGGAGCCAAGAAGCACGTTGAAGGTTGATGGCGGCGGGATGTAGTGCGGCGCAACACCAGGGATTCCGGCGCCAACGTGGAACCTCGCACAACACAACCAAAGTACTTTGCCCCAACGAAACAGTGAGGTTGTTAATCTCACCGGCTTGCTGTAACAAAGGATTAACCGTATTGTGTGGAAGATGATTGTTTGCAGAGAAAACAATAAAAGAAGTATTGCAGCAGATTTGTATTTCAGTATTAAAGAATGGACCGGGGTCCACAGTTCACTAGAGGTGTCTCTCCCATAAGATAAAAGCATGTTGGGTGAACAAATTACAGTCGGGCAATTGACAAATAGAGAGGGCATAACAATGCACATACATGACATGATAAGTATAGTGAGATTTAATTGGGCATTACGACAAAGTACATAGACCGCCATCCAACCGCATCTATGCCTAAAAAGTCCACCTTCGGGTTATCATCCGAACCCCTTCCAAGTATTAAGTTGCAAAGCAACAGCACAATTGCATTAAGTATGGTGCGTAATGTAATCAACAACTACATCCTCGGACATAGCGCCAATGTTTTATCCCTAGTGGCAATAGCACAACACAACCTTAGAACTTTCTCGTCACTATCCCAGTGTGAATGCGGGCATGAACCCACTATCGAGCATAAATACTCCCTCTTGGAGTTAAAAGCAAAAACTTGGCCGAGCCTCTACTAGTAACGGAGAGCATGCAAGATCATAAACAACACATATGTAATAACTTGATAATTAACATGACATGGTATTCTCTATCCATCGGATCCCGACAAACACAACATAGAGTATTACGGATAGATGATCTTGATCATGTTAGGCAGCTCACAAGATCCAACAATGAAGCACAATGAGGAGAAGACAACCATCTAGCTACCGCTATGGACCCATAGTCCAGGGGTGAACTACTCACTCATCACTCCGGAGGCGACCATGGCGGTGTAGAGTCCTCCGGGAGATGAATCCCCTCTCCGGCAGGGTGCCGGAGGAGATCTCCAGAATCCCCCGAGATGGGATCAGCGGCGGCGTCTCAGTAAGGTTTTCCGTATCGTGGTTTTTCGCCTCAGGGGTTTCGCGACGGAGGCTTTAAGTAGGCGGAAGGGCAGAGTCGGGGGCCTGACGAGGGGCCCACACCCCCCTTGGCCGCGCCGCCATGTGGTTTGGTCACCTCGTGGCCCCACTTCGTATGCTCTTCGGTCTTCTGGAAGGTTCGTGGCAAAATAGGCCCCTGGGTCTTTGTTTCGTCCAATTCCGAGAATATTTCGTTACTAGGATTTCTGAAACCAAAAACAGCAGAAAAACGAGAACCGGCACTTCGGCATCTTGTTAATAGGTTAGTTCCAGAAAATGCACGAATATGACATAAAGTGTGCATAAAACATGTAGGTATCATCAATAATATGGCATAGAACATAAGAAATTATCGATATGTCGGAGACGTATCAGACGTGACAATTGCCGGGTTGAAAACGTTGAGTTCGAAGTGGTGGACTTAGATAGTCCGTACCATGCATTGCTGGGGAGGCCGGCATTGGCAGCTTTCATGGCCTCGACCCACACGGCGTATCTCAAGATGAAGATGCCGGCGCCTCGTGGACCCTTAACAGTGGTGGGGAACTACAAAGTCTCACTGGAAACAAGCATCTGCCGGATCGAACCTAGCGGAATCGCTGGTGATCGCGGAGGAAAAAAGGAGGATGCAAACCGCAGTTGCGCTGGCTCGGTCTTCACAATTGAGCTTAGCGGCAATGAGTGCAAGTCTGAGCGCTCCAACGTTCAAGCCGACAAAGGAAACAAAGGACATAGTGCTGGACCCGGCTTTCCCTGAGCGTACCGTTCGTATCGGTGCCGGTCTCAGTGAGGCATAGGAAAGCGCGCTCGTCAGCTTCCTCCGTGAGAATCGGAATATCTTTGCCTGGTCCTCTGATGACTTGGTAGGTGTTCCGAGGGAGCTGGCTGAGCACTATCTGAACGTCCGGAAGGATGCCAAACCGGTGCGTCAACCACTGCGCCGGTTCGCTGAAGATAGGAGGAAGATTATTGGAGAAGAGGTAACGAAGCTGTTAGTTGCCGGTTTCATTGTGGAAGTCACGCATACCGAGTGGCTGGCCAATCCAGTGATGGTCGAAAAGAAGAAAGATGAGAACCTGGAGGCAAAAGCTCCAAAGGTGTGGCGCATGTGCATCGACTACACCAACCTCAACAAGGCTTGCCCAAGAGATCCTTTTCCTCTACCACGGATCGATCAAGTGATTGATTCCACTGCTGGGTGTGAGTTGTTGTCTTTCCTGGATGCTTATTCCGGTTTCCACCAAATCCCCTTGAAAAAGAAAGATCAAATAAAAACTGCGTTCATTACCCCGCGCGGGGCTTATTGCTATATCACTATGCCTTTTGGTTTGCGCAACGCTGGTGCAACGTACCAGCGCTGTATGCAAAAATGCTTGTTTGATCAAATCGGAAAGAATGTGCAGGTGTATGTGGATGACATTGTGGTAAAAACTAAGATAAAAGATACCCTAATTGACGATATCCGGCAAACGCTCGATAATTTAAGAAGGTTCCGGATGAAACTCAATCCGGCAAAATGTACCTTCGGTGTCCCTGCCGGCAAGCTGCTGGGTTTCCTCGTTTCAAGCCGGGGCATTGAGGTCAATCCGGTAAAGATCCGGGCAATTGAGAGAATGAATATACCGCAAGATCTTAAGGACGTGCAAAAGTTTACCGGAAGCTTAGCATTGCTGAGCCGGTTCATAAGCAGGTTAGGAGAAAAGGCCTTGCCGCTTTATGCTTTGATGAAAAAATCCGATAAGTTCGTCTGGACCCCTCAGGCAGACGCGGCGTTTAAAGAACTGAAAACAATGCTAGCCACCGCGCCGATATTGGCTTCGCCGTTGGAAAGAGAGCCCATGTTGCTATACATAGCAGCAACCAACCGGGTCGTGAGTGTTGTTGTGGTGGTATAAAGAGAAGAGGAAGGAAAAACCGTCCAAAGGCCGGTATACTACCTGAGTGAGGTGCTCTCCCTCTCAAAACAAAACTACCCGCACTTCCAGAAAATGACCTATGGCGTGTTCATGGCCGCCACAAAGCTCAAACACTACTTTGAGGAACATCCTATGAAGGTGGTGAGTGAAGCACCCATCTCCGATATCATGTGCAACAAAGATGCTAGCGACAGGATTGCGAAATGGGCAATACAGATATCACCGTATGTACCGATGTATGAAAGAAGAGACGCCATCAAATCGCAAGCTTTAGCTGATTTCTTGGTTGATTGGGCGGAAATGCAGTACAAGCCCCCGGATCAAAGAATGGAATACTCGGAAGATGCACTTTGACGGATCCAAGCTCAAAGAGGGTCTAGGTGCCGGTGTGGTGCTAACCTCACCAAAGGGAGATCATCTCCGGTATGTTTTACAAGTACATTTCAGGGCATCAAACAATGTCGCTGAATACGAGGCTTTGATCCATGGGCTTAAGGTCGCAAAAGAAATCGGTGCACACCGGATCATTTGCTATGGAGACTCAGATCTCGTGGTACAACAATGTTCCGGAGATTGGGACGCAAAAGATGCCAACATGGCCTCGTACCGGTTTCACGTGCAAAAGATTGCCGGTTTCTTCGAAGGGTGTGAGTTTCACCATGTACCGCGTGCGGAAAATGAAGCTGCGGATGCTTTGTCCAAGCTGGGCTCATCCAGGCAAGAAATTCCTCCCGGAATAGCCTTGGCACACTTAAGAGTACCATCAATCAAGCCGAGTCCGGAGTCGGAGTCAATTTTTGTACCGGAGTCACACATTGTACCAATGGATATCGACGAAGGAAACCCGGGGACTGTTCCGGTAAACTCGGGGACTGTTCCGGTAAGATCGGCCGCTGCTGCGCCGGTACCGGAAGAAACGATGCTGGTGGATAACATGGACATAGACGTACCGGTGTTCCTAGTTCGGGAGACACCATCATGGGTTAAACCTATTAAGGAATTCCTGGTTAACGGCACCTTGCCGGTTGACGAAAATGAATCAAGAAGGATCCAAAGGAGGTCCAAAGCTTACACCATCATTAATGGAGAGATGTACAAGAGAAGTATTACCGGTGTCCTCCAAAGATGTGTGGAACCGGAAGAAGGAAAGGAAATGCTCGAGGAGATTCACCGAGGAGAGTGTGGGCATCACGCTTCGTCAAGGGCGCTGGTGGCAAAAGTGTTCCGGCATGGGTTCTATTGGCCAACGGCTTGGGAAAACGCGGAAGATCTAGTAAGAAAATGCAATGGGTGCCAGAGGTACGCCAAGCAAAATCATACCCCAGCCTCCGGCTTAAAAACAATACCATTAACTTGGCCGTTTGCCGTTTGGTGCCTAGACATGGTGGGCCCATTCAAAAAAGCAAGGGGAAACATGACCCACATCTTGGTTATGGTAGACAAATTCACCAAGTGGCTAGAAGTGAAACCCATTGCAAAGTGTGATGGGCGCACAGCGGTGAAATTCTTAAAAGATGTCATTTTGCGGTATGGATACCCACATAGCATTATCACTGACAATGGCACAAAACTTTGCTCAAGGTGAGTTCAAAAGATTTTGTGAGGACAACAACATCCGGTTGGATTTGTGCTCGCCGCACACCCACAAGGCAATGGCCAAGTTGAAAGGACAAACGCTTTGGTACTTTCCGGTATCAAACCAAGACTCATCGATGCGGTGGAAAAATCGCCGGGGTGTTGGCTCGATGAGCTACCATCAGTGTTGTGGAGTATAAGAACAACTCCAAACCGATCCACCGGATACACTCCATTTTTCATGGTTTATGGAGCAGAAGCGGTCATACCAACCGACATTCTCCATGATTCACCAAGGGTGCAACTCTATACCGAAGAAGAGGTAAAGGAGGCTCGAGAAAACGATGTGGACTTGCTAGAGGAAGCAAGAGAATTAGCCTTGGCAAGAACAGCCATTTACCAGCAAAACCTCAGACGCTATCACAGTCGGAAGGTTAACCCGAGAGTGTTCCGGGAAGGAGACCTGGTGCTACGCCTAGTGCAGCGCACTGAAGGCCGGCACAAGCTTTCCCCTCCGTGGGAACGGCCTTTCATTGTGAGCAAGGCTCTCCACAATGATGCCTACTACCTAGTTGATGCACAGGAATGGAAGAAAGGAAAGGCGGACAGGTCCGGAGAGGAGACCAAGCGTCCATGCAATGTAGCCCTTTTGCGTCCTTTCTACTCTTGAAATTGTGGTGTGAGAAGTTCCTTTTTGTACCTTATTTGATATGAATAAAAGATGTCGGAACCTCGAATGAATCTCGGGGACTACCCCACTAAGGCTGCACGTAACTTGTCTATTTTTTTCAGTCTACCAGTTGCTTATTGAACGTTTTTTCTTTTCGGTTTAGTAGTGTGCTAAAACCTACCGGAGTCTTCGACTCTGCTGCTGTCCGCAACCCGGCTTCATGGCAAGCAAGATAAACCGGTAGGGGATAAGCACATGAACTGCGAAGAGGGAGAGCGGGAAAGAACAATCTGGAAAATTTAACTAACCCCGGTTATACCGGTTTTTTGCAAAAATTTCGAGTTATTTCTAAGTTCAAGAAAGTGCTTGCTTGGTAAAAGAACTTTGTGCTCATACGCCAAAAACGCCCAGAGAAGGTAGGCAGAGCCAAAGCAAAAGAGCCAAGTGTGCATCGAATTGGATGCGGAAACAATTTCGGAATCATTGCAGTGCAAGACAAAAATCAAAACGATAAGCAAAGTGCTAAGTAGCAAACCAACATAACTTAATAAGTTACCGGTGTGCAAGACACCAGCATAAATTGTAGCACCACAAACCGCAAGCATAAGTTTTATCTTACATCATAGACCCCGGCATACCGGGGTAGAATTTAACGGGCACTGTTTTAAGATCAACAGGACAAACATGTTACAAGCATCATTTAGGCATATTTCAAACAACAGGGGCTTCAGGGGGAGCAGCGCTGGCCTCAGGAGCTTCCGGTGGCGCATCCTCGGCACCTTCATCTTCACCTCCGTCTTCTTCTTCCTCATCGCTGAGGTAGTCCTTGACATCAGGAGGGGGAGGGATGAAGGTGCGCATTTCAGCGTACTCCGCGATGTGGTACGCGCGATCCTCGCCGCTTAGCGGTAAGGACCGGGTCCAAGTCGGTGGGAGCTCCTTCGCGCACGCCAATGAGGGCATCCGGGTCCAGCTCCGGCTACCGGGAGCAGGCAACGCGAAGCGCCGAGTCCGCTCCGGCACGGGCAGCGAGCACTACCACTCCCGGATCCTTCGGCCGGCACCTTTCGAGCGGTCGCTGATGAGGGAGAAGTTGTCCGGCACCACTTCTCCAGGCCAGAGAGTCCTGAAGAGCTGGGCGGCCACCTCCGGAATGTCAGAGACATTCCGGTCCACGCAGCGCATATGGGAGACCCGTGAGTTCAGCGCAACCAGGTGGTCATAGGGATCCCAAGCCGCAGCCAAGTCCTTGCACCCTTGGGCAACCCGGTGCTCTTCGACCTTCTTCACAGCATGCGTCTGGGAATCCGGAAAGAGCCCTGCAAGACAAAGAAAAGAAGCTAAGTGCATGTTACCGGAACAAATAAGCTTATAAGCAGGAACCGGAAAAGAGAAAAGAAAAACGTACGAAGGGCAAGCGCGTCAGTCCGCGTAACCAGAAGGTCGTACTCCTTCTGTTCCGCCTCCAGCCGCGCGACCTTGTCTTCAGATGCCTTCTGTGCCTTGGCGGCCTCCTTCGCGGCTGCTTTATGCACCTTGGCGGCCTTGCCCTCGGCTGCTTTCTGCGCTTTGGCAGCCTCTTCCAGCTCAGCCTGCAACACCACATTGGCATTGGTGGCATCCTCCAGCACCTCGTTGAGCTTAGCCTCAGCAGCAGATTCAGTGGCCTTCAGCGCCTTAGCATGGTCAAGGCCAAGCTGGATAAGCTGGTCCTTGAGCTCCTGGTAGCTGACCTTCTGGGCGCTTAGCTCCTCCTGATGCTTCAGAACAAGTTTGTCCTTCTCCTCTGAGGACCGGAAAGCAAATGTTAGCAAAATTGCACTGATACAATGCAGAGAAAGCAGGTTAACCGGAAAACAGAAAGGATACCTTGGAATGCGGCAACCTGGACCTTGAGGGCCTCAATGGAGGCTTCCGGAATAGCTGTTATGCGAAAAGTTAGTAAGTAACAAAGAAAGAAGAAAAGTTTCCGGTGAAAAGATGCCGGAAGAAGAGGAAGGAAACAAACCTTGGCAGTGGTTGTGGGCTTCGGCAAGATCCCGATGCTCCCACAGAAGCTCCTCGAAGAGCTGCTTCCGGGCATCAGCGGTGCTCTGTTCAAAGGAAGATAATTGTGAGAAAGAAAGAAACAAAGATCTTAACCCGAAACTCGAGGACTGGCTATGCCGGTTTCGTGCGTTTCTAGTTGAGTTTCGCGCTAAGAGCAAAGATCTTAACCCGAAACTCGGGGACTGGCTATGCCGGTTTCGCGCGTTTCTAGTTGAGTTTCGCGCTAAGAGCAAAGATCTTAACCCAAAACTCGGGGACTGGCTATGCCGGTTTCGCGCGTTTCTAGTTGAGTTTCGCGCTAAGAGCAAAGATCTTAACCCGAAACTCGGGGACTGGCTATGCTGGTTTCGCGCGTTTCTAATTAAGCTTCGCGCTAAGAACTGCGTTCTCAACACGAAACTCGGGGACTGGGAGGATAGACAAGATCCGGAAAGAAAGAAACCGACATCAGCAAAACTTACAAAAAGATTGCAGAAACTCACCACGACGTTGCTGGTGGCGTCATACCACGCACTGTCGAACTCCTTCACGGCCCGCTTGAGCCGCATGAAGTGTTCTTCAGTGGACCGCGGCCCAGCGGGGTCCGGCGCCGGAAGGCGATCCTTCCCCAAGCCCTTCGTGGATGCGGAGATGTCCGCATCGTTCCATTTCTGGGCGTAGGGGAGAAGGTGCCCCAGCTCCTTGCCCTCGCGCCTTAGCTCAACGATCCGGCCCAGGAGGCCGGAAGGTTTCTCTGGGACCGTAGCGGCGGCAGGCCCGACATGCAGCACTAGAGACTGCGAGCCGCTTGAGGCGCTGGCATCCACGGCCTTTCCGCGGGACGCCCCCGGCTTGAGGAACTGGGTGATCTTGGGGGCCACCGGCGGCGGCTTTGGCGTAGTCGCGGGAGGTCCTTGGCTCGGCGGAGGTGTTGGTGTGGCGTCAGTCTGCTCAGGAATTGGAGCTTCTGGCGCTGACATAGAGGTTGCTGGCAAGGAAGTTTCCGGCACGGCCTTGGAGGGAGAAGAGCGTGAACTCTTCTTCTTTTTCTTCTTTTCTTTCTGGACGGGAGGAACCGAAGGTTCCGCTCGCCCGGCAGCTTCTTCTTCGGCGCCGATGTTGCTGGCGCCGGTGTCTTGGGGTTCAGGAGGGGAGGTAAGATCCTCCTCCGCGCGGTGATCAGGAGATTTAGGGGCCGCGCTCCCCGAACTTGTAGTGCCCCCCGGAGGGGAGGCAGAGATATTGCCGGCACCAGATGGTGTCGGGCTTGAGTGAGGAGGAGGAGTTGAGGTCCTCGCGGAGCCGGCAGAGCCCTCAGGCCTGGGCCCAAGCTTGAGCGCAGGGCTGAAAGAGAGAAAAAGAAAGAGTTGGAAAAAAGCAACCGGAAAAGAACTTGGCAAAAACGAGACAAGCAAAGGAACGGGGTTTACCCGGAGGAGGTGGGCATCTGCTTGCCCTTGTAGCGCCTCGTGCCTACTTGCTTCCCCGCATAGGGTTCAGTCCGGAAGCGTTTGGCAGGAGGGGCTTGGCTTGACCCGGCATCCGTCGCCGGGGCCTTGTTCTTCTTGCCCCCAACGGTGAGTTTGTCCAGGAACTCCTGGCCAACCTCGGCCTGCAGCGGGGTGACATGCTCATGAACCTGTGGGTTGATGTTGGCTGAGGGAAGATCTACAGAGGAACAATAACGGTAAAATATGAGAGATCAAATAGAGAAGCTACCTCAAGCAAGGTCAGGTCGTCAGACAAACCGGCGGGTTCCGGCGGAGACTTGCCGAGGCGCGAGGCTGGGGTCCTGCCCATCTTCAGATCACGCCAATGAATGACGGGGTCGGGGTCAAACTTGTCTAAACCGCGCTTCCGGCAAGGGCCTCGCCGGTCAGACTCGATGCCGGGGAAACGGTCCTTGGCCTGAAAGAACAAAAGAAAAAAAAGGGGGTTAATCACAGTGCAAAAGTTACCGGTAAGCCGACCCGAGTTGCGTAACTTCTTACTTCTTGGGTCGGGGGGTTAGTGGAACTGAGAGGCCGAAGGCCCCATTCCCAGTCTTCCGGCATGGCAGTCTGGCAGATCTGCCCAGCCTTGAGGACAACGTCCTTCTTGCTAAGAGGAATTCCGGTGATCTTCGTAGGATCACCGGGACCGTACATCTCGCTCATCTTGTGCATGCGGCGCTTGAGCGGAAGCACCCGACGCGAGATAAAGGCACGGATAATATCGTCAGAGCAGATGTCGGTATCCTTCATCAGCTGTTTCATGAAGCGTATGATCCGGTTGGTCTCGATATGAGACTCCTTCGGATTGTAGCTCCAGTTGGCCCTCGTGGGTGGCGCCGGATTGAAAGGCGGCAGGTTGATAAGGTCTGCGGCGCCCGTGTTTTTCACATAGAAGAAGGTCCCTTGCCATAGCCGGCATGACTCGAGACCGGAGAACTTGAAAAAAGGGCTCCCTTGACGGGAGCCGATGATGCAAGACCCGCATTGTACGGGGGGTTTGGGTTTAGGAATTTCCTTGCCCTGAACGGAGTTGATCCGAAGAGCAAAGAAGCGGGCAAACGTCTCGCGAGTGGGACGAATGACGATATAAGCCTCCATGAAGGTGGCATAGCAAGAGAGGTAGAAGATGGCGTTGCCGGGAAGATGGTGAGGTTGAAGTTGATAAAAATCAAGGAAACGCCGGAAAAAATCAGAGACTGGAAGGCCGAAGCCGCGCTCAAAGTGAGCGAGAAAGACAACTCGTTCACCGGGTTCGGGCACCGGTATGATCTCGTCGCGAGGAAGCCGGCAGGCTAATCCTTCCGGAATCCTCCTGGACCGGTAAAGCCAGTCGATCTCGTATTTGGTAACGTTGGAGCCCATCCAGGCCCCGCGGGTGATACCGGAGGAATCCGTACCGGAACCCTCACTAGAACTACCGGATTCATGGTTGCTACCGGAGTCAGTGTTCATCTGGGCAAGATCGGCGGACAGTCCGTCGGGGGATTTGCTACGCCGGCTAGCGGAGGAAAAGGCAGAAGAAGAAGTAGAGGAAGATTCCCCGCTAGACATGAAATTTGGTGAAGAGAAACAAGAATCCCACGATCTACCCCGCGCGAAGATCTACGAAAGAGAGAAAAAGCAAGAAAAAGAAGAAGTAAATACACTACCGAGTTGAGATCTGGAAAGCAAGCAAAAGAGGGGTAAACCCAGATTAAGCCTAACCTGAGGCGGCAGAGTCGCAGAGGAAGAAGTTCGCCGGTGGATTGGCGAGCTTGCCGTGGGCGAGGAACTTCATCGATGGTAAGGTGGAAAGGAGCTTGAAAGAGCGCCAATGTCGCGGCCGCAAGGAGAGCACCGCGGAGAGTCTTCACCCGGTGAAGTCCGGCGACGTCCGGCGAACCAGTAGCGAAGGTTCGCTGGGCGGCGGAGCTCAAGCGGCGAACGGAGTGGCGGAGACGCGAGAGCAAGGAGCACTTGTGCGCGAGGAACTGGAGAATGCGAGAAGAGGAAGAAGAAGGGGCAGTTTCGCCTTATAAGGCAAGAGAGAGAAGTGGGCCGAAAACCGCTGGGCCTCGGTGGTCTGGATCGTGGGCTGCGACGGTTCGCTCCCCGGGCCGCCACGTGGCGTGGTGATACACGCGTGAAAATAGAAAGCCACATGGAAGTCCGCACGGATCCAGAACGGAGGCCAGGATTTACTGCGAGGCAGTTAATACGCGCGCGGGAGTCGAAGGGAAGTGACCCCTGACACTGACGCGTCAGTCACAGTGCGCATGTCACTGACAGGCGCGGGACCCGAGATGTTCTCGACTTCGCCGAGGAGGTATTTAATGACTAACATGCCGGTAAATAAGATGCCGGGAGATGCCTTGCAAGCAGAGAAAACGTAAATCTGGGCAAAGATGCCGGATCTAAGCTGAGAGCCGGAAAAGTTAAACCGGTATCTAAAAACGTGAGAACCTGGCATGGTCTGTTGGATAGAATCCACCAGACTATACCAGCTTCGGGGACTAATGTTGGGGGGATGACCCCCGGTATGCCAAAGGCATGCCAAAGGCATGCCAAACCGGATGGTTTGAGCCATCAAGATACCGGTTTAATGTTCGTACCGGAACATAGAGATAAGAAGTTAGCTAAGTGAGGCTAAGCCGGTATCCTCAAGAGGGGTATGCCGGAACCGGGTAAGAAGATGTCGGGCTACCGGAAAGGAGAGCATGTCGGCAGGACTGGTCAAAGATTCTCTCCAGAGCTAGAAGACAAAGATGAGCTAAGCAAAGTAGCTTTAAACGAAGGGCTGAAGATAAAGGGAAAGATGACGGTCAAAGAAGCCGGAGGACGTCACCATCCCTGATTAAAGAGGACTCTGGTGTCATCTATGATTAAAGTAGCTTTGTAAAGTAGTTTGTCTAGTCAAAGATACCATTAGGGTTTCTTGCCTCGTAAGCCACCCTCTCCCCTATATAAGGAGAGGGGGCAGCCCTCCTCACGGGCACGCACGAAGAGAGCTAGGGTTAGAAGAACACTTGTACTCGAGGAACTTGTAACCTCGTTGAGATCAATAAAGAAGATGATCTAGAGCGAGTTCTTCCTTATGTCTTTCTTCTTCAACCTCTAGCCTTGGCTAAGTTCTTGAGGAAACCATCCGGAAGTTCATCCCGTCTAATCACAAACCCTCCCCCGAATCCTCTTGCGTCCATTCGGCCCCAACTTAAGCCATCCTATGGCATCTGTCTGTTCACCACGACGACAAACGGCGCCAGAAATTTAGCTTGATGACGCGTAAAGCACACGTCCGTTGGGAACCCCAAGTGGAAGGTGTGATGCGTACAGCAGCAAGTTTCCCTCAGTAAGAAACCAAGGTTGCCGAACCAGTAGGAGATGAAGGCCACGTGAAGGTTGTTGGTGGAGGAGTGTAGTGCGGCGCAACACCAGGGATTCCGGCGCCAACGTGAAACCTGCACAACACAATCAAAATACTTTGCCCCAACTTAACAGTGAGGTTGTCAATCTCACCGGCTTGCTGTAAACAAAGGATTAAACATATGGTGTGGAAAATGATGTTTGTTTGCGAAGAACAACAAAGAACAGAGTTTGCAGTAGATTGTATTTCAGATGTAAAAGAATGGACTGGGGTCCACAGTTCACTAGTGGTGTCTCTCCAATAAGAAATAGCATGTTGGGTGAACAAATTACAGTTGGGAAATTGACAAATAGAGAGGGCATAACAATGCACATACAAATCATGATGACTACTATGAGTTTTACTTAGGGCATTACGACAAAGTACATAGACCACTATCCAGCATGCTTCTATGCCTAAAAAGTCCACCCTCGGGTTAGCATCCGCACCCCTTCCAGTATTAAGTTGCAAACAACAGACAATTGCATTAAGTATGGTGCGTAATATAATCAACACAAATATCGTTAGACAAAGCATTGATGTTTTATCCCTAGTGGCAACAGCACATCCACAATCTTAGAACTTTCGTCACTCGTCCCGCATTCAATGGAGGCATGAACCCACTATCGAGCATAAATACTCCCTCTTGGAGTCACAAGTATCAACTTGGCCAGAGCCTCTACTAGCAACGGAGAGCATGCAAGATCATAAACAACACATATATGATAGATCAATTAATCAACTTGACATAGTATTTGATACGTCTCCGACGTATCGATAATTTCTTATGTTCCATGCCACATTATTGATGATATCTACATGTTTTATACACACTTTATGTCATATTTATGTGTTTTCCGGAACTAACCTATTGACGATATGCCGAAGGGCCAGTTGCTATTTTCTGCTGTTTTTGGTTCCAGAAATCCTAGTAAGGAAATATTCTCGGAATCGGATGAAATCAAGGCCCAGCATCCTATTTTTCCACGAAGCTTCCAGAACACCCGAGAGTCGCCAGAGGGGGGCCACTGGGCCCCCAGATGACAGGGCGGCGTGGCCTAGGGGGGGCGCCCCCCTAGTGTGTCACCGCCTCGTTGACCTTCCGACTCCGCCTCTTCGCCTATATAAAGGTCCCTGACCTAAAACCTCGAGACGGAAAAGCCACGGTACGAGAAACCTTCCAGAGCCGCCGCCATCGCGAAGCCAAGATCTGGGGGACAGGAGTCTCTGTTCCGGCACGCCGCCGGGACGGGGAAGTGCCCCGGAAGGCTCCTCCATCGACACCACCGCCATCTTCATCAACGCTGCTGTCTCCCATGAGGAGGGAGTAGTTCTCCATCGAGGCTCGGGGCTGTACCGGTAGCTATGTGGTTCATCTCTCTCCTATGTGCTTCAATACAATAATCTCATGAGCTGCCTAGATGTCATTATGCTAGTCAAGTGGGTTTTACTTATGTGATCTCCGGAGACTCCTTGTCCCACGTGTGTAAAGGTGACAGTGTGTGCACCGTGTGGGTCTCTTAGGCTATATTTCATAGAATGCTTATTCACTGTTATGAATGGCATAGTGAAGTGCTTATTTATATCTCTTTATGATTGCAATGTGTTTTGTATCACAATTTATCTATGTGCTACTCTAGTGATGTTATTAAAGTAGTTTATTCCTCCTGCACGGTGTAATGGTGACAGTGTGTGCATCCGTGTTAGTACTTGGCGTAGGCTATGATTACTATCTCTTGTAGATTATGAAGTTAACTATTGCTATGATGGTATTGATGTGATCTATTCCTCCTACATAGTGTGAAGGTGACAGTGTGCATGCTATGTTAGTACTTGGTTTAGTTGTGTTGATCTGTCATGCACTCTAAGGTTATTTAAATATGAACATTGAATATTGTGGAGCTTGTTAACTCCGGCATTGAGGGTTCGTGTAATCCTACGCAATTAGTGGTGTTCATCATCCAACAAGAGAGTGTAGAGTATGCATTTATCTATTCTCGTTATGTGATCAAAGTTGAGAGTGTCCACTAGTGAAAGTCTAATCCTTAGGCCTTGTTCCTAAATATCGCTATCGCTGCTTGTTTACTCGTTTTAGTGCGTTACTACCGCTGCGTTACTACCGCTTGTTTACTCGTCCCGGGCAAAGCACTTTTCCGGTGCCGTTGCCACTCGCTCATACTTATTTATACCACATGTATTTCACTATCTCTTCGCCGAACTAGTGCACCTATTAGGTGTGTTGGGGACACAAGAGACTTATTGCTTTGTGGTTGCAGTGGTTGCATGAGAGGGATATCTTTGACCTCTTCCTCCCTGAGTTCGATAAACCTTGGGTGATCCACTTAAGGGAAACTTGCTGCTGTTCTACAAACCTCTGCTCTTGGAGGCCCAACATTGTCTACAAGAATAGAAGCACCCGTAGACATCAAGCTATTTTCTGGCGCCGTTGCCGGGGAGGAAAGGTAAAAGGTACTCACACTCCGGATCTCGGCTACTAAGCTATTTTCGCCGTTGTAAGTACTCGAAGCTATTTCCTTTAGATCCTGCAATTGCATCTTTTTGTTTCTTGTTTACACTAGTTTGGCATAATGGACAACAATGAGCTTCTTATTCTATTTCCTGATTTAAGACATGGATGGTTTGATGCGAAAATTAAAAAACCCATGGAACATATTAGTATGAACACTTTGAATACCATTGTTGCTAATGATATAGAAAATTCTAAGCTTGGGGAAGCTGGCTTTGATGAGCATGATATTTTTAGTCCCCCAAGCATTGAGGAGAAAATTTACTTTGACGATACTTTGCCTCCTATTTATGATGATTATAATGATAGTGGTCTTTTAGTACCGCCTGTTATGGAGGATAAATTTGATTATAATTACAATATGCCTCCTATAATTGATAATGAGAATAATAATGATAGCTACTTTGTTGAATTTGCTCCCACTACAACTAATAAAATTGATTATGCCTATGTGGAGAGTAATAATTTTATGCATGAGACTCATGATAAGAATGCTTTATGTGATAGTTATATTGTTGAGTTTGCTCATGTTGCTACTGAAAGTTATTATGAGAGAGGAAAATATGGTTGTAGAAATTTTCATGTTACTAAAACACCTCTCTATGTGCTAAAATTTTTGAAGCTACACTTGTTTTATCTTCCTATGCTTGTCACTTTGCTCTTCATGAACTTGTTTATTTACAAGATTCCTATGCATAGGAAGCATGTTAGACTTAAATGTATTTTGAATTTGCCTCTTGATGCTCTCTTTTGCTTCAACTCTTATTTCTTGCGAGTGCATCATTAAAACTGCTGAGCCCATCTTAATGGCTATAAAGAAAGAACTTCTTGGGAGATAACCCATGTGTTTATTTTGCTACAGTACTTTTATTTTATATTTGTGTCTTGGAAGTTGTTACTACTGTAGCAACCTCTCCTTATCATATTTTATTGCATTGTTGTGCCAAGTAAAGTCGTTGATAGTAAGGTTCATACTAGATTTGGATTACTGCGCAGAAACAGATTTCTTGCTGTCACGAATCTACAACTAATTCTCTGTAGGTAACTCAGAAAATTATGCCAATTTACGTGAGTGATCCTCAGATATGTACGCAACTTTCATTAAATTTGAGCATTTTCATCTGAGCAAGTCTGGTGCCATTTTAAAATTCGTCTTTACGGACTGTTCTGTTTTGACAGATTCTGCCTTTTATTTTGCATTGCTTCTTTCGCTGTGTTGGGTGGATTTCTTTGTTCCATTACCTTCCAGTAGCTTTGAGCAATGTACAGAAGTGTTAAGAATGATTGTGTCACCTCTGAACATGTGAATTTTTGATTATACACTAACCCTCTAATGAGTTTGTTTCGAGTTTGGTGTGGAGGAAGTTTTCAAGGGTCAAGAGAGGAGGATGATGTACTATGATCAAGAAGAGTGAAGATTCTAAGCTTGGGGATGCCCCGGTGGTTCATCCCTGCATATTTCAAGAAGACTCAAGCATCTAAGCTTGGGGATGCCCAAGGCATCCCCTTCTTCATCGACAAATTATCAGGTTCCTTCTCTTGAAACTATATTTTTATTCGGCCACATCTTATGTACTTTACTTGGAGCGTCTCGTGTGCTTTTCTTTTTGTTTTTGTTTGAATAAATGCTTGTGTGGGAGAGAGACACGCTCCGCTGGTTCATATGAACACATGTGTTCTTAGCTTTTATTTTTCATGGCGAAGGTTGAAACTGCTTCGTTAAATTGTTATATGGTTGGAATCGGGAAATGCTACATGTAGTAATTCTAAAATGTCTTGGATAATGTGATACTTGGCAATTGTTGTGCTCATGTTTATGCTCTTGCATCATATACTTTGCACCCATTAATGAAGAAACACATAGAGCTTGCTAAAATTTGGTTTGCATATTTGGTCTCTCTAAAGTCTAGATAATTTCTAGTATTGAGTTTTGAACAACAAGGAAGACGGTGTAGAGTCTTATAATGTTTACAATGTGTCTTTTATGTGAGTTTTGCTGCACCGGTTCATCCTTGTGTTTGTTTCAAATAACCTTGCTAGCCTAAACCTTGTATCGAGAGGGAATACTTCTCATGCATCCAAAATCCTTGAGCCAACCACTATGCCATTTGTGTCCACCATACCTACCTACTACATGGTATTTCTCCGCCATTCCAAAGTAAATTGCTTGAGTGCTACCTTTTAAAATTTCCATCATTCGCCTTTGCAATATATAGCTCATGGGACAAAATAGCCTTAAAAACTATTGTGGTATTGAATATGTACTTATGCACTTTATCTCTTATTAAGTTGTTTGTTGTGCGATAACCATGTTCCTGGGGACGCCATCAACTACTCTTTGTTGAAAATCATGTGAGTTGCTATGCATGTCCGTCTTGTCTGAAGTAAGGGAGATTTAACACTCATTTTAATGGTTAGAGCATGCATATTGTTAGAGAAGAACATTGGGCCGCTAACTAAAGCCATGAATCATGGTGGAAGTTTCAGTTTTGGACATATATCCTCAATCTCATATGAGAATATTAATTGTTGCTACATGCTTATGCATTAAAGAGGAGTCCATTATCTCGTTGTCTATGTTGTCCCGGTATGGATGTCTAAGTTGAGAATAATCAAAAGCGAGAAATCCAAATGCGAGCTTTCTCCTTAGACCTTTGTACGAGCGGCATAGAGGTACCCCTTTGTGACACTTGGTTAAAACATGTGCATTGCAATGATAATCCTGGTAATCCAAGCTAATTAGGACAAGGTGCGGGCACTATTAGTATACTATGCATGAGGCTTGCAACTTGTAAGATATAATTTACATAATACATGTGCTTTATTACTACCGTTGACAAAATTGTTTCATGTTTTCAAAATAAAAGCTCTAGCACAAATATAGCAATCGATGCTTTCCTCTTTGAAGGACCATTCTTTTACTTTTATGTTGAGTCAGTTCACCTATTTCTCTCCACCTCAAGAAGCAAACACTTGTGTGAACTGTGCATTGATTCTTACATACTTGCATATTGCACTTGTTATATTACTCTATGTTGACAATTATCCATGAGATATACATGTTACAAGTTGAAAGCAACCGCTGAAACTTAATCTTCCTTTATGTTGCTTCAATACCTTTTACTTTGAATTATTGCTTTATGAGTTAACTCTTATGCAAGACTTATTGATGCTTGTCTTGAAGTACTATTCATGAAAAGTCTTTGCTTTATGATTCATTTGTTTACTCATGTCATTACCATTGTTTAGATCGCTGCATTCATTACATGTGTTTACAATAGTATGATCAAGGTTATGATGGCATGTCACTCCAGAAATTATCCTTGTTATCGTTTACCTGCTCGGGACGAGCAGGAACTAAGCTTGGGGATGCTGATACGTCTCCGACGTATCGATAATTTCTTATGTTCCATGCCACATTATTGATGATATCTACATGTTTTATACACACTTTATGTCATATTTATGTGTTTTCCAGAACTAACCTATTGACGAGATGCCGAAGGGCCAGTTGCTGTTTTCTGCTGTTTTTGGTTCCAGAAATCCTAGTAAGGAAATATTCTCGGAATCGGACGAAATCAAGGCCGAGCATCCTATTTTTCCACGAAGCTTCCGGAACACCCGAGAGTCGCCGGAGGGGGCCACCGGGCCCCCGGATGTCGGGCGGCGTGGCCTAGGGGGCGCCCCCTAGTGTGTCACCGCCTCGTTGACCTTCCGACTCCGCCTCTTCGCCTATATAAAGGTCCCTGACCTAAAACCTCGAGACGGAAAAGCCACGGTACGAGAAACCTTCCAGAGCCGCCGCCATCGCGAAGCCAAGATCTGGGGGATAGGAGCCTCTGTTCCGGCACGCCGCCGGGACGGGGAAGTGCCCCCGGAAGGCTCCTCCATCGACACCACCGCCATCTTCATCAACGCTGCTGTCTCCCATGAGGAGGGAGTAGTTCTCCATCGAGGCTCGGGGCTGTACCGGTAGCTATGTGGTTCATCTCTCTCCTATGTGCTTCAATACAATAATCTCATGAGCTGCCTTACATTATTGAGATTCATATGATGATGCTTGTAATCTAGATGTCATTATGCTAGTCAAGTGGGTTTTACTTATGTGATCTCCGGAGACTCCTTGTCCCACGTGTGTAAAGGTGACAAGTGTGTGCACCGTGTGGGTCTCTTAGGCTATATTTCACGGAATACTTATTCACCGTTATGAATGGCATAGTGAAGTGCTTATTTATATCTCTTTATGATTGCAATGTGTTTTGTATCACAATTTATCTATGTGCTACTCTAGTGATGTTATTAAAGTAGTTTATTCCTCCCGCACGGTGTAATGGTGACAGTGTGTGCATCCGTGTTAGTACTTGGCGTAGGCTATGATTACTATCTCTTGTAGATTATGAAGTTAACTATTGCTATGATGGTATTGATGTGATCTATTCCTCCTACATAGTGTGAAGGTGACAGTGTGCATGCTATGTTAGTACTTGGTTTAGTTGTGTTGATCTGTCATGCACTCTAAGGTTATTTAAATATGAACATTGAATATTGTGGAGCTTGTTAACTCCGGCATTGAGGGTTCGTGTAATCCTACGCAATTAGTGGTGTTCATCATCCAACAAGAGAGTGTAGAGTATGCATTTATCTATTCTGTTATGTGATCAAAGTTGAGAGTGTCCACTAGTGAAAGTCTAATCCCTAGGCCTTGTTCCTAAATATCGCTATCGCTGCTTGTTTACTCGTTTTACTCGCGTTACTACTCGCTGCGTTACTACTGCTTGTTTACTGTCCTGGGCAAAGCACTTTTCTGGTGCCGTTGCCACTGCTCATACTTATTTATACCACCTGTATTTCACTATCTCTTCGCCGAACTAGTGCACCTATTAGGTGTGTTGGGGACACAAGAGACTTCTTGCTTTGTGGTTACAGGGTTGCATGAGAGGGATATCTTTGACCTCTTCCTCCCTGAGTTCGATAAACCTTGGGTGATCCACTTAAGGGAAACTTGCTGCTGTTCTACAAACCTCTGCTCTTGGAGGCCCAACACTGTCTACAAGAATAGAAGCACCCGTAGACATCAGTATTCTATATTCATCGGATCCCAACAAACACAACATGTAGCATTACAAATAGACGATCTTGATCATGATAGGCAGCTCATAAGATCTAAACATGATAGCACAAGAGGAGAAGACAACCATCTAGCTACTGCTATGGACCCATAGTCCAAGGATGAACTACTCACGCATCAATCCGGAGGCGGGCATGATGATGTAGAGTCCTCCGGTGATGATTCCCCTCTCCGGCAGGGTGCCGGAGGTGATCTCCAGAATCCCCCGAGATGGGATTGGCGGCGGCGGCATAGTAACTTTTCTCGTATCGTGGCTCTCGGTACTAGGGCTTTCGCGACGGAGAGAATAAATAGGCGAAGGGGCAGAGTCGGGAGGCGGCCGAGGGGCCCACCCCACAGGCCGGCGCGCCCCCCTCCAGGCCGCGCCGCCCTAGGGTGTGGGGCCACCTTGGCCCCTCTCCGTCTCTCCTTCGGTGTTCTGGAAAGCTCCGTGGAAAATAAGACCGTGGGCTTTTGTTTTGTCCAATTCCGAGAATATTTCCTGTGTAGGATTTCTGAAACCAAAAACAGCAGAAAACAGGAACTGGCGCTTCGGCATCTTGTCAAAATGATGTAAAGTGTATATAAAACATGTGAGTATTGTCATATAACTAGCATGGAACATAAGGAATTATAGATACGTTTGAGACGTATCATTGCCTCGAAGCGTCCATATGTCTGCAGCTGTTGATGCATTGTGGAGTCTCGGATCTCCTGACGCATAGCGATGAACGCGGCCCATGATGTCGGCACCTGGTGGTTAGGCTGTTCAAGAGGATCCTCTCTGTCATATGGTGCAGCTTGTTCGCTCAGAGGAACCGGATACTTCCGCTCATTATTGATAATTATGTTGTGTAAGCACACACAACAGTTCATCACCTCCCACATCTGATCTTTCGACCAAGTCAAAGCGGGGAACCGGACAATAGCAAATCTCTGCTGGAGGACACCAAATGCACGCTCGACGTCCTTTCGGCAACCTTCTTGTTCCTTGACAAACTGCTGCTCCTTCGGAAGGGCTGGGTTTGAGATAGTCTTCACAAATGTTGCCCACTTTGGATAGATACCGTCTGCAAGATAGTATTCCTTGTTGTACTACCGGCCATTGATCACAAAGTTAATCGGGGGAGCATGACCCTCAACAAGCTTTGAGAAGATCGGCGAGCACTGCAAGACGTTGATGTCGTTGTTGGATCCCAGTATACCAAAGAAGGAGTACGAAATCCAGAGATCATGGGTAGCCACTGCCTCAAGTATCACAGTGCAGCTTTTTTTGTGACCCTTGTACATTTCCTGCCAAGTAAACAGACAATTCTTCTATTTCCAATGCATGCAGCCAATGCTTTCAAGCATCTTGGAAATCCTCGAGCTTCATTGACAGTGAGGATCTTAGCATTGTCTTCGACAGTGTGTGATCTCAAGTAGATGTCCCCGAACACTGCTATCACCGCCCTGTAGAACCGGTAGAAACAATCAAGGGTGGTGGACTCCGTCATCCGAAGATAGTCATCGATAGAATCATCAATAGCTCCATATGCCAGCATCCGCATAGCCACCGTGCACTTTTGGAGGGCGGAAAACCCTGCCATGCCGGTGCAATCCAACTTGCATCTAAAATAGGAGTCATACTCTCGAAGGGCATACACAATTTTCAGAAAGAGCTTCCGGCTCATCCTAAAACGACGCCTAAAAATAGCCTCACCGTGCAATGGATCGTCGACGAAGTAGTCGGCGTAGAGCATGCAGTAGCCCTCTATTCACTGCCTCGGCTTGCACTTCCGGCGACCTGGTGCCGAGCCACCACGGCGACCAATGGCCGACTTGGCGTACAGGCTGGACAGGCAAGCTAGCATCAGCATGTGCTCCTCGTCTTGGGCGGCGGCTGCCATTTCTTCTTCAAAAAGCTCGGCGAACATCTGCTCCTCCTCCTCGTCGGAGTCCATGTCCGGCCAGGCAATTGGACGAACACCTGCCGGGCGTGTCGGCGAGGAGCGACGCGTGGGAGCTACCCGACGGTGGAAAATAGGCAGAGGGCACGACGGGTGGCGGAATATAGGCTGCTAGGTGGAGGAACGGCGGAGGTGAGGCAGCCGGCCGGCGGATTGGCGAGGGGTGGTGCCGGCGGCGACAGAGCAACGGGATGGGGGGATTTGCGTCGACAAAGTGGTGGGGTTCGTGTGTTCTCTCGCCGACAGAGCAGACCCGTCCCCGCTTTTCTCTCGTCCGGACGCCCCGAGCGCTCGCCGGGGAGGCGGGGATGACCTGAGCTCTCCGGATGGATGAAAGGCCAAATCCGCGAAAACGAGGAGCCGGAGACGTGACTGGACCGTTTTCGTCCATCTGGTTAGAGAAAAAACGTCCTAGAGACCTTGCCGGAAAGACGGCTGGAGATGCTCTTATAGCATGTGTACTCTTGCACTAGCATCACCTCGGTTAGGTATTCCAGCGTGAGCACACGTGTGGCAGGGGACATGTAGGTCGCCTATCCCCATACCTCCGGTTAATGCAGGGTGGTGGGGGTGATAGGGCTAGCTGGCGGATGTGATGTCGCTTGCCGTCCGCTCAACGTGGCTCCGCGATCCCCCCACACCGCTCCGGTGCCTCGCCGTTGGCCTCGTCAGCGCCGGAGGAACAAGCAATTCCACGCCTCCTGCAGCGGCAGCGGCAGCGACAGAGAAGGACCCATGGCGGCCCATCCCTCCGACGCGCATTCACGCCCGGCCGGCGACCAGCAAGGAGCATGGGAGGCAGGAAGTCAAGCCACCATTTACTCCCTTGTCTCCATACGTTCGGCGCCCAGCTTCCCTTCCGATTCCAGGCCGCACGGTACAGGCCAAAACAGCATTACTGGATAGCTATAATCAGAGTTGGACTACGTACTGATAAATGACGGGAAATCTGGTTGCTGCATCAGTCACTCCATCACATTCACATGCAGCGGGCGGTGGAACCATTAAGAACTTAGCTGCACCGCATGCCACTGTGCGGCGGATTAGAACGCGACGACGTCATTTGAGGGAGGCCTTGTAATCCTCCATGGATGTACGGGTGGCGCTTTCAGCGACAGTAGCTTCGTCCTGCATTGGCAGCGCGAGCCATTCGTGGGATAGCGACGGTGCCCGCGGCACATTCCCGGCTACGGGCCGGATTTAGCTCACATCTGGTCGCCGTCCTGCCACAGCGGCGCTGCTGGTGATGGTGCGGTGTCTGCCTATCAGCCTAGGGCAACTGTGAGAGGTTCAACACGCTGCACGCCCGCTCCTCTATAGAGGTCGACGTCTCGCGCTGTTCCGGGAGCCGCATGTGCACGAGGTCCAGCAGTGCCCGTGCTCTGATCGTCGCACGAGATGGCCCAGATCCCGCATGTCCCGCTCCTTTGAATTGACGCTCTGCGCGCGACGGCAAGTTGGATGGTCAAACTAGAACTAGAAGAACCTGTTTGTTTGTCACAGATGGTAAATTTGCACGTAGGGAAACTGCACTGCATGAGTTGCGACCAGGAACTTCCATAACATTGGCGTGAATGCATGATTCAGTTTGAGCAACATCATCCGACCATATGTTCCTCCGGGGAGAAAGCTCGATCCGTAAACTCTTTCTCGAAGCAAGTCAGTCCTAATTTGTTGATCTGCCGAATCAAGATCAAGCCGGGTTTACGATGTCAAGTGAAATCCCATATAAATTTCACTTGTAGTGTATTTTGTTTTTTATGTAAATTTTAACACTAAAATTAAACTAGAAAAGGTAAATACAGTATATAAGTGAAATCCCGCCGGGATCCCACCTTGACACCTTAGCCGGATTCTTATCGACCCCTTTCTCGATGGAAAAAAGTAGTAGTTGTCAATCGACGAGTGTTATCGATCAGTCTGACGAAGGTAACAATATCCTCCTTGAAAGTCACAAAACTTATCTTAGGTTCTTGTCTTAGATTTCAACGGTCTAGATAAGACGGAGTGTAGTTCTTAACACGGCCCAGCTAGTTATCGTGGCTATCGTCGGTACCTATCGAATGGCGGCACCTGTTTTCATTTCTTGATGCAACCTGGGAATGTTCAATCACGGTCCTGCTAAACTTAGAAAAAATCTGAGAATTGAATCCATTTTTTTTTCAGAACATGGAAATCTGGTTGATCAAATCAAAGTAGCTCAATAGCTATTTGGGCTCTTATGACGTTTGCTTCATTCAGGCCTGGCACATTTACACCACGGAGCAAGCCGGAGATAAGGAGCCCTATAAGAAAAAGCACACGAGAAGGCCCACAAAAAGATGTTAGTACTAGCTTTGCCTGGTCCAAATGTCAGTTCGTTTCTTTAAGCCTTTGAGCTAGGCCGAACTTGCTCTCAGTGGGGTAAGAACGCAATAAAGATCATGTCCAGACCACAAGTATCCACCAACCGACGAGGGTACATGGGCCTTCACTTAAACTTTTTTTTTGGCAAATGCGTTCACTTGGACAAAGTAACAATACTTTATACTATGTAAATGGCTCAAAACATGAAGATATTAGAAACAAACCATCTCTCAAGTGATTGGAACCAAGGACATCACAATTATGTGCAAGATTAATGGAAATAAAACAATATTTTGTGGCAGAATTTTGGTATCTGAGAGTAAAACTAGATTGTGGAATATTATATGGCATAAGGGGCATACTTTGGCAGCTATATGTTCCCTACATTGTATGTCATGTCCTTTAAAAAGAATGTAGCTTCATTCATATGTAGAAGATGTTTACGTGCGTGTGTGGGTCGGGGGTGGGGGCGAAGGGGGGCTATTGAATGGAGTAAATTGTTAGATATTACTTCATAATGTCTAGCTCCAGCAGGGAGATGACATGGTGTCGTGGAGGTTGGGACAAAAAGCTTTAATATTACCTTGTATAATGCTATGGTGTTTGAACTTCCTACAAAGTTTTCAATCTACATATATTTGGAGTGTTTTCCAATGTGCTTTCAACACACCAACACAACCAAATCTAAGAGAGAGGCTATCATAGCTCAATTGGTTGTTCTATTCTGGTCCTTGTAGAAAACTAGGAATATAACATGTTTTGATCATATAACGCCTAATGATCTTTGTGATATAGTGTATCATATTTTTCATTGGATTATAACTGGAATGAATTACAGAAAAAGGGTGCAGAAGGTTTTGCAACCGCGAGTATTGAATTCAAAAGGGGAGTTGTTGTGACAGTGGTCGATTTATAGGGGTGGACAAGGGGTTGGAGGAAGAAGAGACCTCATAGTGCACCATGGGAATGAATGGAATGCGTGAAACTGGCGAAAGGATCAGTGAAGGACTTCTTCACTATCTGATACCATGTACTCACTTTGTTCCAACAATTGAAGTTCTAGTATTGTAAGTTAGCTACTTTATGTTTGACCAAGTTTATAAAAAAAGTAGCAACATCTAGAACAACAATTTAGTTTCATTAGATATATGAATATATTTTCATGCAGTATTGATTGGATGTTATAGATATTATTATTTCACCACCTAAATAAGGGAACCTATAGAAGTATGACATATGCGAACCTAAATAAGGGGACGGGAATTTGGGCACACCTATATTCATTGGCTTGACACTTCATTTATACATGTTACAACAAGAAGAGAGAGCGGGGGCAGACCCAAGTGTATCTGAGTGGGGGCTTAGGCTCCCACTCAAATTTTTGAATCACTTTAATATTCATTTACATTTGAACAAGATTTCTTTAAATTCTGCAAATTTATACATGAATGCCCCCAATCACTTTATTTGCCCCAACTCCTATTTTTTTCTGGATCCGCCACTGGAAAGAGCCGCTAACTAACTCCTATAAACTAGAGTTGTGATCCCCTTCATACCGAGAGCAACAATTGCAATCGCAGCTAGAGATGTTCTGTAACTGGAACAACAGCCGCCTGACAAGGATTGATGACAAAACAACACAGAACAACAAAATTCCGTTTCACTTAAAGTACTCAAAGCAACAAGACTAAAGTTCACCATGCGTGACTGTCCAAAAGAAACGAATATTAACACTGCATGAACACAATGACGAATGGAATCAGTGGCGCTCCGCATTGGTGCTCAGGATTACTATGCTGGACGAGGAGCCATTCAAGCTAGTATTCCTCACATCGACGACGCGTGACTTTTTGAAGAGGGTGGCGATGATTGAGAGACTGATGTGTCGATCGACGGCGAGCGCAATTGCGCCACCTCGGCGGACGGTGCGCTCGATCTCAGCCGCGAACCTTGACGGGAAGAGCGCGCCCGTGAGCGCCGCCGGGTCGTCTGAGAGCACGAGGTCGAAGGCGTCATCGAAGAACGGCAGGTTGTGCGGGTCTGCGCGGCGCACGAGGGGAGGGAAGTCAACGAGATCAACGCCGGTGACGTCCCCCACGCCGGCCACGCGGAGCGCGTCCACTGCTTGCCCCGCGCCGGCGGCGATGCAGAGAACGCGGGAGGAGTTGCCTAGGAGGCGCAGGCGCCGGAGAGGTTCGACCAGCGACGCGGAGAGGGCCGCATTGTGACGTCGCCAGCGCGGGGCGGATCGGAGCTTGGCCAGGCGGAGGTCGGGGTCGACGACGCGGCGGGATGCGGCGTCGCAAGAGGTGCGGGGGAAGGGCGCCAGCGAGAGGGACGAGTAGGCGGGCGAGCTGGTGAAGCAGAAGGTGGATGAGTGGCGGAACAGGTGCATCAGGGCGGCCGTGGCCACGGCCGCCAGGGCGATCGCCACGCGGTTCAGCAGCCGCCGGACGTGCCCGTCCATGGCCGGGGTGACCAGGTAAATGGACCGGTCTGTGCGTCGGAGGGTTTTTTTTTGTGTGCTTGGGTTTTGTTGCGTTGGGCTGGGCTAACATTTTCATGGCCTGATATTTTTTCGAACTGGAGAGTTAGGCCCAGTCTCTGCATATATTGATACATGCGGCCTTTTATTACTTTATTTATCTTTAAGTCTTAAAAAAGGATTACACCATGAGCCATCCAAATCAATGCATGTATCAACCATCTAAAGAAAAGAGACAATATAAGATGGCTCTGCATCAACATGCTATCCTAAGATCAAAACGACACATGTACTGTATGGATATACCTCGCGCAACTCTTTTCAGTTGGCTACCCAGCATCCATGTATTATCGCCTGTTTGTGGGCTTCTGCTCCATCCCAATCTAAGTGGCATCTGCATTCGATTGCGCACGAATCCACTCGCTAGACGGAGACCCATGTGCTTCCGCAAGTGGAATCCTAGCAAATGTGAGGATGCTGGTCCCCACCTCGCAGGAACACTCCTACCCCTCGCTGAGTAGAAAATGTATACGTGCTCAAACCCGCACTCCCTCCTAGAGTATGTGGTGAGCTCAGTCAAGTCACCTCTGGCACCACTTCGGCCTCCTGCCTATGTTGCGGAATTTCAAGAACATGTCGACCAACGGCAGACGGTGAGCTATGGCGTGCACCGGTATTCACAAAGTCTCTCTCAGCTTGAGAGGCTCTTTGCGTAGGCCGTTGTTCGTGCTCTAAAATAATGTAGACGTTGGTGCACTGTAGTCCAGAGCCCGCCGTCTGCGAGATCAGGCGCATCGTCGGTCGGCCCTACCACCACATGCAGCTCCGTCATTGGCATCCACATGGCAGGAGAGTCTGGTGACTAGTTCCGCCGGTGATCTCTAGTGTAATGAGAGCCTCACCCTAGCCTTCCTCTCGTAGAGAATCTAGGAAAAATTAAACATCGGCGTGTGTGATAAATCGTACACCGCCATTGGAATCATGACCATTTTGCACGTGGTAGGAAAATCGAGCCTCATGCTCGCCGCCTCAGAACTTAGTAATGTTGCTGGCCTATGGCCGCAGATCTCTCGGCCTTTTCACCCCCACGACCACTCCCATTGCTGGAGCAGCTCCACCGCCGTCACTACCTTGGAGAGGAGGACTGCCGACTCCATGACCCCAGCCGGCTCGGCCCTTGTTTGTGTGCTAACTCGGGACTCTCCCCGACATCACAATTGACTCATATGATTGGAAATGGCGTAGATCTCGATCTTGGCCCGTGTGCGCTCGTTGCTGGTGGCTTCACTCTCCGGGCAGTCGGTGAAAACGGAACATGGAGGATGGAGAACAACTAGGACCAACAACGCCATCATTAGAGAGGAGGGTGTTGGGTCGCCCCTCCACGATTCTCGAATCGTGAGGTTTTTCCATCCTCTATCAGAATTTTTTTCCACGACCTGATTAAGAAGCATTAATATGTGTTGGGCAACCTCGGAGAGATGCGGGGTGGTCTGATACGTCCAAAACGTATCTACTTTCCCGAACACTTTTGCTATTGTTTTGCCTCTAATTTGTGTATTTTGCATACAACTAACACGGACTAACGCTGTTTTCAGCAGAATTGCTCTGGTGTCTCGTTTTTGTGCAGAAATCCAACTTTCAGGAAAATCCCCGGAATTTATGTCGAAGGTCTTATTTTTCCGGAAGAATTACGGAGCCAGAAGGGCAAGCCAGGTGGAGGCCCGAGGCCCCCACATACCAGGCCGGCGCGGCCCAGGAGGGGGGCGCGCCGCCCTACTGTGTGGCCGCCTCGGCTGGCCTCTGACGCCCCCCTCTGGACTACTTAAGGGTTTCGATCTAAAAACGCGAGACGAGAAGTCGAAGTCGCCAGAAACCATCCAGTACGCCGCCACCGTCGCGAAACTCCGTCTCGGGACCAGAAACTCCGTTCTGGCACCTCGCCGGGATGGGGAATTGGAGGAGATCATCGCCATCATCACCACCGACGCCTCTCCATCGACCAGCCATGTTTCCCCCATCCATGTGTGAGTAATTCCCCCGCTTTAGGCTGAAGGGGATGGTAGGGATTGGATGAGATTTGTCATGTAATAGCATAAGATTGTTAGGGCATAGTGCCTAGTGTCCGTAATGGGTACTTTTATGATATTGTTGCAACTTGTTATGCTTAATGCTTGTCACTAGGCCCCGAGTGCCATGATTTCAGATCTGAACATGTTATTGTTTCATGATGATATGCATTGTTTGATGATCTTACCTGCAAGTTGTATGCACGTATTGTTGTCCGGAACCCGAGGCCCCAAAGTGATAGAAATTGGGACAACCGAAGGGGAAGGCGGTGATATGAGGATCACATGTGTTCACGGAGTGTTAATGCTTTGCTCCGGTGCTCTATTAAAAGGAGTACCTTAATTTCCAGTAGATTCCCTAGAGGCCCGGCTGCCACCGGCTAGTAGGACAAAAGATGTTGTGCAAGTTTCTCATTGCGAGCACGTACGACTATATATGGAACACATGCCTATTGATTGATTAGTACTTGGATACCGTTTTATTATTATCTGCAAATGTCCTGCTTTGATTGTTACATGAGTTTCTCTCATCCATGCAACGCCCGTTCATCCATCCCTGTGCCTACAGTATTTTAATCCTGCTGTTTACTATAATCACTACTCGCTGTCTTTGTTACTCTGCTCGTTGTTATTTCACTACCGCTATCTGCTATAAAACTGTTACTATCGATAAACTCTTGCGAGCAAGTCTGTTTCCAGGTGCAGCTGAATTGACAACTCCGTTGTTAAGGCTTTCAAGTATTCTTTGTCTCCCCTTGTGTCGAATCAATAAATTGGGTTTTACTTCCCGCGAAGACTGTTGCGATCCCCTATACTTGTGGGTCATCAAGACTATTTTCTGGCGCTGTTGCTGGGGAGCATAGCTTTATTTGGAAGTTCACTTGGATTGATATTGTTCACTGCAAATTCTCCATCATGGGTAAACCTCGCGATACTAAAGTCGCCATATTACCATCCACTACAAGAAAAGGTACAACTCTGAGTACCTCTGCTCGCTCTTGATTCACCATCTGTGATAGATAAACTTGTTTCACCACCACAAGCTTCACATGCTGGTACTTCTGCTGAATCTGAAAGTTCCTCTTATAATTTTGATGATGCTTCTGCTGTGCTTGATAATGATGGTTCATTAGGATATTTTCTAGATGCTACAATTGCTAGGTCTAGACAAATTGAAAATACTGAAACTCCTAAGGAAAATGCTGCTACACCTGTTAATTCACCTGAGTCTGTTGAATACTCTAGTGATGATCCTGATGAGGATTATGTGGAACTTGATGATGATTTCATTGATAAATGCAATGCTACTACTGATGCAAGAAAAATTAAAAAGTTGCTTGCACAACATACTGTTAGATATAAACTGTCTCCTGATCCTAAATTTGCCACATCTCCTATAAACATTAAGGATAAGGATTATGATTTTTCACTTGATTTATCTCATATATCTATTGTCGAGAAAACACCTTTTTGTGGTACTGAAAAAGAAAGTGTTGTAGAACACATGATTGAGCTGTCTACTCTGAGTAGCTTGTTTTCTGATGATGTTAAGAAGCGTACTTATTTCGTTGCTAAAAAATTTCCATTCTCATTAAAGGATGATGCTAAAACTTGGTATAATAGTTTGCCACCTGATTCTATTAATAGTCCAAAAGAATTGCTTATGTTTTCTTCCGGAAATACTTTCCTGCTAGTGCTCAACATATTGCTTTGCAGAGAATTTATAATTTTGATCAGGAAGATGGAGAGAAATTGCCCGAGGCTTGGGCGAGATTTTGCTCTCTTATTAGAGCTCGGCTCTGAACATGATTTGGAAAAGCATGATTTACTTGATATATTTTATAGTGGACTAACCATTGAGTCTAGGGCATACCCGGATAGTTGTGCTCGGTTGTGTTTTCAGGAAAAGAACTCCAGACGACGCTGAAGAATTATTGGCTAGAATAGGCCGGAATCATGATGATTGGTCTACACCTGAACGAACCCCGACACCAATATTAAAGAAGAGGGGTATGATTAAATTAAATGATGAAGATATGAGGGAAGCCAAGAAGTCTCTTAAGGAGAAAGGTATTAAATCCGAAGATGTGAAGAATTTACCTCCCATAGAAGATTTATGTAAGATCACTCCCCCTTCATCCATGATTGAGGTACACTCTCTTGAACGCTTTACTAGGGAAGATATTCCGTATTAAAAACCTCCTGCTCAATGCTTAGATGAGTTTGATAATTATATTGTTATGCAAAATAATTTTAATATGAGAGTAGAGAATCATTTAATGGAAAATTCTCGAGCTATTAGTGAATTGCATGGTATTGTGGAGAGAACCTCCAATGATGTTAAGATGCTTGTTAAACATTTTCATATGGTTCAAACTCAAATTGATCAACTCACTAAAGTGCAAAATGACTTGTTGAAAAATAATTCTAAAGAAAAACATGCTTATGAAGTAACAACTAGAGGTGGTGTTTCTACTCAGGATCCTCTATATCCTGAAGGGCATCCCAAAAGAGTTGAACAAGATTCTCAACGAACTGAAACTAGTGCTCCATCTAAGAAAAAGAAATAGAAACATAAAACTGTTGTAGAATCCTCTGAGCCTGTTAATGATCCTAATAGTATTTCTATTTCGATGCTGAAACTGAAAGTGGTAATGAACATGATAAAGATAATGATAAGAATGATGCTTCGATAAAGAAGAGGTTGAAGAAGAACCTGAAAAGCATGCTAAAAATAAAAAGTATACTAAAGAAGATTTTATTGCTAAGAAACATGGTAATGAAAGGGAACCTTGGGTTCAAAAGCAAATGCCTTTTCTTGCTAAGAAACTAAAATCAAAGGAAGAGGAACACTATAATAAATTTTGTAATTGGATGAAACCTTTATTCCTGCAAATCCCTTTGACTGATGCTATTAAATTGCCTCCTTATTCAAAGTATATGAAAGATATTGTCACTAACAAAAGGAAAATTCCTAATGAGGAGATTTCCACTATGCTTGCTAATTACTCTTTCAATGGCAAGGTTCCAAAGAAGCTTGGCGATCTAGGTATACCTACTATTCCTTGTTCTATTAAGAATAATTATGTTAGAACTGCTCTATGTGATTTGGGAGCAGGTGTTAGTGTCATGCCTTTTTCTCTTTACAAGAGACTTTATTTGGATAAGTTGATACCAACTGATATATCTTTGCAAATGGCTGATAAATCTACTGCTATTCCTGTTGGTATATGTGAGGATGTTCCTGTTCAAGTTACTAATAATTGCTTAATATTAACTGATTTTGTTATGTTGGAAATGCCTGAAGATGATAATATGTCTATTATTCTTGGAAGACCTTTTCTTAACACCGCAGGGGCTGTTATTGATAACAATAAAGGAAAAGTCACTTTCAATGTTGATGACAAGGAACATACTGTTTATTTTCCCAAGAGGATTGATAAAGTATGTGGAGTTAATACAATTTCTAATTTGAGATCTATCAAAGTGGGAGATATTAATTGTCCAATATATGAGCCTAAAGAAGAATATCAAACTCTTGTGATTGGATCCATATCAATACAATATAAGGTAACATGATTGATTTGAGGTTTATTTCTTCCTATGACATGTAAGATTTATTTGGTGGCAAGACTTGATCAACCTTGTTAACAAGTATATTTTATATGCATAGAAGAGCTAAACAACATTTCTTTCTTCCTCCACTTGTTTTACTTGATGTAGCACTACTTATTTTGCAAGATGCTTTAGTTGTTTAGAGGTTTGCAAATCTTTTTTCTGCCCAGTAATAATAAATTTAATACCCAGAAATGTGCGTTTTTCAAAGTTTTCAAAAATTTACAAAAATTATACCGTTGGTCTTATTTTTCGAAGAGGCACTTGGGAGCACCTGGGGATGACCAGTGGGGCACCCCACAGGCCGGCGCGGCCAACAAGGGGGGCGCGCCACCCTGGTGTGTGGGCCCCTCCTTGCCCCACCACTTCATCTCTTTCACTCATTGCACTCTCTCTCCCGAAAAAACTCGTACTCGTTTTCTCTCACTCGCGTTTCTGCTCAAGAGCTCAAGATTTCTCGATCTCTTTACTCAGCCCAGATTTCTGTCTGAAATTTGGTACATTTGCTCTCCGGTATGTGACTCCTCCGATTATCCAAGTAGAATTTTGTTTGGTTGAGTATATCTTGAATATTTTGCTGCTGTAGGTAACATGTTTAGTGAGCTTGCATGCTTGTTCTAAGTGGTAAAAACTAGTTTTAATGCATGATTAGTACTCTAGCAAGTTCCTATAGTAGTTTCCCTCAATTATATGTCACCAAATCAAATTTTATAATGTTTGTTGAAAAATTTCAGAAAAGGAAGATGGATAACCATAACTTTGGAGAAGTGTTTGAAAGAGAGACGACAAGCACGAGGAGGCCCTCAAGGTCATCCACTCAGATTAGGCGGTCTTATAATGAGGATGTCATCGCACCGAGCTTCGAAGCCGAAGAGGACAATGGAGTCCCTAACGCTTCACCTTTTCCATGTTATGACTTTTTGAGTAATGCAGGGTTGCTGGATGATTTCTTGGTCCTCGTCGGTAATGTGGGCTTAACCGCCTACATGGAGGGTGAGAGGGATCAATACTGCATGCTTACTAAAACTTTTGTTGAGAGCTTTCAGTTCAACAACAAACACTTCCAACCATCAGTTTCATTCAGAATTTATGATGATCCTATTACTATGAAGTTGAAAGATTTTTGTACTGCATTGGATATTGCCCCTGTAGGTACAGCGAAGAAGATTGAGAGCAATCCCAAGGAATTGCTGGAGATCTATCGAGGAATCACCAATGATGATTGTCGCACCATTCAGCACGGCAAGATAAGAAACATTCAACTCCCTGCTATTAAGTATTTTGCTTATTACCTTGCTACTGGCATTCTTGGTAGGGAGAACACTAGCAATATTTCTAGTTACCATCTTGCTTTCTTAATTGCTGCACTCACTGGAGAGACACCTTATCATCTTGGTGCTCTTGTTGCTCGCCACTTGTCTAACAAGGAGGCCTATTTATGGAGGAATTATTGCATCGCGCATTTTAGCACATCTAGAGCTTCCTCTTGACCCTACTGATGTGAAAATAACTCCTATAAGGCTTGATATTGCTGCTATGAAGAGTCATCAATTTATTACAGCTGACTCTAGTCTAGATAATATTGTCTATAGAATGTTGTTTGCTGACGGGGAAGAGAGGGAAGTTCCATTGTCGCAACCAGATTTGTTCAGTATTCACAGGGAACCATGGTCGCGCTCTAAGGAGGAGGTGGATGAGCAACTGAAGATACATGGCTTCCACCAGCAGCATGACTCCGAGGACGCCGAGCCCTCCTATGACTACACCGTCACGTATCCGGGTGCTTCTTCCAGCACATACCCGGATCCATCTTCGTCGTACTACGGAGGTGCCACTTCATGGGCACCATGGGATTGATCTCCACTTAGGCCAAAAGCATAAGCTTGGGGGGAGGTATACCGACATCACTCATTCTTTGCATATTATGGTTTCTGGATACTTGTACATACTTGTTTAGCTTCTTAGAGTGGTTTTCTAATAAGAGGGAGATGATATTTGGGGAAGTGCTCATTGAAAACAGATTCTGGACTGATACCAAAAAATCTCTCAAAAACAGACAGAACGTTATTTTGCGAAGCCAATTTTTGTGCATGTTCCCCGGATTGTTATCTAACTTTCATTAGTTTAACACTTTTCGAGCTGGGCAGCGGAAGAATTTCTTAAAAATCGATTACTGTATTGCTGTCAAGTTTGGCAGATTTCTGCTGCTTTGTGTTTATGTGACTCTTCTAGTTTTCATTTTCTGCTTTGTTTCTTTCCTAAAACACAAAAAGACCAAAAATATTTCTGTTGTTTCTCTTTACCATTTGTTTATTTTGGTTTCTTGCTTTTCTTTTGCTTTATTTGCTATCGTTGGTTTGCTATAAGAAAATCCAAAAAGATTTTGCTTTGTTTGTTTGTTTCCTTTTGTTCTTGTTTCCAATTCGAAAACACCAAAAATATTTGTTGTTCTTCTTTGGTTTTGTAAAGTTCATTATGGAGTTCAGTGGTCTTCGGTGGTTGGAGCTTGGTTTTCACTCCATATTATTCAAGCTACACAAGTGAAAAGGCAATAATGACGATTTACAACAATCCTATTGTGGTGAGAGGCTGGTATGAACTCTATTTGTTTTCATTTTTGTACATATACTCATCCATGTGATCATGCTTAGTTGGTTCATGTGAGGTATATGTCATTTAAGAAAGTCTAGTAGTTCATGATCTCTCATGATTAGCTCCAATTTATTAATATGAGTAGCATGTCATAAATATTTGCTTGCATTGCTTTATTCATAGATAGATATGACATTGTGGTATCCTCCTCTGAATAATTCACTTGAATCAAGTTGGCACATGCTCACACATGCATATGACTGAACAAAAGTCAATTAAGCCTCGATGATTTACTTTACCTCAGAGTTCTTGTATCACTTTTATGCCTCTGTTAATTTATTTTGTCGCAAGCGTGATTATGACAGTTACTGCTCTTGATTGTCGCTTCCCAGTCTATTGCTAGCCTTCACTTGTACTGAGCGGGAACGCTGCTCGTGCTTCCAAACCCCTGAAAACCAAGTTATTCCAGAGTGTCCACCATAAATACATATGCATGGCATTTCAAACCATTCCAAGTAAATTCTCATGTGCTACCTTTAAAACCTTCAAAATGCTTCTCAATTTGTGTTAATGTTTTATAGCTCATGAGGAAGTATGTGGTGTTTATCTTTCAATCTTGTCATTTACTCCAGGCGGACTTTCACAATGGACTAGTGGCACATCCGCTTATCCAATAATTTTGCAAAAAGAGCTGGCAACGGGGTTCCCAGCCCCAATTAATTAACTTTCATTAATAATTCTCTTCACATGCTTTGCCCTGATTTATTAGTAAGCAACTTAACTTGCAAATAGACACTCCTCCATGGTATGTGAATGTTGGAAGGCACCCGAGGATTCGGTTAGCCATGGCTTGTGTAAGCAAAGGTTGGGAGGAGTGTCATCCATAATGAAACTAAAATACATGTGTAAACAAAAGAGAAGAGGGATGATCTACCTTGCTGGTAGAGATAACGTCCTTCATGGGAGCCCCTCTTGAAAGTCTGGTTGACGAGGTAGTTAGAGTACCCATTATCAGTCGTTGACAA
This sequence comes from Lolium rigidum, assembly GCF_022539505.1. NCBI lineage: Eukaryota > Viridiplantae > Streptophyta > Magnoliopsida > Poales > Poaceae > Lolium > Lolium rigidum. Next base: position 82,889,514 of record NC_061513.1, read on the forward strand.
CAACAAACACCTCTCAAAATAATTTTACTCCTGTTTTACAAATGAAAAGCTCTAGCACATGTTAATCCCTGCTTCCCACTTCGAAGGGTCAATCTTTTACTTTTACATTGAGTCTCCATCCTTTATTTGAGCACTTTCTTGAGAGCACAACTGTCATTCTTAGTATAATATACTTGTCCCAAAATATGATTAGCTGTGGTATAACTTTGATGCTTTTATCTTTGATAGTCTCTACCTACAGTCTTTCCACAAATTTCAAAGGTGCTCGAGCATTTATGTTTTGCTGAACAAATACGGGCAAGCGAGATACCACTTTATCATATCCTTGTATGAACATTGCAATCCTGCTGATAGACATTATTCATGATGCTTATTGTTAATTTGTTGGCACCTTTTCCATGATTGACATAGCTATTAGATGATTTTATTTGCATGTATCTTATGATGAATTGCTGAAGTACTTGCCATATCATGAGAATATTTACATCATATGAACAAATGTGTTCGTGAAAGTTCTTTTATCGCACTCAGTTGTTAACTGAATTGCTTGAGGACAAGAAATAAGCTAAGCTTGGGGGGAGTTGATACGTCCAAAACGTATCTACTTTCCCGAACACTTTTGCTATTATTTTGCCTCTAATTTGTGTATTTTGGATACAACTAACACGGACTAACGCTGTTTTCAGCAGAATTGCTCTGGTGTCTCGTTTTTGTGCAGAAATCCAACTTTCGGGAAAATCCTCGGAATTTATGCCGAAGGTCTTATTTTTCCGGAAGAATTACGGAGCCGGAAGGGCAAGCCGGTGGAGGCCCGAGGCCCCCACACACCGGGCCGGCGCGGCCCGGAGGGGGCGCGCCGCCCTACTGTGTGGCCGCCTCGGCTGGTCTCTGACGCCCCTCTCTGGACTACTTAAGGGTTTCGATCTAAAAACGCGAGACGAGAAGTCGAAGTCGCCAGAAACCATCCAGTACGCCGCCACCGTCGCAAAACTCCGTCTCGGGACCAGAAACTCCGTTCTGGCACCTCGCCGGGACGGGAAATTGGAGGAGGTCGTCGCCATCATCACCACCGATGCCTCTCCATCGGCCATCCATGTTTCCCCCATCCATGTGTGAGTAATTCCCCAGCTGTAGGCTGAAGGGGATGGTAGGGATTGGATGAGATTGGTCTTGTAATAGCATAAGATTGTTAGGGCATAGTGCCTAGTGTCCGTAATTGGTACTTTTATGATATTTTTGCAACTTGTTATGCTTAATGCTTGTCACTAGGGCCCGAGTGCCATGATTTCAGATCTGAACATGTTATTGTTTCATGATGATATGCATTGTTTTATGATCTTACCTGCAAGTTATATACATGTTGTCCGAAACCCGAGGCCCCAAAGTGACAGAAATTGGGACAACCGAAGGGGAAGGCGGTGATATGAGGATCACATGTGTTCACAGAGTGTTAATGCTTTGCTCTGATGCTCTATTAAAAGGAGTACCTTAATTTCCAGTAGATTCCCTAGAGGCCCGGCTGCCACCGGCTGGTAGGACAAAAGATGTTGTGCAAGTTTCTCATTGCGAGCACGTACGACTATATATGGAACACATGCCTATTGATTGATTAGTACTTGGATACCGTTTTATTATTATCTCGCAAATGCCCTGCTTTGATTGTTACATGAGTTTATCTCATCCATGCAACGCCCGTTCATCCATCCCTCGTGCCTACGATATTTTAATCCTGCTTGTTTACTATAATCACTACTGCTATCTTTGTTACTCTGCTCGTCGTTATTTCACTATCGCTATCGCTATAAAACTGTTACTACTCGATAAACTCTTGCGAGCAAGTCTCGTTTCCAAGTGCAGCTGAATTGACAACTCCGCTGTTAAGGCTTTCAAGTATTCTTTGTCTCCCCTTGTGTCGAATCAATAAATTGGGTTTTACTTCCCGCGAAGACTGTTGCGATCCCCTATACTTGTGGGTCATCATGGTCCTATTTGATGCTTCAAGCGGTGGTGAGCACGTTGACGCATGCAACCAGCCATTATGGCCGCCGCCCGTAATGGCACCATCGTCTCCTTCCTTGGTATACTTCGCGTCGAAACAACTAGCTCCGCACACTTGTGGCCATTGTCGGCCAGGCCGCCTACTAACGTCGTGGAGTACGTGGTGCCTCGATGACCCTTCCTCCTTGAGCGTAGCCCACAGTCGGTCCTCCGCTGCCCCTTTCCCGTGGTCTCCCTCTAAATACCCCCACCACTAGAGTCGATGAGCCCTCTGCAGTCTGCACACCCCAGACCCTAGGCCCATTTCGTCGGCAAACTCCTTTGTAAGGGTATATTTCCCCTATGAGTGGTTTTGGTAATTAATGACAACCCCTATGGACTAATGTTTTCATTGAGTTTATATGAAGGAATATTCCATATGTACTACTTGTATTCCATGTGTTGGATTCAAGTATGGATGCCATGAAGATAAAGATACACCTTGTGTATTGGCATCAAGATCATCGATTTGAAGATATATATGTGATATGATCAAGAAGAAGAAATGAAGATGGAGTTCTTATGTGGAACTCAATATTAGCCATGCTCTATCTTATGTGATAAGCAATGAATGATCAAGATCTTGAGAGCTTGATTCCAAGTGAAGAATTCTTTATACACCTCAAGATGTTATGATAGAGTATTAGAAGATACAAGGTTGAGTTGGGCAAGTTCAAGATGAGCATCTCAAGTGGATCACATGCTTGAAGCTTACCGTCCATTTGGTAATAATAGACATGTGAAGATGTGCATCAATGGAGCTTTCCCATCATGGTGTATGGGGGAGCATTTGTGAGTCTTCACGAAGCAACGATGATCAAGTGAGGCATTCCGGCTTGAGTGGAGCTTGAAGAGCTATCATCAAGATCAAGCGGGATGCGCAAGGCAAAGTTATGGCCTTTCTAGGTTTTCCTTTTATCGGTCTCAACGTGGTTGTTGGGAGACCGGATTATAGGATAGATAGCCGCACTATCAAGAGGGGCTTTCGGTTGGGTAACTTGATTCATCGTCTTAGGGAGCTCAATCATGTGCATACTTTGCATATCCCTATTGATTATTGGTGTTTCTCTGTGTGAGGTTCTTAAGCTTGTTGCTAGCTTTACAACAAGCCCAAGTTCATCGAAAACGGAGTTCGCATGACTCTTCTATGGCATTTTCAAGGTTGGGTGATTTTACCGGTTATTCATGATATAAGGTTCTACCTTTTATATTCATGATAAAATCCCCTCCTACAGATTCTTGTGTTTTCACTTTCTATAGGATAGCATTTGTTGTTATCTTTCAAACAAAATTGGTTTCATTCAATTTGGAGTTCGGGAGCATTTGTTATTAAAGAAAAAGGAGAAAAGACTAAAAAGAAGAAAAAGGGGGAGGAAGAGGCTAGCCGGCCGACCGGCCTGCCGGCCCAGCCACCGGCCCACCCGGTCTGAGCCGGGTCTAGCGCCTGTGCGAGCCGGGCTACCTCCAGTGGGCCATCTAGCCTAGTCCGACCCAGGAGCCGGCTGGCGCTAGCCTGCCCGGCGTGTGGCTCGGCCCGACTGGGCGCTGCCACTGCTGGGCCGCCTCTCCCCTCTGCGCGGCCCACCAACCTCATCCAGCCTGGGCCGCTCGCCCCACCGACCGGCCTGCTCCTCCATCCGGCCTGGGATCCGGCTCGGCCGGGCCATTGACCGGCCTGTCCGGCCTCTGCCCCGGTCAGCCGGCTGGGCTATTTTCTGCGCGTTTTTTATTGTCTTTTTCTCCCCAACGGTTATTTCTTCTCCCTAACTATAAATAGCATTCTTCCACCTTGAGCTGAGGTAGTTCTTCCCCTTTCTTCACCTCCATTGTTGCTATTGGAAGAACTTGCTTCCCCTCTTGATTCCTCCTATGATTCTTGCCAATTCTTGAGGATTTGAGAGAGGAGATCTAGATCTACAATCCCCACCAATCAATTTCTCCTCTAAGTGAGGGGAACCCTTTGGATCTAGATCTTGGAGTCTTTTGTTGACTTTCCCCATTGTTCCTCCTCTCCAATCTCATCCTAGCATTTGTTGCTTGGGTGGGATTTGAGTGTGAAGGACTTGAACACCTCTAGTGTTCTTGCTTTGCATCATTGCATAGTGTTGAACTCTCCACCACGATTAGTTCGAGTGAGAGACCGTGAGCTTGTTACTCTTGGAGGGAGACCTCCTAGTTGGCTTGGCGGTTGTTGCTCCGGTGATCTCTTCAAGGAAGATTGTGAAGAGGCCCGGGCTTCTCCTTCGTGGAGCTTGTGAAGTGGTTGTGGAGCTTGCCATCTCCGGAGCGGAGGAAAAGCTAACCATAAGGAAATGGTCATTATCCTTCGTGGGTGTGGCTCGGAGAATAGGGTGAGCCTTCGTGGCGCGGGGAATCCTTCGTGGGACCTCCACTCCTCCAAATGTGACGTACCTTCTTGCAAAGGAAGGGAACACGGGAATACATCCTCGTCTCCGCGTGCCTCGGTTATTTCTATACCCGAGCTCTCTTTTCTTGTGATAGCCATCGTGCTTGAAGTATATATATCTTGCTACCACTTGTGCTACATATATCTTGTGTCTATTTTGCTTAGCTCTAGTTGTTATTGTTACACTTAGTTGAGCTTAACATATTTGGGATTTGTGCTTGTAAACTAAACGTTAGTTTAATTCCGCATTCTTACAAGACAAATCCGCAAGAGTTTTTAAACGCTTATTCACCTCCTGTCTAGGCGACATCTCGTCCTTTCATCCTTGCATCTCACTCGCACCCCAAACCCTAAACCCAACGCATCAGCAAACTCCTCGTGTGTGGTCTTCGTCTTCCAGGCGTCATCCTCTTCCCCTGCCACCACTGTGGGCCGGCCAAAAACAGCAACAGGGGGCGGGGAGGGATACGGGTCAACTCGATAACCGACACATGAAGCGTCAAATAGCAATCAGAGAGAATGCGCGCGCTAGTTACCCCCATTTCGCACTTTTGATAGTGGGCTTGGCCCGTTTAGCTCTTTCTCCCATTCCTCCTCGTCGACCTCTCAAAAAAGAAAAAAAAAATCCTCCTTTTCTTCTCGCCCCAAACCGGCAAACCCCCATCCCCCGCTCCCCCCATGGCCTCCCACGCAGCGGCAGCCGCCGCCGCCGCCGCCTCCACCCGGGCGAACACCCTCTCCCGCATTTTCGCTTCCTCCTCACCTACACCACCACCCAATCCCAGTCCCAAGATCAAGCGCGCGCTGACCCAGAAACCGCCCGCCGCCGACGCTCACTCAATCGCAGCCAAGAAGCCCCCGAAGCACCTCGGCGCACAGCCGGCCGCCGACGCTCCTGGATCCGACAAGCTTCCGAAGTCTTATCGGACGATCTGCAAGGACCTCTTCCGGCAGCGCGACCCCGACAAGCTGGTCTCCGAGTTCGTCCAAGCGTCGGCCGCATCGTCGCGCTTCCGCGGCAAGCACCACCTGTACAAGGCAGCCGTGAGCCGGCTCGCCTCCTCCGGCCGCCAAGATGGCATCCAGGCCATCCTCGACGCGCAGAAGCGCTTCCTCGAGGCCTCCACCGAGGCGTTCGCCGCGCGTCTCATCCGCCTCTACGGCCGCGCCTCCATGCCGTCCCACGCCGTCGCGGCCTTCCATGAACTCCCCGCGAAGCACAAGTCCACCGGGACATTCAACGCCGTCCTCGCCGCGTGCGACGAAGGTGGAGACTTTGACGCCGTCGCCGCTGCATTCCAGGAGATCCCAGCCTCCCACCCCTCGGTTGCCCCCAACGCATACTCTTACAACGTACTCATCCGCGCGCTGTGCAAGAAGCCCGACCTTGCTGCTGCTCTTGAAGCTGTCTCCCTCATGGAGAAGCATGGTGTTTCGCCTGACACTATTTGTTTCAGCACGCTTTTGAATGGCTTTTACAAGCATGGCCGCATGGATGACGCGGAGACGGTGTGGGATATGATGAAGGAGAGGAATTTGGAGCCAGACGCCAAGTGCTACAATGCCAAGCTGCGGGGTTTGGTTGCGGCAGGGAGGATTGAGGATGCAGCTGCTGTGGTTGAGAGGTTGGAGAAGGATGGGCCCAAGCCTGATACGGTGTCTTACAACGAGCTGATTCGAGGATACTGCAAAGCAGGGAGATTACAGGATGCCAAGAAGCTGTACGATGATTTGATAAAAAATGAGTGTGCCCCAAATAAGGGGACATATGGAACTCTCCTACCACTCCTTCTGCAGGCGGGAGAGCTGGATTGTGCACTGAGGTACTGCCATGATCTCTTAAGTAGTAAAAGGACCAATGGAGTGGAGTGTGGTCTCCTGCAGGATGTAGTGAATGCATTGATAGAGGCGTCGAGGGTGGAGGAGGCTACCAAGCTGGTCGAGCTTGGGAAGAAGAAGTACTACCTCCGAAAGGGTTTGAGGATGCCACATACTGCACAAGACAACGAAGTAATAGCTGAAACTGATGAGGAAGAATCAATATCAGAAGAAAAGGTGCTTTAAGTGCAAAACGAAACTGAAAAATAACATTATTTGACGAGGATGTTCCTTCATCGGCCGAGCAGTGCTGAGGTGCTGTCCACTTGTTCATGTCAAATTTAGTATTTTTGGTGGCAGATGGTTACTTTCTCTGTGTTGTTCAGGTAGATCGTCATCATTTATCAGACATTTATTTGGGCAGTGGCACTTGTCTATCCATCTGAGCAATGGAAATGTTTCCTCAGTTTCTCTGATACCTAATGAGGTGTGTCTTCCAGTATTTGTCCAGATATTATGGAGTGCAGGTTATTTTCATGTTTCATTTTGTCATCCGGCTTATCATTCGTGTAAGATCATTGTGAACCACGAGAATATATCAGCCATCCTGTTGTTCATGCCTTCTCAGTTTTCCTGATCTTGATGTGCAAAGCTTACTGCTTACTGAAACATCTCTTGCAACTATGAGACATACTCCTATCAAACATTTGTCCTTAAGACCATTCGGAGGTAAGTTTTCTGACCTACAATGTCCAAAGTTTGTGATTTAACAGTTTCCCAACCTCTGGTAGTTAATCAGAAGAAAAGGTGCTTTAAGTGCAAGACGAGACTGAAAAATAACATTATTTGACGAGGATGTCCCTTCATTGGCTAGGCTTTGATCTGTCACACTAGATCTCACCATGACCTGTTTTACCCAATTTCTCGTCTTGTTTTAATAGAAAAAGTGCAAGTTAATATAGTGCTTACACTGGTTAAATAAGACATTGCTTTATCTTGCCCTGTGCTGTAATACCTACCGCAAGTCTTTCTAGCCTCTGCTGATTTTTCTTCGTTACATTAAAATTAAATATATAAATCTAATATGTTGTGCTCATAAAAATTCTTCAAATGTTGTGTACTTTATTATTAATTTCATTTTCGGCCTTCGATAATACAACTGTTTGCTCTGTGATGAAGATAAACGTTTACCTCCAATTTGACCATTCTTATTGTTGATTTACTACTTTCTCTTTGAAGAATGAAAAATGCAAATGTTATGTAGTTAAAGGGCCATTGGTCAATGATCAGCTTCATGCATTACTAGGCGTCCAAAGCATCCACCTAGGCGTCGCCTAATCGTTAGAGCGCCCCCCCCCCCCTCCGCTCTAAGAAGCCTTAATGCCTTGAAAACCATGGCTGTAGTGAGCTTTCTTCATTTTATTTTATGAAGTGATCTTCATATTTGATCTGATAGCGAGTCACTAGATCTTTAAACCATACAATCACGAGCCATATGAATTAGGATACTAGGTGTACTACCTTTTTCTCAACATTCAGATTCTTGCTTGATAGGACTGGGGCTTCTTTAATTGTGGGAATATACTTGTTGACGCCACACGCTCACACCTCATCGGCTGAGCAGTGCTCGGTGCTGTCCACTTGTTAATGTCAAACTTAGTATTTTTGGTAGCAGATGGTTAATTTCTCTGTGTTATTCAGGTAGATGGTTATCATTTATCAGACATTTATTTGGACAGTGGCACTGGTATATCTATCTGAGCAATGTAAGTGTTCCTCAATTCCTATGATACCTAATAAGTGTGTCTTTGTCCAGATATTATGGAGAGCAGGTTATTTTCATGTTTCCTTTTGTCATCTGGCTTTATCATTCATGCAATATCATTGTGAACTACGAGACTATATTAGCCATCTTGTTGTTCATGCCTTCCGCAGGTTAGTTTTCCTGATCATGATATGCAAAGCTCACTGCTTACTGAAACATCTTTTGTCCTTAAGGCCATTCAGAGGTATGTTTTTTGACCTACAATGTCCAAAGTTTGTGATTTAACAGTTTCCCAATCTCTGGTAGTTAATCATATCTATTTGCTGTCATATATAAATTGTACCTTTTCAGTTCATTTTGAGAACTTATCGCTCCCATCGTTCAATTATTTAGGGGAATATAGGAATCCAATAACCAGAGGACTCAGCGATCTCGCTGGTCACCATAATAACAGATACAAAGTCTGAGGCGTGCTCGGCCCACCCAACACACTCATCATCAGTGCGCAGGCCGTGTTGAGCTAATTCATGTGCAATTTTATTACAGGAACGAGGACAGTACCTAAACTCGTAGGATTCGAAAGAAACAATGCGGACACTTCTGGCTTCACGGATAAGGACTCCCAGATCAGATAGATCATAACTCCCCAAAGTCTGGCAATCAGATTCAAAAACAACACACGGTGCAGACCCAGAACTGCTGCTCTTCTGTCGCAGCTGCACAAGCTTCTGTTTCAGCTTGGAGCGCAGTGCGGATATGTCTCAGCTTCTCGACCACCACCGCAATGAACTCACCCTGTTTCATCTCTTGCAACAAAACCCCATGCAACAGACTCGGTGTTCTCAATGAAAGATGCATCAAAATTTATCTTGGCAAGGTTCAGCAGGGGTCTAGTCCATCTAGCCGCGGATAGAGAGTTAGAAGGGGCCACTAAAGGTATTTCTCTCAGCATGCAAGCTATCCACCTAAGCAAGCATCCTTGAGCAATCATAGCCTGCAGCATCATCATGTCTTTCCGCAATTAATCTCTTTGGAAAATTGACAATTAAATACTTCTTTAGAGCTTTACCAGTCTATTTTTTACCGACACACACTTCAATTCTTGCCTGGTCTGCTGCACTTTATCTTCCTCTTTCTCTTTACTGCTGTCAACAATTAATTCAAAGGTTGATGTTCCAGATTCCGTGCGTCGCTTCCATATGTACTTCCACTTCCCTTCGTCATCTTTCCTTCTGCTTTCCTTCAGTTTCTCTCATCTAATTAGTCCACTAAGAGCAAGTACAATAAGTCCTAGTCAGCTGGCTATAAGGATTAAAATAGTATATTATTGCTTAGTTGGAGGAGAGAGAGGAGGAGAGAGAAGGAGAGTGGGCTCTTATGCAAGAGCCAGCTCTAGCACGTGCTCCTAGGCACTTTGTGAGAGTGAAAGGTGGGTCACATATTGATTAATTACTACATTTTTATAGCTCACTATTGTATATGTTGGCTCTAAGTTGGCTATAGGTGACATGGCACTTGGCTTATAGCCAGCAGCTGGCTACACTATTGGAATTGCTCTAAGAGCAAGTACAATAAGGTTGACTCAGCAGGCTATAAGAATTAAAATAGTGTTGTTTTGCTTAGGTGGATGAGAGAGAAGTGGAGAGAGAAGAGAGATGAGCTCTCATGCAAGAGCCAACTCTTGCACGTGCTCCTAGGCACTTTATGAGTATGTGTGGTGGGCCTTTTACATATAAAGTTATCAATCCTTAAAGCCAACTATTGTACAAGTTAGATATAAGCTGACTATAGCTGGCCTTATAGTCAGCACCCGGCTGCGCTATTGGAATTGCTCTAACACAGGCAGCATTACCGCTTCCATTTCTCACCCTATTCATACAAAACTTCACTGCCAGCTAGCCTTGTGCACTGAAGTCTGTAGCTCATATGTGCTCTCTCCATCCACGTGTTAGGACGCTCCACTCCATCTTCATTACTACGCGTGGTCGTCATCCTCGACAACAGTTGGCGTCCACACACTGCTCAACACCGCACCTCGCTATTTTCCATCACCCCTTCTCGAGACAGATTTAAGACTTCATCAGGTACTTCTCGGTGACCGCAAGGTGTAGATGATGCGGATGCAAGAAGGCTGCAGGATGAAATGCCTGAGACAACTGCCAGAGCCTATTCATTGCTGTGATTGCTGGGCATGCAAGAGCAGGAAAGTGGGAGAGTTTAAGTATTGTTGTTTTGCTATCTATGCTACATACAGATCGGAGTGGAGACCAGTGATAGCATCATTGTTCTACACTTGGGAAAAGATCAGTTAATAGTGATATAGATCGGAGTATGTAATGCTACAATTATTTGGCGAACGCTACGCGTCGGGCGGTGGATTTAGGGCAAAAAAATTGGTTGTCCTCCGCGCCGTCCGATGGCGATCCGATGGCGATCCTAGCTCCGGTTTTGTGGAGAATCAACCCACAGTACTATATTTCTTAGATAATAGTTTAAATGCAATTTTACATTTACCACCCTCCTTTTTCTGGAAACCAACCCGCAGTACCTCCGTAATGTGAAGAGTATTACAACAAAAATCATCTCTCCGCGTACAAAAAATATATACTATTACAACAAAAAGTCGCAACATTTTTAAAAGGTAATGTCACAAATAAAGTGGTTAAACCAACAAATTGTTTTGTTGGAGTAGCCATTATTATTAACAAAAACCGGAGACTATTACAACAAAAATCCATATGTTTACAAAAAAAAGAAGAAAACATTAATTTGTTACATATTGAATTACAACAAAAGTCACCAACTTTTTTTACAAAAAGTCACAAACGATTACAATAAAAAATCAATATGTTTGCAAAAATGATGCAAAGTGGTCAAGCGATATTTAATTTGCTACAGATTGAATTACAATAAAAATTACCTACTATTTTATCCAAAAGTCACAAATGGTTACAACAAAAAAAATCACTTTATTAGCATCAGCAAAAAAAATAAAAAAATGTTGTCTCTTTACAACAATTGTTAACAACAAATCCTACAAAAATTACGGATTGTTTACAACAAATAGTTCATCATCTCACTCATGTGTTTACAGCGAAACTATTATTGGGCCGAAAAACAGGCCCATTAAGCCGAAGCGGGAGCGAGGCCGGATGACCCGATCGGTCGCCGGATCGTAAGCGTTTTCCCAATTATTTTTCTATGCACCAATACTGCACTTCCTTTTCCGATATATTTCTTTCACCGATTTACATTGTTTTTCAGTCTAGACCATTTTGTGTATCCTCCTCTGCAGGTGTGTTTCAAACAACAAATTGAAGGCCCTGATATTTCAGCAATACACTTTCAAATTATTTATTCCTGAGGTTAAGGCCATCTTCTTACTTATATCAAAGTTCGTACACTTGCTTGTAATTAATGCAATTAGCTCTGGTACACAGACAATGGTTTATTTGGTATGAATATTTCAAAGGCAAACCTTGCGGCCACGCTGCTGCTATGTTTTAGAAAAGCAGCATTTATATCATATGATTAGTCTATTCGTCGTAATTTTTTGCAAGCCGTTTCTGCCACCTGGATTTTGGGTGTTTATTTTTCTTCAGCGGCCCTTTTTTAATCCATAGTACGAATGAATTACAGGTGTATGCTAGGTACCCGTCCGTTATCTCTCTCTGTTTTGTGGTGTTTATTCTCATGATTTATGAGACGAAATAATCGGGGTCTGCTTTTTTGTCGACAAGCTGAAGATATCACATATAGATATTGTTGTTAGAGATCTAGTCTCTCCGTTCTATAAGGAGTTTCGACTTGAAAAGTCCGGTTTGAACATGGGTGCATGTGAACCCTAGTTGGAAATGCATTTTCCAAATGTTAAAAAATTCTGAAATAAAAATATCCGGGTACGTACGATGTTTCATGTGTGCGTAGAAAGTTTTCGTGGAGAAACCACTTTTTTATTTCAGAATCTAAAAAGACAAAATACGTCACATATATACTACTATATAGCCCTGCAAAATTTCACTTTTTTGCCGAGACAAAATAAAAAGTTTTTTCGTCACGAAACTCATATCCAGGGCACATATTTGAGATCATCTGGGAAATCATTTTGTGTTTTGATTTTTAAAACATGTTTTGACATCACAAACGGAACTTTTCAAAAAGTGGGTTCACATGCCCCCATGTTCCATATATGCACACTCCGACCGACTTTATATACATGTGTGTACGTACATGTATTGGCCTTTGGTTCCCAGTGAATAATAGCTTCTCATTCCTAACAATGGTATTAGAGCCTAAGTTAACTCTTCCCGCACTTAGCAACTCCATGCTTCCCAGCACTGCCACTGCAGATGTTTCGGATGGTGTGCTACTTCATCCTCTTTCCCACGTTGCTCCTCCGCCGCAGGTGCATCTTGCTCGTCTGCTGTGACCCTTATCCTAGTCGGCCGAAGTCGCCCCTCGGCGCTACCTCCGTCACGCCTCACCTGGCTACCAATGCCCTCGATTTGGTCGGCCGCCGCCGCATCCGGAAAAAAAGAGAAAAAAGAAACCGAAAATTAAACATTCTAAATCTAAAAAGAAAAAGAATCAAACTTTTAAAAGTTAACATTCTAAATCTGAAAAGAAAAAAGACAAAGAAAACTGAAAAAACTGAAAAGGTAAAATGCCCGACACCTAACTGGGTTGGCCCGTACCGTACGGGGGTGTGCGGCGCGCGGTCCGAGCTATACCCTGGGCAAAAGTCGGGTTGAGCCGGGCCAAAAAAAGCCCGAGCCCGGCCGGCCCAGCCCAGCTACGTCTTAAACCATGTTTCCCTTCGTTCGAAGCCTGGCCCGGCCTGACAGTTGGGCTCAAAATCTCAGCCCGAGTGGGGCCCAGGATTTTCGGGCCGGATCGGGTCAGGTTGACTGGGCCGGGCTGCCCATGCCCAGGTAACGCGCCGACCAGATCGGTGCATAGAAAAAGCGGGAAATACGGGCCTCCAAGTGGGTGACCAAGCCAATGGATCGGGTTGTAGGTGGGAGGCTGGTTGGGGCGTTCTGTTGGGCTGGGCTAACATTTCCACGGCCTGATTAAGAAGCAGTGAGGCGCGTCTGCCAAAACCCTCCCTCTCCCATTCCTCCTCTCGACCCAAACCCCATCCGCCGTCCCACCATGGCCTCCCAAGCAGCGGCGGCGGCCGCCGCCGCCGTCTCGACCCGGGCGAACAGCCTCTCCCGCATCTTCGCCACCTCCACACCAACCGTAAAGCCACCACCCAAGCACAAACCAAAGATCAAGCGCTCGCCGACCCCGAAACCCCCCGCCACCGCCACCGCCACCGCCACCGACTCCGTCGCCGACAAGAAGCCCGCGAAGCCCCTCGGCGCACAGCCGGCCGCCGACGCCCCCGCGTCCGGCGCGGACCACAAGCTCGCGAAGCCCCTCCAGGAGACCCTCAAGCGCCTCCTCCGGCAGCGCGACCCCGACAAGCTGGTCTCCGAGTTCGTGGAGGCGTCCACCTTATCCTCGCGCTTCCGCGACCGGCACCGCGTCTACGAGGTGGCCGTGAGCCGCCTCGCCTCCTTCGGCCGCCAGGACGGGATCGAGGCCATCCTCGACGCGCAGAAGCCCTTCCTCGAGACCGCCACCGAGGGGTTCGCCACGCGCCTCATCCGCCTCTACGGCCGCGCCTCCATGCCGTCCCACGCCGCCGCAACCTTCCGTGAGCTCCCCGCGCACCATCAGACCACCATGCCGTTCAACGCCGTCCTTGCCGCGTATGCCGAAGCCGGAGAGTTTGACGCCCTCGCCGTCGCATTCAAGGAGATGCCAGCCTCCCACCCCGCCGTCGCCCCCAGCGTCTACTCTTACAACATACTCATCCGCGCGCTGTGCCAGAAACCCGACCTCGCAGCTGCTGTTGACGCCATCCAACTCATGGAGAAGAATGGTGTTACGCCTGACGTTATTTCTTTCAACACGCTTCTGAATGGGTTCTACAACCTTGGCCGCATGGATGAAGCAGAGACGGTATGGGATATGCTCAAGGAGAGGAATTTGGAGCCATACACAAAGTGCTACAACGCCAAGCTCCGTGGTTTGGTTGCGGAAGGGAGGATTGAGGACGCAGTTGCTGTGGTTGAGATGTTGGAGAAGGATGGGCCGAAGCCTGATACGGTGTCCTACAATGAGCTGATTCGAGGGTATTGCAATGCTGGGAGGTTACAGGATGCCAAGAAGGTGTATGATGATTTGATTAAAAATGAGTATACCCCAAATAGGGGGACATATGAAACTCTTGTGCCACGGCTTCTGCAGGCTGGAGACCTAGATTGTGCACTGAGGTACTGCCATGATTTACTTACTGGCAAAGGGAGCTCTAGAGTATCAGTTGGTCTGCTGCAGGATGTAGTGGATGCATTGGTGGAGGCATCGAGGGTGCAAGAGGCTACCAATCTTGTTGGGCTTGGGCGGAAGAAGTACTACCCCCGAAAGGGTTTGAGGATGCCACATACTACAGAGGACAATGAATCAGGAGCTGAAACTGATGAGGGCGAATCAATATCAGAAGAAAAGGAGCGTGAAGTGGAAGACGAGACTGAAAAATAAAATTATCTGATGAGGATTTTCCTTGGCTTTTGTCTGTCACACTGATGTAAGCCAAATTTCATCATGACCTGTTTTACCCAATTTCTTCTCTTGTCCTGATAGAACAAAAATGTGCAAGTTAGTCTAGTGCTTACACTGGTTGAATAAGGTGTTGCTTCATCTTGCACTGTGCTGTAATACCTATAAAATTTTCTATCCATTTTAGATGAGATCCACAGTAAGTCTTTATTGTTACTACAATATCTAGCTTGGTGCTGGTTTCCCCATTGCATCAGAAAAAATGATTTTATGGATGTAATATTTTATGTTTGGAAAGATTCCTCAACTGCTGTGTATTTTATTGCTATTTTCATTTTTGTCCCTTGATAATTCAACTGTTAGCTCTGTGTCAAAGATAAACTTATACCATCAAATTTATTCGTTCCTGTTTTTTGATTTAGCATTTTCTCTTTGAAGCATGGACAATGCAAATGGTATATGACATACATCAAGCTAAAAGGCTTTGATAGAAGTTTCTTAGTGTATTAGTCCTCTTAAGTAGAGGTGGATTAGTTATAGCTCCATCCCAGAATGGATTCATGGCACTCTCAAGCACTATTTTCGTTTGCTGTAGTGAGCTGTCTTTTTTTCCCTTTATGAACTGATCTTCATATTTCATTAGATAACGAGCCACTAGAGTTGTAAACCAAACAAGCACGAAACCGTATGAATTAGGGTAGTAGGTGAACTACCTTTTTCTCACATTCAGATTCTTGCTTCCTGCAAAGATGATAGGAGTGTCCCTTCTTTAATTGTGAGAATATGTTCATAATGCACTGTAGCATTTATCTATCTACTCGTTTGAGTAAAGGCTGTGTTTAATGTGATGAATTTGACCTTCAGTATGACACCGCTAGGTTTTGAAATGATCCTCGAAATTCTTTGAAGAGTTCAAACTATGAAACTTAAGTATAAAGACAAATAACCAATTATTCTGAGGTTATATTAAAATAAATTACCTGATCAACTCAGTTAATGCTACTCTTTTTGCATATCTTTTAGAGGGAGGGAGCTACCCTGGGTTCACACCTCATCGGCTGAGCAGTGTTTTGTGCTGTTCATATCAATTTAGTATTTCTGGTAGCAGCTGGTTACTTTCTGTGTGTTGTTTAGGTGGATGGTCATCATTAATCAGATATTTATTTGGGCAGTGACACTTCTCTATCTATCCGAGCAATGGAAGTGTTTTCTCAATTCTCTGATACCTAATGAGGTGTGTTTTTGTCCAGACATTCTGGAGTGCAATTTATTTTCAAAAAAAAAAACACCTGCCTTTGTCATGCATTAAAGATCATTGTGAACTATGAAAATACATGAGACATCTTGGTTATTCACGCCTTCTACAGGTCACTTTTCCTGATCTTGATGTACACAGCTTACTGAAGCGTCATTTGTAGCTATGAGAACATATCAAACATTTTATCCTTAAGGCCGTTCAGAGGTAAGTTTCCTGACCTACAATGTCCAAAGCTTGTGATTTAACAGTTTCCCTATCTCTGGTAGTTAATCATATCTAGTTACTGTCATATATGAATTGAGCCTTTTCGGTTCATTTGGGAACTTGTCACTCTCAATTTCATTGTTGAAGGTTAACATGTCGGAAGCCAACAACACGACTCTAATACTCCCAAAAGATTAACAATGCCCAGAGCATAACCTGGTACTACAATCTCCAAATCACAAGGATATTTTATTCCCTTTTTTTAGTTTTTTTAGCAGAGCTTTATTCTCTCTTTAGTGGTCCAGTGATGACGATGTTACAGTGTGTGTTGCTTTCTCTGCTCTCTGGTAGGTTGATTGCAAATCTGCATGCGAGAACACTCGGGGCCATTATCAGCCCCCCTGTCCCGGATAAGTAGCCCTGAACCAATAGGCCCAGCAGATTCTGCATCTGTTCAGCTATTTCAATGTCACGGACCATATTTTGCATACAAAAGCTTCTTTTGCATCTAAGACATTTTAAATGTCCCGGGATTTGCTCGATCCTCTTGTTTGCACATGTTTTTTACTCCCTCCGCTCCATAATTCTTGTCACAGATTTGGATGTATCTATGCATAAAATGTATCTAGATACATCCAAATCCGTGACAAGAATTATGGAACGGAGGGAGCAATGCATCTGATAGTTGTAGCTACTAATGTTCGGAAAGATCTAGATTTAGAACAAATGTTAACTTAGACATTGGTCACATCTCTTGCTTAGTGCAAGTTCTGGATGCAACCACTGTTGGTTTGGCCTGCCACCGAATGAACATTTGAGAAATGCAGTCATAGTGCAGACTGCAGAGTGTTGATGTCATTGAGGTCATGCTCTGCACTTTACAACTTTAGCATTGCCTGGAATCATATGCATTATGCAAGCTTGAGCACTCCACCAGCTACCGTGAAGCATCCTTTTTAAGATTTTTTTTTTTAACACAACAGGCTTTCCATTAGATCAACCAGATGTGCAACCACTGATATTTAGAGACCATTACATTATGCATACTTGACTGGGTATAAATGATAGAGACACTGGGTCAATGTTTTTTACCACCTGCCCTGCCTAAGTGTCCATCCGACACAAATTGGCCTTCAAATTGTGCCGCCGCGGCCCAGTACCATCCTTGTGCCGCAAGTTTGATGTTTTCTCCAATCTCCATCTTCCTCTTCTTATATTGGTGCAGAGTCTTCTTCTTAGGAAGCTCCCAAACCGCCTTTGTAATCCACTCCTGAGCAAACTCATTCCCAGCATCATGAGGGATTCCTTTCAGGCTATAGTCGAATTTTGAATCCAAATCTGACCATGCAATATTCTTCAGGTTCCACAGCATGGACTTGTCATGTGAGTATCAGCCAAATGCATTTTACTGACTTCCGTCAAGGCAGGTGTGAACTCCAGCTTTTCCTTACTGACTAGCTTCCAAATCGCAAAAAAAGATGCTATCCCATCCTTCATGGAGCCAGTAGTCATGATCCAGGCTCCAGGGATGTGCTCTTTGTAAGCAGTGTAAGCTAAATACGGAGTCAGTTTGGGATATCTGGTCGTCATCATCAGTGCTTCGTCAGCTCCTCTAGTTTCCATCTCTGTCCACTCGTCTGATCCTTGATTCCCAATATAATATTTTAGCCAGTGGAGTTTTTCTGACATTATTTGAGGACGAGGCGGGGAAGTAAAATTATTTGATGATGATGTTCCTAGGCTTTTATTTGTCGCACTGATGTAAGCCAAATTTCATCATGGCCTGGTTTACCAAATTTCTTCTCTTGTTCTTATAGAACAAAAAAAGTGCAAGTTAATGTAGTGCTTAACTGCTTACACTGGTTGAATAAGGTATTGCTTTATCTAGCCCTGTGCTGTAATACCTATTGAAAATTTTCCATCCATTTTACGTAGATGAGATCCAGGAAGTCCTTATTGTTACTACACATTATCTAGCTTGGTGCTAGTCTTCCTGTTCCATCGAAAAATTGATTTTATGAATCTAATATTTTGTGTTTGGAATTATTTCTCAAATGCTGTGTATTTTATGACTATTTTCATTTTTCACCCTTGATGATTCAACTGTTAGCTCTGCATCGAAGATAAACTATACCTTCCAATTTGTCCATTCCGGTTTTTGATCTAGTATTTTCTCTTTGAAGCATGAACAATGCAAATGGTATGACATACAACAAGTTAAGGCTTTGATAGAAGTTTCTTAGGTTACTGGTTTGCTAAGTAGAGGTGGATTAGTTGTAGCTCCATCCAGAATGGATTCATGGCACTGTCAAGTACTATTTTCGTTGCTGTAGTGAGCTTTGTCTTTTTATTTTCCCTTTTATGAACTGATCGCCATAATTGATTAGATAACGAGCCACTAGAGTTGTAAATCAAACAAGCTCGAATCATATGAATTAGGATAGTAGGTGAACTACCTTGTTCTCACATTTGGATTCTTGCTTCCTACAAAGATGGTAGGAGTGGCATTTCCTTAATTGTGAGAATATGTTCATAATGTACTGTAGCATTTATCTATCTACTTATATTTGAGTAAAGGTTGTGTTTACTGTGATGAATTCGACCTTCAGTATGACAATTATGAAACTTACTATGAAGTCAAATAACCAATTATTCTGAGGTTATATTAAAATAAATTACGTGATCATCTCAGTTACTGTTACTCTTGTGCATAACTTTTAGAGGGAGCGAGACACACTGGGTTCAATGCTTGGTGGTGGACCGGTTGACTTCCACACCTCATCGGCTGAGAAGTGCTTTGTGCTGTCCACTTGTTCATCTCAAATTTAGTATTTCTGGTAGCAGATGGTTGCTTTCTGTGTACTGTTCAGGTAGATAGTCATCATTTATCAGACATTATTTGTGCAGTGCCACTTCTCTATCTCTCCGAGCAATGGCAGTGTTTTCTCAATTCCTCTCATACCTAATGAGGTGTCGCCATCCAGATATTCTGGAGTGCAGGTTATCTTCATTTTATTTTCATCTGGCTTTGTCATCCATGAAAGATCGTTGTGAACTAGGAAAATACATCAGACATCTTATTATTCAGGCCTTTTGCAGGTCAGTTTTCCTGATCTTGCTGTACAAAGCTCACTGCTTAATGGAGCATCAATTGTAACTATGAGAACATATAATGATATACTCCCTCCGATTCATATTAATTGACTTCAATATGGATGTATCTAGACACATTTTAGTTCTAGATACATCCATATTAGAGTCAATTAATATGAACCGGAGGGAGTAAAACATTTTGTCCTTCAGGCCATTCAGAGGTAAGTTTCCTGTCTTGCAATGTTCAAACCTTGTGATTTAACAGTTTCTTTATCTGTGGTAGCTAATCATATCTAGTTGCTGTCATATATAAATTAAGCCTTTTCGCTTCATTTTGGGAACTTGTCCCTCCCAGTTTCATTGTTGAAGGTGTCAACTTAACGTGTTGGAAGCCAACAACACTACTCTAATATCCCCTAAAGATTAACAACACCCAGAACATAACTCGGTAGTACAATCTCCATATAACAAGGGCATTTTATTCCCTTTTTAGTTTTTTTAACAGAAGTAGTGGTGCAGTGTTGATGATGTTACGGAGTGTTGCTTTCTCTGCTCTCTGATAGGTTGATTGCATATATGCATGCGTCCCCGATAAATAGCCCTGAACCAATCGGCCAGCAGGCTCTGCATCTGTTCAGCTATTTCGATGTCCGGGACCATATTTTGCACGCAAGCTTCTTTTGCATCTAAAGACATTTTAAATGCCTACACATTGGTCACAGATCTTGCTTAGTGCAAGTGCTCAACGGTTCCACTGTTGGTTTGGCCTGCCTGTGAATGAACATTTGAGAGATGCAGTGATAGTGCAGACTGTAGAGCGTTGATGTCATTCAGCCCAGGCTCTGCTCTTTAAAACTCCAGCATTGTCTTTTTTGATGCAAAATATGCAAGCTCGACTCACTCCATCACTCCACCAGTTACATGAAACATCCTTTTTTGAGAGATTTTTTTACACAACGGGCTTTCCATTAGGTCAACAACATGTGCAACCACTGGATATGCAGAGACCATTACATTATGCATAGTACTTAGGCTTCGTTTACTCCTAGGGTATTTCCATCCCCTAGGGGTTTGGGGATGAGAGGGGATTGGGTGAAAACCCCCCTTTCACCCAATCCCCATTTTCTCCCTAATTTTCCCTCATGTCTCCACACCCTCCCCCACAGTCTCTAGTTACTTTGTTTCTGGGGATGAGAGGGAATATGACAGGATTGTGATCAGATGATAAAAACTCAACTTTTGTATCCCAAGACGTGATAATGGACACTCAATAAATTAAAAACTCTGTCTTTAACATAAATTCAGTGTCATGCAATTTTCTCAAATAAGAACACACATAGATAAATGCTCGACCCAACACATCCAACACATAGCAACCGCCGTCATAAACTCAATGTCATGCAGTTTGACAGAACATTAGAAGTCATGGTATGCTCGTCGCCCAAAGCCAGAAACCACGTCGCCGAAGCAAGAGGACCTCCAGCTAGAAATACACGCAGAGGTAAAATTTAGTACTGATACATCGCTTATAGATACTTCAAAAGTATACTAACTGCAACTAGAGAGCATTGGTGCATTACTGTTCATTTAAAAGTAGTTCCAGATGCGGAGGATTGTTCCATTACTATTCAGAATTTATGCGCATTTTTAGAATATCGAATGATATGTAGGCTTGGAACATATTCAGTGCTCCGGGTTAGATTCCAACTTGCGCGAAGTGTCTGCCTTGCTCTGCTGTTTCACCGCTGAAGTGACGAGCGTGCGAACGTAGTCGATGTCAATCTCCTCGTTGTTTTTCTTCAAGATCTCTGCAGCCTTCGTCATATTGTCCTTTGGGGTTGCGAGCGGCTGTTGCTCCGTTGGAGTTGCGAAAGTGATCTTGCGGGGAGCTATCATCTCACGCCGGACCTTTTCGACCTCCTGGTGAGCTTCAACGATCTTGTCTTCCCAATGTTTTCGGAGTTCCTTGGAGCAAAGACACAACCAGAGAACCTACATTAGCAGGATTAGTTTTGGCATGATAATTATAAGATGGTACATCTTAACTTAACAGAGCTAGGCATCATCTATGTGCTTCTAGTTCTAGGTTCAAAATAGGAAATGGAAAAAATAACATCTACTCTATCAGGTTACCAAACTGGAGAACAAAGGCTTTCTTACTGTAAATGATTAACTTCAACAGTTTCAAAAGTAACATCTACTTCATGTTACTTTACCAGGATACCAACTATAACATGATAGAACAGTTAGGTAACCTCATAAGTAACATACTTATGATGCCTCAGAATCAGAATCAAGCACTAGAGGGAGCACGATCTTGCAGAAATTAAATCTTGTAAAGCAGAATACTAGAAAACAGAATGCAAATGCAAATTTGGAGCTAATATCTAAGAGCTAAGAGCTAGCAGGTAGCACAAAAACATATGATTACCAAACTATACAATATTACCAAACTGGAGAACAAATGCCCTCTAGTCGAAATGACTGTGGTATATTGGTATTGCAGTGAAATATAGGTATTTCAGTGACTAGACTTGAAAAGGAATTTGCAGAACAGAAGTGTTACCTCAAGTCACAATTCTTGCAGCTCACCCCGGAGCCACATGATAGCCGACTCCTCGTCTTCAGCAACCCAAGTGAGGAAGGTCTCACAGTTTTAAAGACGACAATTGTTGCAACACATTTTTTTTTATTAAAAAATACATAGAGACTACAATCAAGAATAAAACATCTAGTAAGATTAATTGTATCATATATTCTTACAAATAAAGTGCAAGCAGAAAGTGCAGCTAGGCATATATTGTCTCCACTATTTTTATTAATAGCCAACAGAACATAAAATAGATGAAAATAAAACTACACAGGCTCAGCAACTATGGCATCTATATCTAGAGCTTTGCTCGGACCCGCAAAACCGTGTGACGAATCGTCAATTTGAGCAAGAACTAAATTCTTAACTGAAAAATATATTTTGCACATAACTATTTGATCATAGTATCATGGATTCGAACAAGTACTTCACTAAATTTTTACTGGACACATAATTTACTTACAAATTTTCTATTTATCAAGCGTTAATCAAACATGAGTGTACCATATACTTTCTAAAGCAGCTTCATAGTAAAATTTCTGAAACCAATCAGAGAAAAAACTAACACAAAATCTGTGCGATGATTAATGACTAATGAAGTGTTGGTTACACAAAGATTGAAATCCTCATTTCCGTGTCCATGTTGGTGTTCATGTTGGTGTTGGTCTCTCAAAGCAAATATGAAGCCTAGGAGTATAAAGATCTATGCAATCTGAAGCGAACTGTATATGGATTCTGGTGAGCTAGCCGAGTAGAAAGTCCTATGGATTCTAGTGAGCTAGCTGCGCGAACTTCATTTCTTATAGAAGGACGATATCAGCTGGGAAAACAGACTCGTGCCCTGTCCTCTCCCGGCTCCTCCGTGGCTTCAAGCCTGCGCAACTGCCCATGCCTAGCTCCTACCAGCGATCTCATGCACCGCTGCTACCGGCGGCCTGTCCAGGGAGCCGGCCGCCGACCCACCTCGCCCGTGGGTGGAAGCACGAACCGCGGATGGTCACCATGGCTGGACTCCTCGCCTACTCCACGGTGCTACTGCGAGGTGGCTCCAGATCCGAGCTCCGATGCAGATGACGGCGGCAACGACAAAGAAAACCTAGCAGGGAGGGGAAAAGGGACGAGATGCGAGGACTCACCGGGGACCAGTCGCCGGAGGAGGATCTCGTCGACGCCGATTTGCTCCTTCTTTCCACGCCACCGTCTTCTTTCACGCCGCCGTCGGCTCCTGGCGCCACCGGTCGCGTCCCTCTACCTTTCCACGAGAAGAAACACGAGGGTACCCTCGTGGGTGAGGATACCCGAGGGTGAAGCTTAACGGGTCGAAAAGTTCGGGGATGGGCCGGAAATTTCCCCAGAAATACATGAGAAGTAATCGGGCCGTTCGGGAAATTTTCCCTCCCAGCCCCAAAAAAACCAGAGAAGTAAACATGGTCTAACTTGCTTCCGTGTGCACGTCGTCGCCCGTCCTCCTTCCCTCGATTTCTCCACCAAGCTTGTTCCTTGCATCGCAGCCGCAGCCGCCGTCCTCCTCCAGAGAAGGACCGGTGATCCGAGATGCTGCATGAGAAGACCATTCAATACGATCATCCGGACGGCACGGGCATCGGCGCCGATACCGGTTCAGGACAGTGGACGGGAGAGAATAAGCCCAAGCACCTCGGCTAATCTCCTCTGACGGTTTCCGGCGAGGTGTATAAGCTCATCATTCTCTCCTGCCCAGGGGGTTCAAGAAGACCCTTCAACACGATTGCTGAGACGGATATGTAAGACTTGGACATCAGCCTTGAGGCCATAATTGATATCAAGACGGCTCTGAAGAGCAAGGATACCGTCCTAAGACGCGGCACCCTCGACGACGAGTCGCAGCGCCATGTCTACGAGCATCTCGTGCTCTACCGCCTCAGAGCTCACAAGCTGTCGACAAGGAGAGAGTCGTCAGACAATAAGCTGGATTACGATGACGAGACGCTGAGAAAGGAGCTACCTGGTTTTCTTGGCACCGTGTCATTATTTCGGCTCCACATCTACGTGCGCCGTTACTTTGAACATCTTGAGAAGGATGAAGATGGGCCCGTAGATTGGTGCTTCGACCCTGAATTCTCCAAGCTCAAGCACTTATCCAACTACCACCGGCTTGTTGTGGCAAACCGTGGCGGCGTCGAATACCTACGCTGGGAGGACTACCGCTCGAATTTCAGTACCTATGAAATGGACAAAGACTATGTCACCTTCTGTGACGAAATGTCAGAACAGCTCCAGTGGCTAAAACATTATATCGGGGATCAAGGATCGTATGGGTGGACAGAGATGGAAACCAGAGGCGCTGAGCAAGTGCTGATGATGGCCACCAAATATCCCCAACTGACTCTTGATTTAGTTCACACTGCCTACAGGGAGCACATCTGGAGCCTGGATTGTGACTACCGGCTCCGTGAAGGATGGGATGTCATCTTCTTCGCGATCTGAAAGCTAGCCAGCAAGGAAAGGCTGGAGTTCGCACAGGCCTTGGCTGAAGTCAGCAAGATGGGGTTGGTTGCCGCTCGACATGGCGAGACCATGCTGTGGAACCTGCAGAATATTGCATGGTCAGGCTTGGAACCAAAATATGATTCTTGCGTGAAAGGCATTCCTCGTGATGCCGGGAATGAGTTTGCTCAGGAGTGGATTACAAAGGCGGTTTGGGAGCTTCCGAAGAAGAAGACTCTGCACCAGTACAAGAAGAGGAAGATGGAGATTGCACAAAACATCAGACTTGAAGGCCAATGTGTTTCAAATGGACACTGAGGTAGGGCGGCTGGTCGAAAACGTCGACCTAGTCTCATTTCTACCCACTAAGGCCTTGTTTACTTCTCTGGTTTTTTTTGGGGATGGGAGGGGAAATTTCCGGCCCATGACCAAATCCCAAAACTTCCCGAATGGCACGTTTACTTCTCATGTATTTCTGGGGAAATTTCCGGCCCATCCCCGAACTTTCCGACCCGCTAAGCTTCACCCTCGGGTATCCTCACCCACGAGGGTACCCTCGTGTTTCTTCTCGTGGAAATGGAGAGAGGGACGCGACTGGTGGCGTCAGGAGCCGACGACGGCGTGAAAGGAGACAGCAGCGTCGAAAGAAGGAGCAAATCGGCGTCGACGAGATCCTCCTCCGGCGACTGGTCCCCGGTGAGTCCTCGCATCTCGTCCCTTTTCCCCTCCCTGCTAGGGTATCTTTGTCGTTGCCGCCGTCGTCTGCATCGGAGCTCGGATCTGGAGCCACCTCGCAGTAGCACCGTGGAGTAGGCGAGGAGTCCAGCCATGGTGACCATCCGCGGTTCGTGCTTCCACCCACGGGCGAGGTGGGTCGGCGGCCGGCTCCCTGGACAGGCCGCCGGTAGCAGCGGTGCATGAGCTTGCTGGTAGGAGCTAGGCATGGGCGTCTGCGCAGGCTTGTAGCCACGGAGGAGCCGGGAGAGGATGGAGCGCGAGTTTGTTTTCCCAGCTGATATCGTCCTTCTCTGGCCCTCTATCTCAGAGGAAGAAGAAATGAAGTTCGCGCCACTAGAATCCATAGGACTTTCTACTCAGCTAGCTCACCACAACAGTTCATTTCAGATTGCATAGATCTTTATACTCCGAGGCTTCATATTTGCTTTGAGAGACCAACACCAACATGGAGGGAAATGAGGATTTCAAGCTTTTTGTAACCAACACTTCATTAGTCATTAATCATCGCACAGATTTTGTGTTAGTTTTTTCTCTGTTTGGTTTCAGAAATTTTACTATGAAGCTGCTTTAGAAAGTATATGGTACACTCATGTTTGATTACCGCTTGATAAATAGAAAATTTGTAAGTAAATTATGTGTCTAGTAAAAATTTAGTGAAGTACTTATTCGAATCCATGATACTATGATCAAATAGTTGTGTGCAAAATATCTTTTCCAGTTAAGAGTTTAGTTCTAGTTCAAATTGACGATTCGTCACACAGTTTTGCGGGTCCCAGCAAGGCTCTAGATTTAGATGGCACAATTGCTGAACCCTGTGTACTTTTATTTTCATCTGTTTTATATTCTGTTGGCTATTAATAAAAATAGTGGAGACTAGTTTTACCTAGTTGCTTCTAGCTGCACTTTCTGGTTGGACTTTATTTGTAATAATGTATGATACAATTAACCTTACTAGATGTTTTATTCTTGATTGTAGTCTATATGTATCTTTTAATAAAAAATAATGTGTTGCAAGAATTGTCGTCTTTTTAAACCGTGAGACCTTCCTCAGTTGGGTTGCTGAAGACTAGGAGTCGGCTATCATGTGGCTCCGGGGTGAGTTGCGAGAATTGTGACTTAAGGTAACATTTCTGGTCTGCAAATTCCTTTTCAAGTCTAGTCACTGAAATACCTATATTTCAGTGCCTATATTTCACTGCAATACCAATATATCACATAGTTATTTTCAGTAGGGGGCTTGATAACAATATGTTTTTGTGCTGACTGCTAGCTTAGCTCTTAGATATTAGCTCCAAATTAATTTGCATTTTGTTTTTTAGTAGTCTGCTTTACAAGATTTAATTTCTGCAAGATCGTGCTCCCTCTAGTGCTTGATCGTGCTCCCTAACTGTTCTATCATGTTATAGTTGATATTCTGGTAGAGTAACATAAATTAGATGTTACTTTTGAAAGTGGTGAAGTTAATCATTTATAATAAGGGAGCCTTTGTTCTCCGGTTTGGTAACCTGACAGAGTAGATGTTATATTTTCCATTTCCTATTTTGAGACCTAGAACTGGAAGCACATAGATGATGCCTAGCTCTGTTAAGTTATGATGTACCATCTTATAATTAGCATGCCAAAACTAATCATGCTAATGTAGGTTCTCTGTTTGTGTCTTTGTCCCAAGCGTACATATCATGTCGATGTTCTAAAAATGCACATGAATTTTGAATAGTAATGCATCAATCCTCGGCATCTGAAACTACTTTTAAATGAACAGTAATGCACCAATGCTCCCTAGTTGCAGTTAGTATACATTTGAAGTATCTATAAGCGATGTATCAGTACTAAATTTTACCTCTGCGTGTATTTCTAGCTGGATGTCCTCTGGCTGCGGCGACGTGGTTTCTGGCTTTGGGCGGCGAGCGCACCATGACTTCTAATATTCTATCAAGCTGCATGACATTGAGTTTATGGTGGCGGTTGCTCATGTGTTTGATGTGTTGGGTCGAGCATTTATCTATGTGTGTTCTTATTTGAGAAAATTGCATGACACTGAGTTTATGTTAAAGACGGAGTTTTTAATTTATTGAGTATCCATTATCACGTCCTGGGATACAAAGGTTGAGTTTTTATCATCTGATCCCTGATCCCAATCCTGTCATATCCCCTCTCGTCCCCATAAACAAAGTAACTTGAGGCGGTGGAGGAGGATGTGGGGAAATAAGGGGAAAAATGGGAATTGGGTGAAAGAGGGGTTTTCACCCAATCCCCTCTCATCCCCAAACCTCTAGGGGATGGAAATACCCTAGGAGTAAACAAGGCTTTAGAATTGGGGGCATTCTTTTCTTTTGGCACGCGCCGGCTGATCCAAGTTTGTTCTGGGCTGTTGGAGAGCCGTACAGTTTGGGCGTCTAAAGGTGTATATGATGCCCCCCATAGGGGCTCTCACAGGCGTTTGGATTTTCGGCCGTCAGATCGAGCTGACGTGGCGCGATCTCGGCCGTCGATTTCGTCCAGGGCAGCGAGGCCCGCCCGCATACCCACTTTTTATCCATGGGTCATGTGAAGCCCGCCCGGCCCGGCGTCTCGCGGGGAGAGAGCACGCAACTTCGTCCGCCCAATCCCCTTCCCCTCCTCCCCAATGGCCTTCTTCCTCCTCACAGCCGCCGCCTCTCCCTTTCCCTCGTGCCTCCAGCGCCGCCGTCGGGCGTCCTGGCTCCTCCACGCACACCCTTCCCTCCACCATGCTTGCAAGCCTGCTCCTCAGCCGATTTCCCTAGCGCTGCGGCTGGAAGGCCTCCTCATCATCGGGTTTCTGCGCCGCGGCGCCTCACAAAGTCGGCCATGTGGAGGAGCACACATGGAAGCAGCAGGCCGATGCGGGGATCTGCGGGCGGAGCTCCGCCGTCTCCGGACCCTCTCCATCTCGTGCTTCAGTGGGTCAAGGTCGGGGAGCAGCACACAGGGACCCTCCCCACTCGTTCTTCTCCTCTCTCCCAACAATATCCCCCAATCCCGTGTTGTTCCTCGTTTTTCACCGGCGGCTGGATGCCTAGGAGGAAGGAGGACGGGCGGCCTGGCTTCAACGGGATTAGAAGGAGGCGGATTTTGGCATGGCCCGTACAACTGCCGAGTTGTTGTTCGTTCTATCTCCCCAGGTGAGCTCTTCCTCTCTATTTTAGTTCCTCTTCCCATAGAGAAGAAGGAGGCTCTGCCAAGCCATGGACTTGCTGCCACCAACCCTCACCGGCCTCCTCCCTCCTCTCCCTACACCCTCGTGAGCTTTCCCTTTTTATTTTGACTTACTCTCGTGGTCACCTCCCTTTCAGTTTGTTGCCTGCCAACTGTTTGTTGTTATGCCTGTGCAAGCTGCCTTTTCATATATTTGTTGGTATACCCATGTAGGCCTGTATACTCCTGCTGTTGAGGGTTTGTGTAGCTTCTAGGCCAAGAAGCTGAGAGGGGTTTTCTTCTTTGAGTCGCCGGAACCAAGCGACAACATGCTGCAGACTTTCTGGTCTTCTATACAAGAGAAATCAAATGAATATGTTTAGTTTCTAAACTTTTCTTTATTTTTAAATAGAACTGCTTACTTAGACGCCGATATATTTCTTTACATGAATCGGCACTATGCTCTTATGCTTTTAGTTATACATATATTTTTTTGTTGGTCAGGTTTTCAAGTTTCAACCATTCTTACTTTGAAATGATTCTTTAGTTAGTTATAAATATAGAAAATTTGATGCCTGGGATACATATTTTTATGGTATATTGTGTCAGCTAAGGGATCTCTTATTTTTCTAGGTGTGCTACATAGGTATATGTAGATTTACTTTGTTCCAGTACCTGCTTTTGATCACAGGAAACTAAAAAATAAAAGATACTTCACATGCAACATCTTATACTATTTGAAGTTATTTTGCAGACATCGTTAGATATGTTTCTTCACTGTTCTGTTTAGCTAAATAACCAATTAAATGATTTAATATACATTTTTGTTTTTTGAACTAGGTAAAGAAAGTACGTTGCACTTTCTTATAGTTTATTGGCTGGCACTGGAATTTTGTTTGTCTTCTAGAGCGACATAGAACATGATATGCTTCTTTAACTGTACATGTTGTCTATATTTTGCCTCTTTAACACCCTCTTTTTCTATCGATACTCAGATAATTCAGCTTCAAAAGCACCAAAAATTTATGTCAATACATGGGTGAGTGGAGATACTGCATGTAATACTCCCTCCGTTCCTTTTTAATTGACTCGGATTTAGCACAAACTTGTACTAAATTCGAGTCAATTAAAAAAGAATGGAGGGAGTACTCATTTTCCCATCTTTATACAGCGATGTACCTGTAGCAACTGTCATTTTACTCTCCCACTTAGAAGGACTTCTCTGTATTTTGTCGACCCTTCCGGTCTTATGGTGATTTTTTTTTCCTGAAGCACTTCTTATGTCTTGCCTGCATTTGAAGTGTTGGAGTTCTTGAATTCTTGATGAAGAGGATTTTGGAGGTACGTGCCGCCGGTGCTCGTGGCGCTTAATTAACTGCAGCAGCAGAACTTGGATTATTAATGGTATGCAATCTAGCTTGGTTCCAAAGCCTCTTAATTCCTGGTCCTATGTTTCAAAGCACAGTGCTTAAATTTTGATTAGTGTGAGTGGCTGAATTCTTGTGGTCATGCATAATGCAGCTGAAGTTTTTGAAATGTGGTGGAAAAATTATTTGTATTTTTATCGATGTAGTTTATTACTGCTCAATTAGACATGTGAATTCAGACGGATTACCCCCACAAGGAACAGTTCGTTTAATTACTTTACTATGAACAAGCTTCCATGGGCACGTTTTGATTCATTTCTTTGTCCATTTGCTCCTCTACTTTCACCTATAATTGCTTAGCACATCTCTTTTTGTGAGGAAAGCTTTTAGAATTATCTTTTTATGCTATATGATTCAATGTTCAGTTTGCATTGCCAAGCTTCTATATAAATGACCTTGCAGCTTCTCTACATCAATTTTCATTAGAAAGATACCCTTACGCTTTGTTTGGATGCGGTGAATTGAATCTAGAATTGAATTAGGCTGGAAATTCTAAATCCGGGATGGAAATGAATTGGCTCCAATTCAAATTATATTGTTTGGGTGCAGCTGGAATTTGTTGTTGAAATTAAATGGTATACCCAATTCCAATTTTTGTTTGGATTTACAAACCAAGAAATTTGATATTTTGTTTAGTTTGGACAATATAAACTTGTGTATATGTTAAAAAAATAATGTGTATATTAGACTATATGTCTTATTTTCATACATATTAAAATATTAAAATAATCATAATAAGATGGAAATTACAAACTGAGACATGATTTCATGTTCATACCTCTAAAAATGCCCCAGCTGCTACTTGATACAGAAGGAAACGTGCAGTTAAGAAGGAAAAGGGAAAATCATGTTATACCACGCATAACCGGCCAGAACATGCGTCAGCTCCTACTGTATACAGTTCATCAGCTACCCGGCCATCAAATTCACGTACACTGCCATCAACGACCAGAAAATTCACGGGAACAGTCCATCAGCGACCCAGCCAGGAACTGGCCATAGAACGGCCAGAAACCACTGCCACCCACCCCCTAGCGCCGCCAGTACCCCCAACTGCCGCCTTTTCACCTCCAGCCGCCGTCCCAGCGCTCTCTTCGAACCAGGCCGGGTTTGGGGTAAGGATCAGCGAGAGGATATCCTGGATAGGAAGAAGATGGCCGGGCGGGAGGGGGGAGTGGGAGAGGGAGAGGCGGGCGGAGAGGGTACGTAGCATCGTCGGAGTCATAGGTCAAGATCGTGGGAGACGGAGGCGTTGGAGTTTCTGTAGCGCGGAAAAGATTGTCCAGGGCGAAGGGGTATGCGGGAGAGGCGATTCCAGGCCAATACGGAGGGTCGACCCTCCGAATTGTCCCTTCACAAAAAACGCTTCGCGGCGGGTGGGCTGGAATTTGGCTCAGTTTCCGGGGACGAATTTCACACGCAACCAAACGATAGAATTAGAGGGCCTAATTCCAATTCCCCAATTCGGGACCCAATTCACTCCATCCAAACACTACGTTAGCTTTCCTGTTTAGGATCTTTCATTTCTTTTTTGCATTTTTCATTTCAATCTTTGCTACATTTAACCTTAAAAGAGAAGGGAAACTCGTGAGAAAACCTCACTATAAATTTCTCATTAGATAATATTCTTTATTCAGCAGATGAACCCTCTGTTTCAGAAAGCTATGGTTGGCTTCGGACTGGAAGGACATGTCTAGCAGCGGCTATTTATCGGAGAGGCTATCGTTCCTTTATGGTCATAAGACAGGCTTCTCTTTGGAAGTGGAAATGGAATCAGCACATGAAGGCTTGCCCCTGACCTTGCAAGTGCCGCACGAAGCCGGTAATCCAGAAGATTAAATCTCTTTATTCTTTCAAAAGAAATCTACATACAAAGTTCCATCCATTATTTACCATATAGCAATTTGTTTCCTGAGAAGAGAAAATCATACCTGATCGTTCGCATGGAACATTACAACAATATTACAATGTATTCTTTTTGTCTTGCAAGTAACAAATATATTTGAGTGCCAGACTTGATCCACTTACTATTTAACATTGTAGTTAACTCAACAACCAGTAAGTTCTACAAATCTTCGCTCTCTTTGTTTGGGCTATAGCTGCCTATTTTGATGTACAGTACTATAAATGTGATCATGTATACTGTACATCATGGTTAATTTATTTTTGAAATATTCTTATTTGCAAACCTTTGTTAGAGAACAGATAGTCCAACTCAATGAGCCATTAATACTTTCATTTCTAGGGAAGATGTCATTGATAGATTGAACTGTTTTTGGGCTACTTTATCAATTTCATAATAGACAACGGCTGTTATGTCTTCTTGGGCTGCGTTTTGAAATCTTTGAGAGCAGGGTAGCAATTGTTTGTTTTCCGATTGAAACTAATCAACCTGCAATTTAATTATGTTTAATATTTGATCGCATTATTTTCCCAAAAAAAGATGGCAATAGCATACTGTACATGTATTTTGACAGTATAAATCTCAATTCTTCTCCCTCCACCTAGGTACAAGCAGGAACTTCATGTGTTAGTTCATTTACATGCATGGTTGCTTAGATTCATTGTTTAACATCCTCTCACAGGTCGTGCAGTGATGGTAACAGTGAGACTGATACACAGCCCTAGAGGACCATGTTCGCCGAATCATCGCATGAACATGGGTTGGGAGCTACACTAGAGTTGGCTCCTAGGTTTGGTCTGAAGAGGTGGGGTTGCGTGCATGTTAGCGATATGTGTTTGTGTTCTTGCATTAGGCTTGTTTCCTTACGAGTTATTCCTCTTCTATGTTAGGTTGGTTTACCTGTGCTTGATGCTCCAGATTCTCCACCTGCCCTGTCCACTGCTCCTCCAACGGACAAAACATCAACCACGTCTACCTTTCGTTTTCCGTTGTGCTCATCTACCCATTTCATTAATTAAAGACTGGCAAAAAAATTAGCTGGGTTTGGTTTCTGCCTCGTGGTATCTTTCTATATGATGTATCTATAGTTCTTTGTTGCTACATGCTGCCTTACTAATAAACAATAGTTACAGCAGTTTGCCTTTTTCAAAGGAAAATTTTACCTAAAGTGTCAAAATAATCACTACTCTCCCAGTGCACATAAGAGAATGAGCAGACTATGCATCACTTCAACATATACAATAAGTCAGACTCATGATTATTTTTGAGAACACAAGGAATATTGAATTTTTATGTTTTCCATGTTTCAACCATTTCGACATATACAAATCCAGATAGAGTAAACGGTGATCATTTGTGTCCCACAGTTTCGGGAAAAGGTGGAATGCTATGTACTAGATCGGATATAGCACATGCTGTTAGTTTGACTAGCATTAGTTTGACTAGCAGATATCAAAGTGATCCAGGAATGGAACACTGGACAGCGGTCAAGAATATCCTGAAGTACTTGAAAAGAACTAAGGATATGTTTCTTTGTTATGGAGGTGACCAACAGCTCATTGTAAATGGTTACCCCGATGCAAGTTGGAACACTGATCCTGATGACTCTAAGTCACAGTCTGGGTACGTGTTTATATTGAATGGTGCTGCAGTAAGCTGGGCAAGCTCGAAGCAGTGCACGGTGGCGAAGTCTTCAACAGAATCGGAGTACATAGCGGTTTCAGAGGCTTCATCAGAAACGGTATGGATGAAGAGGTTCATTGTAGAGCTCGGTGTGGTTCCTAGTGCATTGGACCCATTAATCATTTACTGTGATAACATGGGTGCCATCGCCAATGCACAAGAGCCAAGGTCACACAAGAGGCTGAAGCATATCAAGCTGCGTTACCACTCGATTCGCGAGTACATCGAAGATGGAGAAGTAAAGATTTGCAAAGTACACACTAATCTGAATGTAGCAGATCCGTTGACTAAAGCTCTCCCTAGGGCAAAGCATGACCAACACCAGAATGCCATGGGTGTTAGGTATATTACAATGTAATCTAGATTATTGACTCTAGTGCAAGTGGGAGACTGAAAGAGATATGCCCTAGAGGCAATAATAAAGTGGTTATTATTTATATCTTTATGTTTAAGATAAATGTTTATATATCATGCTATAATTGTATATTAACCGAAACATTAGTACATGTGTGATATGTAGACAACAAAGAAGTCCCTAGTATGCCTCTTAAACTAGCTTGTTGATTAATGGATGATTAGTTTCATAATCATGAACATTGGATGTTATTAATAACAAGGTTATATCATTGTATGAATGATGTAATGAATACACCCAAGATTAAGCGTAGCATAAGATCTCGTCATTAAGTTATTTGCTATAAGCTTTCGATACATAGTTACCTAGTCCTTATGACCATGAGATCATATAAATCACTTATACCGGAAAGGTACTTTGATTACACCAAACACCACTACGTAAATGGGTGGCTATAAAGGTGGGATTAAGTATCCGGAAAGTATGAGTTGAGGCATATGGATCAACAGTGGGATTTGTCTATCCCAATGACGGATAGATATACTCTGGGCCCTCTCGGTGGAATGTCGTCTAATGTCTTGCAAGCATATGAATAAGTTCATAAGAGACCACATACCACGGTACGAGTAAAGAATACTTGTCAGGAGACGAGGTTGAACAAGGTATGGAGTGATACCGAAGATCAAACCTCGGACAAGTAAAATATCGCGTGACAAAGGGAATTGGTATTGTATGTGAATGGTTCATTCGATCACTAAAGTCATCGTTGAATATGTGGGAGTCATTATGGATCTCCAGATCCCGCTATTGGTTATTGGTCGGAGTGAGTACTCAACCATGTCCGCATAGTTCACGAACCGTAGGGTGACACACTTAAAGTTGAATGTTGAAATGGTAGTACTTGAATATGGAATGGAGTTCGAATATTTGTTCGGAGTCCCGGATGAGATCCCGGACATCACGAGGAGTTCCGGAATGGTCCGGAGAATAAGATTCATATATAGGATGGCATTTTATGTGAATTAAAATGTCGCGGAAGGTTCTATGGAAGGTTCTAGAAGGTTCTAGAAAAGTCCGGAAGAAACCACCAAGGAAGGTGGAGTCCACATGGGACTCCACCTCCATGGCCGGCCAACCCTAGTGGGGGAGGAGTCCCAAGTGGACTCCCCTTAGGGGCCGGCCCCCCCCCATATGGGAGGTGGAACTCCCACTTTTTGGTGGGAGTCCTAGCTTGGCTAGGTTTCCACTCCTTATGGAAGGTTTTTGGTTCGGGTCTTATTCGAAGACTTGGAGACCAACTCTTGGGGATCCACCTACATAATGAGGGGCCAAGGGAGGGGGCCGGCCACCCCAAGACCACAAGTTGGCCGCCCCCCTTGAAGTTGCCGGCCACCCCCTCCCAAACCCTAGCCGCCCCCTCTCCTCCATATCTCCCGCGTAGCTTTAGCGAAGCTCCGCCGGAGTTCTCCACCGCCACCGACACCACGCCGTCGTGCCGTCGGATTCAAGAGGAGCTACTACTTCCGCTGCCCGCTGGAACGGGAGGTGGACGTCGTCTTCATCAACAACCGAACGTGTGACCGAGTACGGAGGTGCTGCCCGTTCGTGGCGCCGGAACCGGTCGTGATCAAGATCTTCTACGCACTTTTGCAAGCGACAAGTGAACGTCTACCGCAGCAACAAGAGCCTCATCTTGTAGGCTTTGGAATCTCTTCAAGGGTGAGACTCGATACTCCCTCGTTGCTACCATCTTCTAGATTGCATCTTGGCTTGGATTGCGTGTTCGCGGTAGGAAAATTTTTGTTTTCTATGCAACGTTATCCTACAAGTGGTATCGCAGCCGTGTCTATGCATAGATGGTTGCACGAGTAGAACACAATGGTTTTGTGGGCGTTGATGCTCTTGTTATCTTTAGTTGAGTACTTTGCATCTTTATGGCATAGTGGGATGAAGCGGTTCGGACTAACTTTACATGACCGCGTTCATGAGAATTGTTCCTCGTTCGACATGCAACTTGTATTGCATAAGAGGCTTTGCGGGTGTCTGTCTCTCCTACTATAGTAAAGATTCAATTTACTCTTCTATTGACAACATTAGTATCAACGTTGTGGTTCATGTTCGTAGGTAGATTAGATCTCTCTCGAAAACCCTAAACCACGTAAAATATGCAAACCAAATTAGAGACGTCTAACTTGTTTTTGCAGTGGTTTGGTGATGTGATATGGCCATAATGTGATGATGAATATGTATGAGATGATCATTATTGTATTGTGGCAACCGGCAGGAGCCTTATGGTTGTCTTTAAATTTCATGTTGAGTAGTATTTCAAAGTAGTTGTAATAGTTGCTACATGGAGGACAATCATGGAGACGGCGCCATTGACCTTGAAGCTACGCCGACGATGATGGAGATCATGCCCAAAGATGATGGAGTTCATGTCCGTGCTTTGGAGATGAAGATCAAAGGCGCAAAGACAAAAGGGCCATATCATATCACATATGAACTGCATGTGATGTTAATCCTTTTATGCATCTTATTTTGCTTAGATCGCGACGGTAGCATTATAAGATGATCCCTCACTAAAATCTCAAGATAACAAAGTGTTCATCCTTAGTAGCACCGTTATCAAGTCTTGTCGTTTCGAAGCATCTCGTGATGATCGGGTGTGATAGATTCAATAAGTACATACAACGGGTGCAAGACAGTTTTGCACATGCGGATACTAAGGTGGCCTTGACGAGCCTGGCATGTACAGACATGGTCTCGGAACACATGATACCGAAAGGTAGAGCATGAATCATATGGTTGATATGATGAACACTTTGAGTGTTCGCCATTGAAATCACACCTTTTCTCGTGATGATCGGGTTTAGGTGCGGTAGATTTGGTTCGTGTGATCACTAAGACAATGCGAGGGATATTGTTTTGAGTGGGAGTTCACCTAGTTTTTAATTATGTTGAATTAAAATTTGAACTCAATTTGTCATAAACTTAGTCTAAACTTTTGCAAATATGTGTTGTAGAGATGGCGTCCCCAATCAATTTTAACCAGCTTCCTAGAGAAAGAAAAGCTTAAGAGCAACGGTAGCAACTTCACCGACCGGTTCCGTCATGTGAGGATCTTCCTCTCTCGGCGGAAATCTGCAATATGTGCTTGATGCACCGCTAGGTGACCCTCCCGCAAAACTGAAACCGATGAAGTAAAAGCTGTTTACGAGACTCGGAAAACTCGGTACTCTCAAGTTCGAGTGTGCCATCCTATGCAGTCTGGAATCCGATCTTCAAAAACGTTTTGAGCACCACGATCCTCATGAGTTGATGAATGAGCTGAAAGCTATATTCGAGACTCATGCGGCCGTGGAATGCTATGAAGCATCGAAACAATTCTTCAGCTGCATGATGGAAGAAGGCAGCTCCGTTAGTGAGCACATGCTCGCCATGACCGGGCATGCGAAGAAACTCACTGACTTGGGAATAGTGATTCCTAACAGATCGGGGATTAATCGTGTCCTTCAATCACCGCCACCAAGTTACAAGAACTTTGTGATGAACTACAATATGCGTAACATGAACAAGGAGTTACTCGAACTCTTTGGCATGCTAAAAGCTGCCGAGATTGAGATCAAGAAAGAGCACCAAGTGTTGATGGTCAACAAGACCACCAGCTTCAAGAAACAGGACAAGTCTAAGGGAAAATTCAAGAAGGGTGGCAAGAAAGCTGCCACACCTCCTATGAAACCTAAGAACGGCCCTAAGCCCGATGCTCGAGTGCTATTACCGCAAGGAGAAGGGACACCGGAAGCGTAATTGCTCCAAGTATCCGGCTGATCCGAAGAGCAGCCTTGTCAAGAAGAAGAAAGAAGGTATATCTGATATACATGTTATAGATGTTCATTTCACTGGTTCTCGTTCTAGTACCTGGGTATTTGATACTGGTTCGGTTGCTCATATTTGTAACTCGAAATAGGAACTAAAGAATAAACAACAACTGCTGAAAGATGAAGTGACGATGCGCATTGGAAACGGATCCAAGGTCAATGTGATCGCAGTCGGCACACTTCCTCTACATCTACCTTCGGGATTAGTTTTAAGCCTAAATAATTGTTATTATGTACCTGCGTTGAGCATGAACATTATATCCGGATCTTGTTTAATGCAAGACGGTTATTCATTCAAGTCTGAGAATAATGGTTGTTCTATTTTTATGAATAATATCTTTTATGGTCGAGCACCACAAAAGAATGGCTTATTTCTGTTAGATCTCGATAGTAGTGATACGCATATACATAACATTGATGCTAAGCGAATTAAATTGAATGATAATTCTACTTATATGTGGCATTGTCGTCTTGGTCATATTGGAGTAAAACGCATGAAGAAACTCCATACTGATGGATTACTTGAATCACTTGACTTTGAGTCACTTGATAGATGCGAAGCATGTCTGATGGGAAAAATTACTAAGACTCCATTTTCTGGTATGATGGAGCGAGCTACTGACTTATTGGAAATCATACATACCGATGTGTGCGGACCAATGAGCGTAGCATCACGCGGTGGTTATCGTTATGTTCTAACCTTCACGGATGATCCGAGTAGATATGGGTATATCTATTTCATGAAACATAAATCCGAAACTTTCGAGAAGTTTAAGGAATTCCAAAGTGAAGTAGAAAATCAACGTAACAAGAAGATCAAATTTCTACGATCTGATCGTGGAGGTGAATATCTGAGTTATGAGTTTGGCATGCATTTAAAGAAATGCGGAATACTTTCACAATTGACACCGCCGGGAACACCTCAACGTAACAGTGTGTCCGAACGTCGTAATCGAACTCTCTTAGATATGGTTCGTTCTATGATGTCTCTTACTGATTTGCCGTTATCATTTTGGAGTTATGCATTAGAGACAGCCGCATTCACTTTAAATAGAGCACCATCAAAATCCATAGAAACGACACCGTATGAATTATGGTTAATAAGAAACCTAAGCTGTCGTTCCTGAAAGTTTGGGGTTGCGAAGCCTATGTAAAGAAGTTACAACCGGACAAGCTAGAACCCAAAGCGGAGAAATGCGTCTTCATAGGATACCCTAAGGAAACTATAGGGTATACTTTCTATCACAAATCCGAAGGCAAAATCTTTGTTGCTAAGAATGGGACCTTTCTTGAGAAAGAATTTCTCACTAAAGAAGTGACTGGAAGAAAAGTAGAACTCGATGAGATTGATGAATCTATACTCGTTGATCAGAGTAGCGCAGTACCGGAAGTTGTACCCGTACCACCTACACCGGCAACAGAGGAAGCTAATGATAATGATCATGAAACTTCGAACGAGGAAACTACTGAACCTCGCAGATCGACAAGGGAACGTACCACTCCCGATTGGTATGATCCTTGTCTAAATGTCATGATTGTGGATAACAATGATGAGGACCCCGCGACGTATGAAGAAGCGATGATGAGCCCAGATTCCAACAAATGGCAAGAAGCCATGAAATCCGAAATGGGATCCATGTATGATAACAAAGTATGGACTTTGGTAGACTTACCTGATAGCCGAAAGGCTGTCGAGAATCAATGGATCTTCAAGAAAAACAGATGCTGATGGTAATATTACTGTCTATAAAGCTCGACTTGTCGCAAAAGGTTTCCGACAAATTCAAGGAGTTGACTACGATGAGACTTTCTCACCTGTAGCGAAGCTAAAATCTGTGAGGATTTTGTTAGCAATAGCTGCATTTTTCGATTATGAAATTTGGCATATGGATGTCAAAACGGCGTTCCTTAATGGAGACATTGAGGAAGAGTTGTATATGGTACAACCCAAAGGTTTTGTCGATCCTAAAAATGCTGACAAAGTATGCAAACTTCAGCGTTCAATCTATGGACTGAAGCAAGCATCGAGAAGTTGGAACCGATGCTTTGATAAGGTGATCAAAGACTTCGGGTTTATACAGTGTCATGGAGAGGCCTGTATTTACAAGAAAGTGAGTGGGAGCTCCGTAGCATTCCCGATATTATATGTAGATGACATATTATTGATCGGGAATGATATAGAACTATTAAGCAAGTGTTAAAGGTTATTTGAATAATAGTTTTTCAATGAAAGACCTTGGTGAAGCATCGTATATATTAGGCATCAAGATTTATAGAGATAGATCAAGACGCCTAATAGGGCTATCACAGAGTACATATCCGGACAAGATTCTAAAGAAGTTTAGAATGGCCGAAAGTAAGAAAGGGTTCTTACCTATGTTACTGAGCAAGGTCTTGAGTAAGACTCAAGGACCGGCTACGGCAGAAGAAAGAGAAAGGATGAATAATATCCCCTATGCCTCGGCAGTAGGATCTATCATGTGTGCCATGCTATGTACTAGACCGGATATAGCACATGCTGTTAGTTTGACTAGCAGATATCAAAGTGATCCAGGAATGGAACACTGGACAGCGGTCAAGAATATCCTGAAGTACTTGAAAAGAACTAAGGATATGTTTCTTTGTTATGGAGGTGACCAAGAGCTCGTTGTAAATGGTTACAGCGATGTAAGTTGGAACACTGATCCTGATGACTCTAAGTCACAGTCTGGGTACGTGTTTATATTGAATGGTACTGCAGTAAGCTGGGCAAGCTCGAAGCAGTGCACGGTGGCGAATTCTTCAACAGAATCAGAGTACATAGCGGCTTCAGAGGCTTCATCAGAAGCGGTATGGATGAATAGGTTCATTGTAGAGCTCGGTGTGGTTCCTAGTGCATTGGACCCATTAATCATTTACTGTGATAACATGGGTGCCATCGCCAATGCACAAGAGCCAAGGTCACACAAGAGGCCGAAGCATATCAAGCTGCGTTACCACTCGATTCGCGAGTACATCGAAGATGGAGAAGTAAAGATTTGCAAAGTACACACCGATCCGAATGTAGCAGATTCGTTGACTAAAGCTCTCCCTAGGGCAAAGCATGACCAACACCGTAATGCCATGGGTGTTAGGTATATTACAATGTAATCTAGATTATTGACTCTAGTGCAAGTGGGAGACTGAAGGAGATATGCCCTAGAGGCAATAATAAAGTGGTTATTATTTATATCTTTATGTTTATGATAAATGTTTATATATCATGCTATAATTGTATATTAACCGAAACATTAGTACATGTGTGATATGTAGACAACAAAGAAGTCCCTAGTATGCCTCTTAAACTAGCTTGTTGATTAATGGATGATTAGTTTCATAATCATGAACATTGGATGTTATTAATAACAAGGTTATATCATTGTATGAATGATGTAATGGATACACCCAAGATTAAGCGTAGCATAAGATCTCGTCATTAAGTTATTTGCTATAAGCTTTCGATACATAGTTACCTAGTCCTTATGACCATGAGATCATATAAATCACTTATACCGGAAAGGTACTTTGATTACACCAAACACCACTGCGTAAATGGGTGGCTATAAAGGTGGGATTAAGTATCCGGAAAGCATGAGTTGAGGCATATGGATCAACAAATGGGATTTGTCCATCCCAATGACGGATAGATATACTCTGGGCCCTCTCGGTGGAATGTCGTCTAATGTCTTGCAAGCATATGAATAAGTTCATAAGAGACCACATACCACCGTACGAGTAAAGAGTACTTATCAGGAGACGAGGTTGAACAAGGTATGGAGTGATACCGAAGATCAAACCTCGGACAAGTAAAATATCGCGTGAAGGGAATTGGTATTGTATGTGAATGGTTCATTCGATCACTAAAGTCATCGTTGAATATGTGGGAGTCATTATGGATCTCCAGATCCCGCTATTGGTTATTGGTCGGAGTGAGTACTCAACCATGTCCGCATAGTTCACGAACCGTAGGGTGACACACTTAAAGTTGAATGTTGAAATGGTAGTACTTGAATATGGAATGGAGTTTGAATATTTGTTCGGAGTCTCGGATGAGATCCCGGACATCACGAGGAGTTCCGGAATGGTCCGGAGAATAAGATTCATATATAGGATGTCATTTTATGTGAATTAAAATGTCGCGGAAGGTTCTATGAAAGGTTCTAGAAGGTTCTAGAAAAGTTCGGAAGAAACCACCAAGGAAGGTGGAGTCCACATGGGACTCCACCTCCATGGCCGGCCAACCCTAGTGGGGGAGGAGTCCCAAGTGGACTCCCTCTTAGGGGGCCGGCCACCCCCCCATATGGGAGGTGGAACTCCCACTTTTTGGTGGGTGTCCTAGCTTGGCTAGGTTTCCACTCCTTATGGAAGGTTTTTGGTTCGGGTCTTATTCGAAGACTTGGAGACCAACTCTTGGGGATCCACCTATATAATGAGGGGCCAAGGGAGGGGGCCGGCCACCCCAAGACCACAAGTTGGCCGCCCCCCTTGAAGTGGCCGGCCACCCCCTCCCAAACCCTAGCCGCCCCCTCTCCTCCATATCTCCTGCGTAGCTTTAGCGAAGCTCCGCGGAGTTCTCCACCGCCACCGACACCATGCCGTCGTGCTGTCGGATTCAAGAGGAGCTACTACTTCCGCTGCCCGCTGGAACGGGAGGTGGACGTCGTCTTCATCAACAACCGAACGTGTGACCGAGTACGGAGGTGCTGCCCGTTCGTGGCGCCGGAACCGATCGTGATTAAGATCTTCTACGCGCTTTTGCAAGCGGCAAGTGAACGTCTACCGCAGCAACAAGAGCCTCATCTTGTAGGCTTTGGAATCTCTTCAAGGGTGAGACTCGATACTCCCTCGTTGCTACCGTCTTCTAGATTGCATCTTAGCTTGGATTGCGTGTTCGCGGTAGGAAAGTTTTTGTTTTCTATGCAACGTTATCCTACAATCTCTCCCTTTCCTCTACTTGTTTTGTCATGCTAGGTCTCCTAGGTCAGAGCCACGGTGCAGGAGCTCAGGTTTCGGTGGAGAGATGATACAGTGATGAGAAGATGTGCCCAGCAGCTAGCTATAGTGGAGAATTGATTCGTCCGATCCCTCCACCCCTGGCCTTCTACAGAGAAGGTGAGAAGTTCTATGGGTGTTGCTCTATATTCTCCTCAGCTGGCCAACTGCTACCTAATCTTAG
Organism: Lolium rigidum; assembly: GCF_022539505.1. NCBI lineage: Eukaryota > Viridiplantae > Streptophyta > Magnoliopsida > Poales > Poaceae > Lolium > Lolium rigidum. The sequence continues at coordinate 82,932,095 of NC_061513.1, forward strand.
AACGATGGGTTGGGCTCGGTTGAAAGGTAGCACACAATTGGTGCTGCTACCGTGTATGGTAATTGGGACAGCCTATTTCTATGCATCAAGTAGTTGGTACATGGATCCCAACAATTGAATTCCTAGCTTCGCCAAATGAGATGATATAAATATTGATCTCGGTTCTAAAATTTATATTGGGAACCAATTAATTTTACAAGGAAGTTTCCATCACATATTATCTATATAGATTCTTCTGAATTCAATTATTATGGTTCCTGATTTCGTGTCCATTTTCCCTCGCGACTATCTTTTCTCATAATTGTTATCCTATGAAAATTAAGATTTCAGTGAACCGTGTGGTCCTATTTAGGCGCTCTCGCTAACCCGCTGTTCCCTACCAAGGAAGCTCTCGGGGGGATTGGTCGTGGTGCCATTCGGATTCCTACTTTTTAAGTTCCTATTTTTTTATCTTAAGTTCGTATTAGATGGTGTTTCTCACATCTACCATATAGTGTCTGTTATTCTGCAAGTACTCTGTACACATAAATATCAGCAGACACAACCATCCTCTTGATATGAATTGCTCTGATGAGCATCTTATGTGGCGGATAAGACTCAGTACAGTAGTACATTTCTACTACATTATTGGTATGGTATATAAGTTCAGTTGAATGCTCCTTTCTAGGCCTTGACGACAACAATCAAATACCTGCAAAATAGTTTTTCCATATGTGCATTTCAATGATTAATATATTCAGGCGCTCTCGCAAACCTGCTGTTCCCTTCCAGTATTCCATGTAGAAAGAAGATTGTACAGCTTTGTTGTAAATCTTAACAATTAAAGCCATTTGTTATATAAATGTAGAGAGCATATTTATTACCGCAACAGGAAAACTATACTGCTAACCTCTTGGTTTTAGCTGCATAAGGTGTGAACTCATTTTAGTCCTCAAAATACATGCTCTTATAAAGAAAACAATCAGTTTATAGCCTACCAATTTCTGACGCTGTTTGATTTCTTAGCTGAGACTCGTGTACGAAGTCGGTGCCCTACTGACAAAGGTGGTACAACTCTCACCAGATGGCCTCAGAGACGAGAGCACAATAACATACTGGAAGATATGACACTAGAAGCACACAAATAAGGTGAACATCAGTCAGCCCTTGTTTTCTGAGCTCTATGCACTCTGATTTACCTACGTGATTTGCCTTTTGCTCAGCTACTTAACGGGTTTTCTCTTGTGTTTTCTTTCTGTATGTCTGTTTTATAGTGCTACATAGTACTATTGCCCAGCCATTTATAATCTGACCACATGCAGAACTCGCAATCCGGTCTAACCTACAGAGATACTATCATTTTTTTCAATTGGATTTGATTGGACAAATCTAATGTTTTTTTTCGTGTGCATGTTCTAACTGATAAACTTGGAACAGCTAACCTGGTGCAAGCTGTGATTCCATGACCCATCCCCGCTGTGACCCTGTTCCTGGAATTGGCAAGGTCAGCCCTGTTTTTTGCGCGATTTAGAATTGGTAAGGAATTTTCCCTAGAATGTATCCATCATTCTGATTTTATTTCTGGATTGCAGGTGTTTTTGAAGTATGCAGATGCCAAGAGCTCGGCCAGGGCAACAATGGATGCACATGAGGAGATTCGACAGGAAAAAGACGGTTGCCGTGTTCGCCGATGGAGACTACGACGAATAGATTAAAACAAATCTTGCATATTTGTTCTTTTTAGACTTTGAATACATTTAGCAGTAAGTTTTCATGAAATGTACTTAAATCTCATGTTATTCTAATAGTGGTGCATACAGGATTGCATTCCGAAGTTATCAGAATACAAATCTTTAAAACCGAACCGCAGTGAGTTTATGTAGATTTTTTTTTTTTTGCCTTGTGCGGTGGCGTGAGATTAGGGATCAGGAGGCAGTAGGCGTGTAGGACTGCAGAAAAGCGACTGACTTTGCTCCTCTTCGTCAACTAATAATTTTTCAAACGGATAATTATTCAATTTTTATTTAATACTTGCTGATGTTTCCAAATGTATATAAAATAAATATTGACACAACCTTTACGGGTCCGTGCGCCAAGGCGCACATCAAAATCTAGTTCGTTTAGTCCTTCTCTTCTTTCTGGGCTTTCTCCAACTTCCAGAACCGAACATGCCAGCCTCCCTCCAGGCTCCAGCGCTACCCGCCTGAAGAAACTAATCCAGCGTCAATAAATTAGTATTCCAGCATCAGAGAGAAAATCAGAGAGAAATCCGATTTCCATCGGTACACACAACGTGTCTTGCCAACAAACTGAGAAAATCCTTACCCTAAAAAAACCTAGAAAATCCTTCCAACAAAAATCACCGACGAAAAGAAACATTGAGAAATTTTCATCAATAATTGTGCAATAACTCTATGCAATGGACCCGAAAAACATTTCCAACAAAAAAACACCAATGAATCCAACATTAAGAAAATTCTTATGTAGCATCAACGAAAAACAAATCTATTTCATCAATACTTAGGTAGCATATCTTTTCAACAGAATCCAAAAAACTTCCAAGAAAAAGCACCAACAAATCCAATATTTGAAAATTCTTAGTATGTAGCATCAATGGCTCTCCTCCCGAGTCGCCTCCCCCGGGCGGCTCCGGAGGATCCCTCCTTCCCCACCCTAAGAGCCTCACCTCTCCTTCCTCTCCCGGTCGCCGGCGCTGGCGGTGATGGTGGCGCCTACCCGTTCGGTGCGATGGTGGGCAGGGGAGGTGGTTTTCTCGGCCGCTGTTCAGGGGAGTTGGTCGGCGGCGCAGCTGGGCGTGGCCGGGGCCTGAGCGCCTCCACCGGATCGGCGACAAGAAAGGGGTGGTGCGCCGTCGTCGCCCTTCCGCTGTGGTGCTCTGCGCCGCCTCGATCCAATCTAGGGTTTCGGCCAAGATCTGGACCGGGTGAGCCTAAGGCAGGTGCATTCCTGGTGTTGGTCCTTGCCACACCATCGGGCCGTGCTGGACTGCCCTCTCCATGTCTTCTGATCTAGTTGGTAGTTGACCGGCGACGAGGGGGTTGCTAGTCTTGCCAATAATGGTGGTGGTCCTCGGATTCCTCTCGCGCCAAGTGAAGATCGGTTGGAAGCTTCTTCCCGCCGGGTTGGTTGGATTGTCGTGTTCCGAAAGGCCCTGCTGGCGAAATTCATTGTGCGATCAATGCTCGAAGATTGTTGGATTGTGTGTTTTCGGTCGTGCACCCATGTTTTTTATCTAACCGTTTGGTTTCATAGGAGCGCTTTGAAGCTCTGTTGGTTGTTAGTATCATTGAGCTCGTTTTCTTTTCATGGTGCTGGGGGAGAAGATCATGAAAGCCGATACCAGTGGAAGAGCAATGGTGATTAGATCTTGGTGGTGAGTTGGAATTGGCTTGGTGCTTCGTGACTTCAAACAACGACTTGTATTCGGGGGCGACTGCACAGGAGAAGTTCAGAGTTTCATCTTTCAGGGTGAAAATCCAAGGTCTGGCCTTAATTGGTTGTGCCCGACAATGTTCTTGTTGAAGGCATTGTTTTGAGAGTGAGGATAAACCTAAGATCTATGATCGAGCGACAACAGCGTTTGTGCACTATTTTCTTCTTGGAGGCGTTGCTCAAACTGTTTCCTTGGAGGCATCGCTTATGGAAAAGTTGATCTTTTGGTGTTGTCTTATGGAGAAGTTGATCTTTTGGTGTTGTCTTGGTGATGCAAGTGTTGCTGTTTCAAGTTTTCGATCTCCGTAGCGGGACATTTCTTTTTTTGTAATTCTTCTCTGTTTTTTTGGCTTTGTCCATCCTTTGTGTCATTAGGGCATGATGTTGTTGTAGAGGTTGAGTGTAATTGGTATCTCCGCGATATTAATATATGCTCTTTATCGAAATTTTTTAGATCAATGAATTCAAATTTTAATAAATACTTAGGAAACAACAAATCCAAAAGTCTTTTTCAGCAAAAAAACAACAACGATTCCAACATTTTGGAAATTCTTATGCAACATCAACGAGAATTCTACTTTTCATAAATAGTAATATATTTTTGCAGTAAATCCAGACAAAAATTCCTAGGGAAAAGTACTAGCAAATCCAACATTAAGAAAAGTTCTTATGCACATGTAGTGAAAGAGACATGAAAAGTCCGGATCACATCACATCATTTGTAACCAACAACAATGCATTTATTTAAAAACATAAACTACAGGTAACCAAACACTGAGGTTGAGTTTCTCCTTCAATGTCAAAACAATGTGGGCAACTAAACTAGTTGCACAACATGGCCCAAACCGCGGGAACAAAACTGAAAAATAGGAAAAACTCTTTTTTTGACATAGGAAATAAATTAATATCATGGAGATACCAATTACATCTAGCCTATGCACCAACAAAATATAGAAAAACAAAATATCGAAAAGATATTACAATGCACATAACTAAAAAGCAAAAAAAGAAGAAAAAAAAAGGCCTCACCACAGTGATCAATTTCTTGCATCTGTAGCGTAAATCACCGCCAAAGGCAGCATTCAGAGTCCACATTCCCCAAAAGTGACTCCTCGGACAACTCAAGAGTCGCCATTGCCTAATCATAGATTTTAGGTTTTGACTTGGAAGAAAGTTTGCGCTCTTAAAATAATGCTTTTAACAAGGACAAAAAAATTAATTAAAGTCAGATTATAGGTTTAGAGACAATACTTCGTACTCCTCCAGTGCTGCCCTTCCCACTTGATGAAACGGCTACTACAAGTCACGAATCACCAGCCTCACAAGTAACATGTATGGAATGGACGAGGATATCACCCCGTAATGCATGGGCAAAAACCTATGAAGCAAAGTCTTCATCGCCTTTAGCCCTTTATGACCCCTCTACCATTATTGGTCCGCAAATCACAGCCGCCATGACATTATCCGCTACTGTATACCCATAGAAATTGAAACAGTAGGCTCGCACGCCGCCGGTCAGAGCGGCATAACGCCTTCACGCCAGCAGCACTCCATGAGCATGGTCGACTAGCCTAGATCGGTCCCTGACCTGCCACCAGCCCCGCCGGAAGATCACACTGCAGGAGCGGCGCGCCGCCCGTCTCTATCTCGCAGCTCCGGCATCAGGCCCCGACCCCCAAAACCGCGCCTTCTTGCACCGCCGCCACTGCCAGTGGAGCACCAAACACACCCCAGGGTTTCTCATTTTTCCCGAGAGTCACAATGCCATCACGAACCAACCAATACTCATTTCAGTTAGGCAGGGCAATGAAGCAAGTAAACAAAGATGGCTAGGCTCTTAGGCCTTTTTTTTTCATATCATACAAAAAAATTGGCTAGGCCTAGGCTATACTCCTAAGTCCTAACCCAGTAATTTGTCAAGGTGCCAAACTAGACACCGACGTGATTAGCGCGCGATGCGGACGGACACATGGAATTGTAGGCGGGCGTCCATGCGTGAGCGCAGTCAATGCGTTTGAATGCGAGTTCATGGTCAAAGGAAAAGAGATTATAGTGTCATGCCAAGAAGTTAGCGCCTGTCCTGAAGATCCTTGGGATGGCTAATTGGGATTAAACTTTAGTGACACTTGTTGAACGAATATGTATATGTATAGGTTTGGGTTTTGTATGTTGCACCTGTAGCGTCTCTCTCCCTTTGTATTCACGTGGAGACTAGACCCGGTCACACCCCTGTACCTATATATGTGCCTCGTGCACGATCAATCAAATCATCGTTGCACCAAATCACTTCTACATGGTATCAGATACCGCACCGATCCCTAACCCTAGCTTCCGCCTCTCCTAGCCGCCGCCGCCGCCATCTCTCGGCCGCCGCCGCCGCCACCTCTCCCTACCGCCGCCGCCTCCCTGCCGCCGCCTTCAGGCCGCCGTCGCCGCAGGTCTCTCTGGCCGCCGCCTCCTCCAAGCCGCCGCGCGCCCTACCCCACGCGCCACCGCCCCCCGACGCCATGTCGTCGGCCTCCTCTTACTCCAACCCCTTCGCCGGCCCCGACCCCGCCACCATCCGCCTCATCAACATCCGCGATCGCGTCCCCGTCACCCTCGACGCCACCACCTCCTCCTACCACCCATGGAAAACCTACTTCACCCTTCTCTTCCGCGAGGAGAACCTGCTGGATCATGTTGATGGCTCCATCGACTCGCGCATCATGGCGGCTGACCCCGAGTGGACCTCGATCGACGCTACGCTTATCCGGTGGTTCTTCACCACCATCTCGCGCGATCTGTTCCTCACCGTCATCAAGGAAGGTGACGACGCTACCGCCGTGTGGACCAAGCTCAATGGCTTCTTCACCGACAACAAGCTTCAGCGCCGCGTCTTCTTGCATCAAGAGTTCACATCCTGCCACCAGGACGACCAGACCATCGACGAATACACTCGTCGCCTCAAGCAGTTGGCGGATGAGCTGCGCGACATCGGAGCCCCGATCGATGATGATTTCATCCTCAGCACCCTCATCGCCAATCTTCATGAGGACTTCGGCAATGCGGCTAGCAACCTCACCCTGATGCCCGACCCCTCTTTTTCCAAGTTTGTGTCCTACCTCAAGCTTGAAGAACGTCGGATGAAGGGCGTGAAGACTCGCGCGCAGCACCAGGCTCTTGCCGCCGGCGTCTTCCGCGGCGCTCCTCCCACCGCCCCGGTCCCCGCCCCCCTGCCGCCCCTCAACCGCAGCAGGGCGGTCGTCGCGGCAACCGGCGTGGCGGCCGCAAGCAGCCGCAGCCGCTGGTCCCTGGGGGCGGCCAGGCTCCCCGCGCGATGCAGCCCTCCCCTCCCTGGACGTACGGCACCAATCCTTGGACGGGCATGGTCCATGCATACTCCATGCCAGTGCCTCGGGCACCCGCTCCGAGCCAATTCGGACCGGCTCCGTCGACTCACCAGGCGTACTTCGCCGGGCCAGCTGCGTCGCCCCACGGTGCCTCCTACCCGGCCTTCGGCGCTACGCCTCCCGCTGCTTCGTACCCGAGCTACTACGCGCCTCCGCCTGTCGCCGTGCCACCCGCCGCGTACCCTCCACAGGTGCCGCCGCCATGGGACCCTGCTCTCCTCGCCGCGCTGCACTCGGCGCCCTCTCCCGCCAACTACGGCGGTGGCGGTGATTACTTCATGGACACGGGCGCTACCGCTCACATGACAAATCATCCCGGTAACCTCACTTCTTCCACTCCCGTCCATACCTCCACCCGCATCACCGTCGGAGACGGTTCCTCTTTTCCTATTACACATGTCGGTAGTATGTCTTTTCCACCACGTCCACTCCCATTAAGATGTCTAATGTCCTTGTCTGTCCTAACTTAGTTAAAAGTCTAGTTTTTTGTTCGCCAACTTACTCGTGAAAATCCTATCTCTGTTAAATTTGACGCCGTTGGTTTTTCTGTGAAGGACGCCCGCACTCGGACGGTTCTGCACCGATGTGATAGCCCTGCCGACGAGCTCTACCCGGTGCACCCCTCTTCCACAGCCGCCACTCGCCCAGCCGCCCTCACCACCAGCGTCGACCTTTGGCATGCTCGTCTTGGTCATCCCAACGCCACCGTCTTGCATCAAATTCTTCAGACTTTTTCATTCTCATGTACTAAGGCCGAACATCATACTTGTAATGCCTGTCGTCTTGGCAAACACGTACGGCTTCCCTTTAGCGAGTCTACCACTATTTCTACTTTTCCGTTTCAGCTTTTACATAGTGACGTTTGGACATCCCCGGTTGCCAGCAACACGGGTTACTTATATTATTTAGTCCTTTTGGATGATTTCTCTCATTACGTATGGACATTCCCCCTTCGTCGTAAGTCTGATGTCTTCGCCACTCTCACTACCTTCTACTCCTATGTCGCCACTCAGTTTAGTCGTCCTATTCTCACACTTCAGAGTGACAACGGAAAGGAATTTGACAACGCTGCTGTCCGCCATCTCCTCGCGTCGCACGACACTGTCTTCCGCCTCACTTGTCCTTATACGTATCAGCAGAATGGCCGCGCCGAACGCGTCATCCGCACTCTCAATGACTGCGTCCGCACACTGCTGTTCCACTCTCACGTCCCGCCCCGCTTCTGGCCGGATACTCTCTCCACCGCTACCCTCCTTCTCAACATCCGACCCTGTCGCCCTCGCTGGAACTATGCTCCTCATCAGCTCCTATTCGGTGTCCCACCGTCCTACGATGGTCTTCGGACCTTCGGGTGTCTCTGTTATCCTAGCACCGCGTCCACTTCTCCTCATAAACTCGCCCCACGTTCCGTTCCCTGTGTCTTCCTTGGCTATCCCCCCAACACCAAAGGTTACCGGTGCTATGATCCCGTGTCCCGTCGGGTTTACACCTCGCGACACGTTTACTTTGATGAGCTTGTGTTTCCGTTTCAGCAGGTTCCACCTCACGGCAGCGTCGGGACACTGGCTGCGCCCGCGCCCCCTGCAGCGCCAGCTGCGCCCGCGTCCCCTGCGACGCCGGCTGCGCCCGCGTCCCCTGCGACGCCGGCTGCGCCCGCGCCCCCTGCAGCGCCGGCTGCGCCCGCGTCCCCTGCGCCGCCGGCTGCGCCCGCGTCCCCTGCGACGCCGGCTGCGCCCGCGTCCCCTGCGACGCCGGCTGCGCCCGCGTCTCCTGCAGCGCCGGCTGCGCCCGCGCCCCATGCAGCTGCACCTCTCGACGGTGTGCTCACCCGTGCTCGGATCGGCACTCGTCGTCCGAACCCACGCTACACCGACCCCGCGTATGCGTACGCTACCTCTACGTCGGTGCCGTCTCCACTGCCCTCCTCCGCCCATGCCGCCCTTCGTGATCCGCACTGGCTTGCTGCTATGCGCGAAGAGTTCGATGCTCTCCAGCGCAACCGCACATGGCAGCTTGTGCCCCGACCTCCTCATGCCAATGTCATCTCTGGCAAATGGGTCTTTCGGCACAAGACTCACCCGGATAGTTCTCTTGAGCGCCATAAGGCGTGCTGGGTGGTACGCGGCTTTCATCAGCGTGCTGGCGTGGACTTCACCGACACCTTCGCCCCGGTTGTCAAACCGGGCACGATTCGCGCCGTTCTTCAGCTTGCGGCCTCTCGAGCTTGGCCTGTACACCAGCTCGATGTGTCCAATGCATTCTTGCACGGGCATCTCACTGAGCAAGTGTTCTGTCAGCAGCCTACTGGTTTCGTCGATCCCGCCTGCCCGGACCATGTGTGCTTGCTCTCCCGTTCTCTATATGGGCTCAAGCAGGCTCCTCGAGCTTGGTACCAGCGGATGGAGGGTTTTCTTCAGCAACAGGGGTTCCAGTCTACACGGTCCGATGCCTCCCTGTTCGTGTACCACCAGGGCGCCGCCACTGCATACCTCCTTATGTACGTCGACGACATCATCCTGACTGCTTCCTCGACGGCTCTTCTGCAGCAGATCACCGCGCAGCTCAGCGCTGAGTTCGCCCTCAAGGACTTGGGGGTCCTCCACTACTTCCTCGGCATCGAGGTCGTCCGCACCGCCACCGGGTTCTTCTTGCATCAGCAGAAGTATGCGCATGAGCAGCTGGAGCGCGCCGGCATGCTTAACTGCAAGCCCGCTTCCACGCCTGTCGACACGAAGGCCAAGGTATCCGCCGTTGAGGGCTCTCCGGCGTCCGATGCTGCCTTCTATCGCTCCGTCGTTGGCGGTCTTCAGCACCTCACCTTGACGAGGCCGGACCTTCAGTACGCTGTTCAGCAGGTGTGCCTCCACATGCACGCTCCACGTGACACTCATTGGGCACTGGTAAAACGGATCCTCCGTTACATCCGTGGCACCATGTCCATGGGACTCACCCTGACGGCTTCTTCCGATACCAGTCTTGTCGCCTACTCCGACGCCGACTGGGTTGGGTGTCCTGACACGCGCCGCTCTACCTCCGGCTACTGTGTCTACCTTGGTCCCTCCCTGATATCGTGGTCGTCTAAGTGACAACCCACGGTTTCACGCTCGAGCGCCGAGGCTGAGTACAGGGCTGTGGCTAACGCCGTTGCTGAGTGTTCCTGGCTACGACAGCTTTTACAGGAGCTCCACTGCCCGGTTCCGAAGGCTACGATTGTCTACTGCGACAATATCTCCGCGGTGTATCTCTCGGCTAATCCCGTACATCATCGCAGAACGAAGCATATCGAGCTCGACATCCACTTCGTTCGGGAGCACGTCGCCCTTGGTCGTGTCCGTGTTCTACACGTCCCCACCGATCAGCAGTTCGCCGATGTGATGACGAAAGGCCTTCCTACCTCGACTTTCGAGAGCTTCAGGTCCAGTCTTTGCGTCACTGGCACCGCTTCGACTGCGGGGGGTGTTGAACGAATATGTATATGTATAGGTTTGGGTTTTGTATGTTGCACCTGTAGCGTCTCTCTCCCTTTGTATTCACGTGGAGACTAGACCCGATCACACCTCTGTACTTATATATGTGCCTCGTGCACGATCAATCAAATCATCGTTGCACCAAATCACTTCTACAACACTGAAGTTCCATACGATTGTCACGGTGCTAGTTGGGGCCCAAGGGCATGCTAGGAGTGGCATCGAGTAAACCAGAGCAAGATAAAAATTCAAGATCTAACTAACCTTAATTAGTTGTGTCTAACAATGTCTGAAGGCAAGGGTTTTGATAGCATGGATTATCTTTAGGGTAAAAATCTAAAATCTTTTGATCCCATGACAACAACGCTAATGTACCGTTCCTTTCTTGAATGGGTCGGTTTTGGAGAGACTAGAATTCAGGTGTTATCTTGGTTGTGGTTGTATTATTGATGCTAGAGCTAGAATACGGTAGCAGGACCTTTATTTTCTTAGTTTTTTTTGGCTACGTGCATCCGTACTGCCATTAGGGTATTACGTTGTTGCAGAGGCTAGGTGTAATCGTTGTTAGATGTATATATTTGTATATTGTAGTTTCCCCATATGTTAGGGGGCTTTCTGCATATGTGCACCTGTACAATTACTATATATTGTAGCCTTTGGCCCCCTGTAATACAACAAGCATATTGCCCTAACATGGTATCAAAGCAAAAATTGATCCTCTAGTTCCCTAGCCGACGTTGCTTGTTCGTCTCCGTCCGTCGCCCGTCCGTCCCCCGTCCTCGATCTGGTCAGCTCGCCAAAGCCGCCAAGTTGCTTCGCTCGATCTCCTCCCGACGCCCTCCGCCCGACGCCCTCCGCTCTGCTCCTCTGCGCGATACGCCCGCCCCACCCGCTCTACTCTCTGCCCCGCCCACCGCTCTGCTTCCGATCTCCACGCAGCGCCAGGGCTGCTCTGCTCTACTCCGCCCGGGCTGCTCTCCTCCGCCCTACGCCCTCCACCCAGGCTGCTCTGCTCTCTGCCCCGACCGCTCTGCTTCCGCCCGCCCGACGCCCGACGCCCGGGCTGCTCTGCTATCTGCCCCGCTCTGCTTCCGATCTGCGTCGCCCGCTCCCCGATCCGCGCCGCCCGCTCCCCGATCTGCGCCGCCGGCCCGTTTCTCGTCTCCCACGTCGTAGTTGACTTCGATCTGAGGTAAAAAAAAGCGAAAAAAAGAGAGAGCTATGTCTTCCTCGGGCTATGTTGCGATCCCTCGCTGCCCGGTGATCTTTGATGGCGCGAATTACCCTGATTTCGCTGCCTTCATGCGCGTCCACATGCGCGGTCTTCGTCTTTGGGGTGTGCTTTTTGGCGAGGTCTCCTGTCCGTCGCGCCCCGTTGCTCCTACGGTGCCTGTTGCACCGCCACCTGTTGCCCTTGCCCCTGATGCTACTCAGGCGGATTAGGATGCAGCCAAGAGTGCTGATGACACTGCTCTGGCTGATTATGACCGGAAGGTCCAGGACCACTCTACCGCCGTTGCGACTTACCGGCTGGATCCGACCGAGTACACTCGGTGGATAGATGAGGATGCTCGTGCTCGTTGTTGTTCTCACCTCCGGTGTTCCGCCTCGCATGCCGCTGAGTTTATGGATCTTCCCACCGCCGGCTGCTCAGTGGGCTTTTCTTCGTCAGCGCTATCAGCCGTTTGGGGATGCTCTCTACCTGTCTGTGGTCCGTCAGGAGCATGCTCTTCAGCAGGGTGATTCTACTATTGATGAGTTCTACACTCAGAGTGCTGCTATTTGGCGTCAGCTTGATTCTCTCCGTATAGCTGTGTGTGCCACCTGTCCCCGTCGTCCGACCGTGCGCGCGGATCTGGAGTTTCAGCGCGTTTTTGAGTTCTTGTCGCGGCTCCGTAAGGAGTTTGAGTCGCGCCGTGCCCAGCTGCTTGCCCGTGGTCGTCTTCCGCTCTCTGAGGTACTTGCTGAGCTTCGTGCTGAGGAGACTCGTCTTCGTGGTGCTGGTCTTCTTGAGGTTCTCTATGTTCTTGCTGCTCGTGGCCCTCCTGTGCCGTCTGCTCGTGGACCTTCTATGCCGCCGGCTTCGTTGCGGTCTCCGTCACAGCCGATACTCCCTACTCCTCCATTCCAGGGCCAGCGTCAGCCCCAGCAGCATCGTGGTTCGACATCACTTCCTTGTACCTACTGTGGCAGGACTGGCCACACTGTCTCTACTTGCTGGCAGAGGGATCCCAGCTTACGTCCGCCGCAGCATACTCGTCGTCAGGCTGGTTCTTCAGGATCTTCTGCTGTTGCGCTATATGATCAGGACATTATCCGTGGTCTTCGTGGTCTGCTCGCTGGTACAGGATCTTCCTCGACGGGCACTGCTGGTTCTGTGCCTGGCTCTTCTGTCACCGCGCGACCACCACCTTCCACACAGTCAGGTACGTCATCCTAGTGGTATCTGGATTCTGGAGATTTTTTTCATATGACCTCTGCGTCTTCTATTCTTTCTGCTCTTCGCTCTCTTGTTTCTCCTGTTCGTGTTATCACGGCTGATGGTACCTCTCTTCCTGTTTCCAGTCGAGACACCCTTTCTACTACCTTTTTCTCTGTTCCTGATGTTTCTCATGTTCCTAGTCTTAAGATGAACCTGTTTTCTCGCTAGTCGGCTCATCGATTCTGGTTGTCGCATCATTCTTGACGCTGATTCTGGTGCTGTTCAGGACCGCCGTACACAGGCCCTGGTTGGAGCTGGCCCTCGCAGCCTTGAGTCCCCGGGGCTCTGGGAGTTAGACTGGCTTCGCGTTCCTTCTGCTAACACTTCATCTGCCAGTTCTCCTGCGGTTGCTCGCTTACGTCACTCGGATCTTTTCAGCAGTGGCATCATCGGCTGGGTCACCTCTGTGGCTCCCGTTTATCGTCATTAGTTCGTAGTGGTCTTATGGGGTCTGTCTCAGGAGATGTGTCTTTGCATTCGTGTCAGGGTTGTAGGTTAGGCAAACAGATTCAGCTTGCCTATCCTACTAGTGCGTCTGTATCTCAGCGACCTTTTGATTTAGTTCCTTCGAAAGGGGTTCATCGATACTATATTTTGTTTATTGATGATTTTTTGCGATACACCTGGTTGTTTTTTATGCACTCTCGCAGTGAGGTGCTTTCTATTTATCAGCGTTTTGCAGCCATGGTTCGTACTCAGTATTTCACGCCTATTCGTGTGTTTCGTGCTGATTCTGCAGGAGAGTATATCTCCCAGCACATGCGTGGTGTTCTTGCTGAGAAGGGCACCCTTGCCCAGTTCTCATGTCCCGGCACCCATGCTCAAAATGGTGTCGCCGAGCGTAAGCATCGTCATATTCTTGAGACTACCCGTGCTATGATGATTGCTTCGTCTCTTCCGCCGCATTTCTGGACTGAGGTTGTCGCTACGTCGACTTACCTCATTAACATCCAGCCTTCTGCTGCCCTTCAAGGTGGCATTCCTCTCGAGCGTCTTTCTGGTCGCTCTCCAGATTACTCGACACTTCATTTATTTGGTTGCGTTTGTTATGTTTTTCTCCCTCCTCGTGACCGCACCAAACTGACCGCTCAGTCTGTTGAGTGTGTTTTTCTCGGATACAGTGATGAGCATAAGGGCTATCGCTGTTGGGACCCTGTTGGTCGTCGGATGCGCATCTCTCGTGATGTCACGTTTGATGAGACGTGTCCCTTCTATCCTCGTCCCACCTCGGGTACTTACCCGGTGGATGATATCTCTTTTCTTCTTTTTTCGGATGCACCCCCTGCTATCCCGTCTCCTCCCCCTCCTAGTCCTGATGCGCCCCCTTCGGCGCCATCCTCTCCTCCGTCTAGTGCACCTAGTACTCCTCGTTCTCCGGCTTCAGATCCTTCTGATGCTGTCCCTTCTTCCTCTTCTTCTGATGAGTTGTCCTCCGCTGATGACCTTCCTCCTTCACGGTCTGTTCGTCAGCGTCGTGCTCCAGCTCGTTACTCTCCTAGTCAGTATGGTCTCTCTGTCGTTTCCGAGCCAACTTCCTATCGGGATGCCGAGCGTCATCCTGAATGGCAGCTTGCCATGGCTGAGGAGATCGCTGCGCTTGAGCGCACTGGCACTTGGGATCTTGTTTCTCCCCCTTCTGGTGTTCGTCCTATCATGTGTAAGTGGGTCTATAAAATTAAGACTCGCTCTGATGGATCTCTTGAGCGCTATAAAACGCGTCTTGTGGCTCGTGGCTTTCAGGAAGAGCACGGCCGTGACTATGATGAGACTTTTGCCTCTGTGGCTCATATGACTACTGTGCGTACCCTTCTTGTTGTTGCTTCTGTTCACCGCTGGTCTGTCTTCCAGCTTGATGTTCAGAATGCTTTTCTTATCTCTCAATTAATACATTTTCTTTATCGAAAGGGAGAATTTTATAGGTTTGAGGACTTAATCAAGCTCAACGGCATGTTTCAAGGCTGTTAATGCAATTCACACTATCTACGATTCTAGAACCTCGAATTAGGGTTGTAAGTGGATGTCTCGCATAATCTCGCCAAAGTATGAGGTAGTCTAAACTTTTCTATAAAAAGATGGTGCAACTAACCTAACTAAATTTGACTAGGAAGCGAGCAGGATCGGGCCTTCTCATCCCTCAAGACCTTAGGGCATCTCCAACCGCGCGACCCAAACCGCGCCCGCGCGTCCGTTTGGGTCGAGCCGGACAAAAACGCGGCCCAGCGCGGGGACGCACCGCAAAAGCGGACGGCCGCGGCGTCCGGAACGACGCAAACCCGGCCCAAATCTGGGCTAGGTTTGCGTGGCCGCGGATGGCACGCGCCGTCCGCTCGCGTCCGCGCGGCGGCCGCCTCGTCTCCCTTGGGCCCACCTGTCGGTGACCGGGGAGACTATTAAATGGGGACCGGAGGGGATCCGGCCCTCCACTCCGGTCCCCACTCCACTCCCCGCAGCGAAACCGCCGCCATGGCCAAGCGACGGTTCGCCAACGACGACGAGGCGAGCAGCAGCCGCCGTCGCCCGCCGGCGCTGCAGGCTGCGGGAAGAAACCCAGGCGGCCTCCACATCGGAGAGGCCGCCCGCGGCGGTGCGGCTTTGCCGCAACCGCCGCCTCTCCTGCTCGAGCCGAAGCCCAAGTCCTCGGAGGAGGACCCGGACCTCCGCGCCGCGCTGATGATCTCGGCGGCGGAGGAGGACGCGCAATGGCCGCACCTCCATGCGGCCATTCGCACCTCCGAGATGGAGGAGGCGGCCCGGCGGGAGGTCCAGGAGGCGGAGGGCTGGGAGCTCTACGCCCGGGCCCGCCGAGCGCTACGGGAGGAGGAGGAGGCGGCGCGGCGGGAGGAGGCCAGGCGCCGCGCCGACGAGGAGCGCCGCCAGGAGCAGCGGCGGCAGGAGGACAGGCGCCGCGCGGAGCAGCGGCGGCGCTAGGAGGCCAGGCGCCGCGCCTGGCAGGAGAAGGAGCAGCTTCGTGCGCCGCCGCAGCCTCGGGTGGCTCCGGACCCCCACTCAGCCTGGGAGGAGGCCCTGTGGTCTCCGTGGCCGGAGTCCCCGGCGCGGTCCAGCCACAACTGCGCGTCGCCGCCCGGGGACGTCGTCCACGACGACGACGTCGCCGACGACGCCCACAGGGGCTAGGCGGCGCACCGGCGGCCACCGCGCCGCCGACCAAACCCTAATAGAGGGTTTTTTATATTAGTTTAAATTTAAAAGCCCATATAGGGGCTTCTTTTGTTAGTTTTATTTGCCCAAACTAGGAAAATTGCCCGTGCGTTGCTACGGATTATCCGTCTGTTTCTTCAGACACCCATGTCACAAGACCTTCCTCAGCCGTGAGGCATGGCTGATACGACTCTACCTTTTCCATCTCACCGAGAACGCCATGCCGCCCATCCCTTCCCTTCCTCGAATTCCCCTGCAGGTTGCAGTCGTCTTGCTCGAAGACCCCTCGGCCTACACCTCGTGTTGCCTAGCTTGGGAACCCATCGGCATGGCCGTCATGCTACCTACAAGGTGGTCTTGGCCCAGGGGACCAGCGGCCTGCACCACTCGTCGCTCTGGATCGAAGGTAGCCTTCATCCCGCATCGCCCAACTCGAGTCCTTGGTTCACTGGAAAAAAAAAACAACGCACTCCAAAGACAGAATATACCATAAAATATTGAAGTGATGCATAAACTTAATAATCTTTTGTAAGTCTCAACATTTAGAGTTCATAAGTAACTTCAAATAGAAGCACCGTTGGCACTCCTGCATTGCATCTCTTATGTAGCACCACCACGCTTTCCTTAATATTTGCTTGTCTAAATAAAGTTAAATCTGCTCTAAGTTTTGTAGGCGAAGCATTCAATGTTCTCCGGCCCAGGTAATCGAGGAGATGAAAAAAAATGAGTAGCAACAACGCGAGGGTGCCATTTGCTGTAGATATACGGAGCGGACTGGGTCAAGGTTTTATGCTTGATAGTTAACATTATTATTTTGTTAATATAAAATCTTGTATGAAATTTTTAACTAAATAATTATTAAACTGAACTTTGGGTAATAGTGATGCTTATTTTCTCGTCCACTCACTAACCTACATGTTATGTCTTGACTATTTATGTCTTTGGTACTGATCATTAGTCACCGCAAAGTAGAATAGAAGCGTCTCAAGCCTTCCAAAATGATTATGTTGTCCTGAGAAAAAAAAAGATCTCGCTCTCAACCTGCAATAACGTTTTGGTACCTTGTCAGACCGAAGAACATGCTTCCATGAGTACGGTGCAGCCTGGAAATGGTTGGTCCTCAAAACAAATCAACCGAGTCAAATAGAAATAGCCCCTTCGTGGAATTCTTTCCCGTCCGAACCGCACGACGGAAAAATTCCCCTTTCTCTCCATACAGATCGGGCCTTCTTTCTCAAAATAATCTCCTCGATTTCACGTTCCCCTCTTCAATCCCATGTATTAGGACTTCGCCTGCGCCAGTTCTTGGAAGAAGCGGAGGCGCACGGATGGGATGCGGCCGTGACGCGCCGGCCATTGCGCTTGGAGAGGAAGGCCGCAGCTCGCAGCCTCCGGGTCGGCGAGCAGGCACTCCGATGGTGCCGACGGAGACCGAGCTAGATTGAGCTAGCTGGCAGGCAGCTGGATGCATCCGCGCACGGGCGGCCTTCTGGTACGGACGGCCTCTTGGCTCCTGCGGGGTGCACTTCTGGTACGGACGGCCTCTTGGCTCCTCGATCGAGGCGGGCAGATGGGGCTTGCTGCTGGTGGCGCGCGCGTGCCGGTCTGGCGCTGGTGCAGCCGCGCGGGGGCGGAGGGCGGCGCGTGCGTGCAAACGGGACGGACCAATTTTGGAGCGAACCGTTTTTTACTTTGCGGTGGCAGGGGTATGTAATTTAGACTAAAATCAGGGGCAATGAAAAACGGACGAACAAGAAGCCTTATTTTCTTTATTATTAGGTATAGATATAGACTAGCAAAAGTGCCCGTGCGTTGCAACGGGTTGTTTGAAATTGAATTACGTCCAAGTTCACGACTCAAAAAATAGTACTTGTACTAAAAATGTCGGTGCGGCTTAATATTTCCTGAAAATTGAAGAGCAACCATAATAATGCCATTGCCGTACTATTTTTGTTCTTATAAAACAAAACTTAATAAACCTATAAAATAAATAATACAAACATTTGATCATTTTACAAAGTTCCAACCAAAAGGTAATTTCAGTAAAACAAAAGATAATCCTTCTTACAATAATGCCTTAAACACTGAGCACTAAATTGCGGATGATTAGAAAAATGCCAATGAATCAACTCATGGTTAAAGTTGAGTGTATTATCCCCTACACTTTTGAAGTGATGTTTTTTTGAAATGAAGGCTATGACTTGAAACCAAAGGCGTTCCAATATTTATATCTTCAAGTTATGAGGCGTTCAATTCTCCTTAACCAAAGGTGTGCCAATATTTCTATGATGCAGCTTCGAAATTCTCGGCCCTTGATTGCAGTGATGCAGGTCTGACATTAGTGTTTGTACGCTCAATAATGCACTTACCCGATCAGAAAATGCAGTATGGAAGAGAGCATTATCCCAAATATTCATGCAAAGTATCGTGTAAAAAAGAAAGCCATGGAATATGGTTATAGTTGGGAGAGGCTATAAAAAACAACCACAAGAATTTAAATAAACAGGCTTGGTGGAACAACATGGATATGCATATAGAGTATACCTTACCTCAGAGCGATCATAACATGTGCCGACTCTAGTAAAATAGCTGCACTTTTTAATTTGATCAGAATTGCTGGGTACATTCTAGCAGATTCATATATGCTCCAGCGATTAGACATATGCTGGTGAGCGCCCACATCTGCTGTCGTGAAACTATAAGTGAAAAACAATTTGCCTGCTGGCACAATTTTACCATCCTCGACTGATCTCGTTCTTCTCGAAACTCTTTCTCATGGAGAAACCGCAGAGCACGTCACTCTCATCTCACCACGCCTCGCTCCATCATCTTACGTGTGAACGTGCTATGTAATCTTCGATTTTGTAGACTACCATGAAAATTCCAATTTGTCTTCAGAATTCTGCGTACATGTTACCCTGGATGTGGTCCACCTGCCTGAGGGTGGATAACGCGGGTTGTGGCGCCGCTCTTTCCGTGAGATTGGGGCATCCAACTCTGCACGCCGCCGGCTCCCGCCTAGCACGCACCGCCGCGGTCCTCCCAGAATCCAGGCGTCCCAGCGAGCTCCGGTTCCACTTCCTTGAGTGTGGCAAGGACAAAGTGACCGCGACCTCCTCATCGCCCTTGGTGGTGGACACCCCCGCCGTAGCTTTGGCGGTACGTGAAGAACTTCATAAATCGATTAACAGCCCCGGCCGTAGCTTTTGCTGCTGATGGACATCCGCTCCGGCGCCCTCCATTGATCGTTTCGTAGATAGATTGACGGGTGTAATAAATCCCGACTGGAAACCCTAGCTGTCGATTCAGGAAGCGATGTTAGATTTGGGAATCGGGGGAGGAAGACCGCGGCCTGATCTTGTAAAGGCGGCAATGAACCATGGTCCGGACGTGGACTTTGGTGCCAGGCCCAATGGTTCGGGGATGGTAGATTTAGATTAAATTGGGACGGGTTGAGACTTGGAACGACAGATTCCTAACGAAGCACGGGCGTGGGTGCGTGGGTTTGCTCTGCTTGAGTGCATATGGCCCGGTTCGCGCGCGAGTAGGCTGCATGCTAGACGTGGGTGTTCGGGACAGCCCTTCGTATACGTATCGGCAAGGAAACGTAAAATTTCAGACCACACGCGCAACGGACGAAACGGACGAAGAAAACTCAGACGGACCAAACCACGGAAACACTTCTCCCTTTATTATTAGGTATAGATATAGAAATAGGGCTATGTACAAATTTGCCCAAAATAGGGCATATGTTCAATGAAATTTCGTTTAAATTCGCATTTTGTTTTTGTTTTCGTGGTTCTCCGGTTATGCGGTGCGTCAACGCGTTGGGCGCAGCGCGCGACCCAAACGGACACACGGACGCGGGGCGCTGTCCGCGTGTCGGGCGGCTACCCAAACGGCCCAAAACAGACGGCCCAGCGCATCCGTTTGGGTCGCGCGGTTGGATCATCTCCAGTTCTCCACCAACAGCCCAAGAGCGTCCCCAATATTTGGATTGGGCTGCCGGTCACATTTTGGGTTCACATTAGCGCGTCCAATAATGTGACGGCTAGATATGGAGCCTAATACAAGCGTCGTTCGTTAACCCCGTGCCGGACCCTTTCCACATGGTGTTGATGGGCACGACGTCGCCTAGCGCCACGTCAGATGTAGTCGGTGGGACCAACATGGCAGTGGCTCAAACATCGCTTTTCTATTTAATGAGCCGCCTCGGATACCATCGGAGTATGTTGGCGTCTTTAATGGAAGCACCGGTTCCCTTAGGCGCCGCCTCGAATACAGCCGCTGTAAATGTGCACACCGGCCTTATCCACCTATTTATCACGCTCCCGGCTCACCTCCGCCATAGTCGCCTCCATACTTGCCGCATTCGCTTCCATACTCGCCGCGCTCGCGTCCACGCTCACCGCAATGCCGCCCTGGCTCGCCACCACCTACTCTATGCTAGGCCGCAACAACCGCACACCGCCAGCGCCCAGCCTGAGCAAGAGGAGTTCGGTATGGATGGATTCCGGACGACTCCGAGTTGGGTGCAATGAGGCGCTCGTACGGCCACGGAGGCCGAGATCGCAGAGGAGGCATCGTGGGACGCGGAAGAGGAGTTTGTTGGGGACCCAAAGCATGCGGCGATCATGGCCTCCTTAAACTTGGTGCGGGAGCGGAGGATCCAAGCTCATGTCTTCGAGGAGACCAAAATCGCCATCTTCGAGCGCATCTCCGAGATCTCGCGCGAACGGGCAGTGACGGAGGAGGTTGGTTGCCTAGCAGCGCTTAGTGGCGCGCCAAGGCCTCCGCCCACGAAACAGCGCGGCTCGCCCAGAACGAGGCCTCCCGCGAGTGGCGTAGCTGAAGGCCCAACGTCACAGAGACACTCCGGCAAGGCCTGCGGCAATGCTGCACTACTAGATGCGTGAAGCACGAGCGGAGAGGCAGGCCCGCTGTGCGGCTCCATCAGTGGTGAGTAGGCTAGGATTTACTTATAATTTAGCCATTTTATTCCACTTTATAATATATAATGATGAAATCTGAAAGAAATTCGCAGTCTTACCTTTGAAATCGTCTCGAACCCTAAAAATTATACGGAGTATCCGGTGTGGGAATTCCTACCCAAATTAAGGGAGGGTGCTGGCCGAAAATATGGTGGAGAACCTGGGTGCCAGCGCACCTGATTTCAAAAAATTCGAAAAACATCATTTAGATGTTTCAATTTTTTTTGAAATAATTACCTCGCGTACATCTCATCTCAATACTTATCTGGGAAAATTTTCAGAAAAAAATACGGCCGTACGTGACTCATACAAAAAAGTGAAAATGAAGTTTTGTTATACTGTGAATAGTATACGTATAATCAATATACTATGAACAGTACAATTTGTTATTTTTGTGTAAGCTACATACTTTCATATTTTAGGATGAAAATTGACACGAACATACCTACATATGTACCCCACACACATGATTTATGCCGAATTTTTTGAATCAATTTTAATATTTTTTTCGATTTTATTGCTAAAATCGGGTGCGCCAGCACCCAGGAGCCAAAAATTCGCGTCCGGGTGCTGGCGGTCTAATAAAGCACTGTTGCTATTTAGGAGTTCGGAATATGTAAGTGGGGAGCAACTTAAAGAGAGTTTGTCTCGCTTTTGTCTAATTTGACAAATTTCAATGGCTAGTTTTCCAATCCAACTTCAAAAATTAGCACCGCCGCCCAAGACCAAACTTTCTTGTTTTCGGATGAAAGCAAACTTTCTTGTTTGTAGGATGAAAGCAAAATATCCGTAAATAGGAAACGAACAGCGACGTGCAGCCCCAAGTTCCTTGTTTTCTTACGTAGTACAGAGGGTGCTGCAGCAGCCCAGCTGGTCCATCGCATCGCTCTGATATACACACTGTGGCTACAGACGCCTTGACAAAAAAGAGCATTAATGCCGTTCTGCTGTTCAGATGGCTGGTAGCGATCTAGACGCCAAGAGGATCGCCTGCACCTTGGCAAATGATGAGATTTGCTCAGAAGCTCGCAGCGAGTCAGCACGATTTTGAAAACGGAGAGGTCAGAGCATTTGTTCAGTTCAAGGAGGGTCGCCGAACAAATTTTGAAACAAGGAATGGCCGAGTCCATTCAGAATATACTATGCAGAAGTCAGATGGCATTCAAGGGAGCGCCGCGGAGCAGATTTGAAACACGAGGTGGAATCGAATCCATTCAAAGACGACTACGCTAAAGTCAGAGAAACATGTGATAACCACCAGTCTACAACTACTATACGGAAATTTATAATACTACCTCTGTCCATAAATAGATGCCAAAAGTTTGTCTAAATTTGAATGTATCTAGTCACAATTTAGTGTATAGATACATCCGAATTTGAATAAATCTTTGGCATCTATTTATGGACGGAGGGAGTACAAATCTGCATATGTTTCTGTTCTTTCTTTCATCTGATGATGGAACCAGCAGAAACCAGGAAGTTGCATTAATTAACCCTAACGCATAGATTAGATTATCTCTCCGTTACAAAGAATAAGACTATAAATTTAATCAAAAGTTAACATCCTCTAACCCGCAAAAAAAAAAAAAAAATCCTCTAAATTTGATCAATGTTATAGACAAAAATATGAATATTTACGATACTAAATCGATATTGGTAGATTTACTCTTAAACATATTTTTATAATATATTTGTTTCATGTTGTAGATGTACTCTCTTTGTCCGGAATAAAAGACTCGAATTTGTTTACATATATATTTATCTTGACGTGTTTTAGTGAGTAGATACATATAAATCTAGGCAAATGAAGTCACCTAAATTTTTAATGGAGAAAATGTATATTTTCTCGGTCAAACTGTGTAAACTTTGATTTTTTGCCGAATATATAAGCCTTATTCAGTCAGTATCAACTCATCACTTCATCGATAAAAAAGTAAGGCCATCGGTGACCCGAAGCAAACCGACCAACATGGTCCGTTTTGGCCCATGCAAATATATAAATTTATAATACAGCTCTGCATATGTATCTGTTATTTTGTAGATGCACTCTCTCTGTCTAGAATAAGCGACTCGAATTTATTTAGATTCACATTTATGTAGACGTATTTTAATGTGTACATATAAATGAAATTTCTGAATGAGGAAAATATATTTTTCTTGGTCAAACCTTGTAAACTTTGATTTGCTTGACCGAATATATAAACCTTATTCATTGGAGTCAGTATCAACTGATCACTAAATGGAGCGTTTGCCTGCTGCCCAAAAAATTAACGAGGGATTGGTGTTCATGACCTTAAGGTTAAAAACAATGCCCTACTTGGTAAATGGCGGTCAAGATGCTTATCGAAGATGGGGTTTGACAAACCATGCTAAGGAGAAAACATGTTGGCTCACGTTCGATATCTCAAGTTTATTGGAAACATGAGGATTCACATTTTTGGGTTGACTGTATAGCGACAAAGAAACACTTCTTTCCATATGATATTTTCTCTATTAAGAATGGATCTGAGATAAGGTTCTGAGAGGATAAATGGCTATGAAAATACCACACTCCAGAAATAATATTCAACTTTATACAATATTTTGCGTCATAAAGGTGATACCTTAGCTAAGGTGGTGATGGATTCATCCCCACTAAATGTGACGTTCAGAAGAGACCTTGTCCCATGGCTTGGATCTTGGAATGAATTGCTACAATGTTTGGCTTTCGTCCAATTGACGCAAGGGACATAAGAGTTTTGTTGGGATAATGGTAAATTCTCTGTGGATTCTATAAAGCGATGATCCAACCTATTGGGCCGGTTGCTAATAATAAGAAGATTTGGAAGATGGAGATACCTTTGAAGACTGTTTTTTCATAGTATCTTCGTTGAGAGGTTATTGTCACTAAGGACAACCTTGCAAAACATAAATGGCAAAGAAGTAAAAAAAGAAATATGTCTTCTGTCATGAGGATGAGACAAAAAAAACACTTATTTTTCGATTGCTAGTTTGCAAGATTTATATGGTGAATCGTCCAAATAGGTTCTACCTTACACCCGACATATATGTAGCGTTGCCAATAGTTTATGCAATTTGCTAAATATGGTAGATCATAAGCTTAAAATACTTATTAGGTGGGAGCGCTTATCGATATTTGATTGCTTTGGCTATGTAGAAATGGCAATGATTTTAAAAATAGAAATCCATCTTTTATGCAAGTTATTTACTAGTGCATCACTTTGCTATGTTCATGGCTGCCACTTTGGTATACAAAGAATCGTGAACTCTTTACGGAAGCGTGCACACGGTTGGAGAACACGACGAGCGGCTCTATTATCCAACATAGGTGTTCACATAATCTCAGGATTCAACTTTCGCGGCCTTAAGAGTCGACACATTTTATGTTGATTATGTGTATTGAGCCTTCTTATTTATGTATTTGCACTTTAGCTAAAGAATAGCTGTGTATATTTTAGCTATACAGAGAGCGGATATATATATAACAAAAAGATATATTGATCACTTCATCGAAGAGAAAGTAATTGAGCGAGACATCTCAAAGGTTTCGATCATGCGACAAGGCTCGTAACCATCGGTTCCCACCAATGTCGTATAGTGAGTACCGAGCACTGACCACTTGGAAAATGGTGAAAGCAATCATCTGTTATACACGTGAAGGTATGGACAAACGCATCGGACCGGTGCTAGCAGCTGCGAGCAGCTACAGTACGTGTTATATAGCTCGTGCAAACGTTAACAGAGTGGCAGCCGAGAAAGACGCACACCGAAAAAGAATGGTTAATTACTCGATTAGCATGGGCGGGAACAGACTCTCAT
The DNA here is from genome assembly GCF_022539505.1 of Lolium rigidum. Classification (NCBI taxonomy): domain Eukaryota; kingdom Viridiplantae; phylum Streptophyta; class Magnoliopsida; order Poales; family Poaceae; genus Lolium; species Lolium rigidum. The sequence continues at coordinate 82,956,837 of NC_061513.1, forward strand.
CGAGCCTCTCTCATGATCAAGGCTTGCAGATGACGACGAAGCACGGGAGCAGCGCCCTCGGGTTCAGCAGGTAGAGTTCCTCGATGTTGGCGTAGGGCCCGACCTTGCCGGCCAGCGAGTCGAACCCCGTCTGCCCCACGAACTCCTTGAGGTTGTCCAGCGGCTTGTGCACCCTGCCGGCGATCACCCTGCACACCAGCAGCGCCTTTCGCGCGCCGGTGCCGGCCGTGGGCACGTCCTTGGCGTCGTCGGCGCCGGCCGTCGCGTCGAGGAGGACGGACTCGAACGCGCGGCCGCTGGTGGACGTGGTGAAGACGCCGACGCCCGCCCCGGCCCTGCCTTCCTTGTCCTTGGAGGAGGAGAAGCCGTGGCGGATGATGCGGCAGACGGCGCACCTGTCGGAGGCGCAGAGGCTGCTGCCGCCGCCGGAGCCGAGCGCGCAGGCGAGCGTGGCGCCGTGGAAGCGCAGCAGCTCGTTGCCGTCGGCGAGGCAGCGCGGGTGCTTCTTGGGCAGCTTCCCCGCCTTGAGCTTCACCGACTCGCGGTACTCCTCGAAGCGGGACAGCGTGCGCTGCGTGTTGTGCACCTTGAACACGCGCTCGATCCGCACGCAGCTGCTCTCCGACTTGAGCAGGCTCGTCCGGCAGATGATCTCCACGATCTTCCGTGACGAGTCACCCTCCACCAGCTCAGTCACTGCCACAGAACATCACCTCTTAGACATGATTATGTGAAGAAACAGAGAAGATACGCTGCAAGATTTTGAACATGATTGCAGGTATGCGTATTGTCCGGTGAAAGATGGACAGAATGTCCCTGATGTTTGCAATGCAAGCGTGTTTGTGAAGAAACAGAGAAGACACGCTGCATGACTCTAAACATGATTATAGGTAGTACGTATACTGTAGTAGATTGATAGTAGCATCTATTTACTACATGATGTTTGTAATGCAAGCATGTTATGAATAGCCTAAGCCTAGTGAACTCCATTCAGACAACAATGTGTGCTACGCCACTGTAAATGTTCCATGGGCGCCATACATCATAATGGATGCGAAAAACATTAGAGTAATTATAGGCTACGTACAACAAAATGAAAGATCTTTCAGGATCTCAAAAAACTGGTTCGCAGTTATTGTAAAGAGCAAAAAAGCAGATAGTTGGAGGAACCTAGCGGTGAAACTGTGAAAGTGATGCTGAAATCTATGCCAGCTTAACTTTTTTTTGACATAAAGAAGTGACACTAGTAAATGAAGTGAGGTCGGAGGCGGAACTGCATATTGATTGCAAAGACTGAATCTTTATCCGACAGGTGAAATGCGAAAACGACGGGAGTAAACATTGGTGAAGATCTACCAACCGGGCGGGTCGATCTGGCACCAGTTGAGTGAGTGTATACTTACCCCTAGTGGCGATTTACACAAAAATAACCCAAAAGTGGAAGAAAAGCACAGACTGACCCTCCGGCGAAACTATTTCACCAATCTAACCCTTTTGTGTGGCGCCCCTCCCAAGGGCGCCACACATGCCCATGTGGCGCCCCTGCGCTGGCGCCACACACCCATCCTACGTGGCCCGTCGACGCCGAGCTGGTGACCCCGATCCGACGTGGCGGCACGAGTGGCGCCGCTCCGGCCGGCGCCACACTTTGAAAGTGTGGCGCCCACGGGAAGGGCGCCACACATTGACTTAAGTTTGGGCGCCGCGCGCGCCCAGCCCGACCCTCTTCTTTCTTTCTTCCTCTCGTTCCTCTTCTCTCCTCCAAAGGCGCCCGGTTTTCTCTCTCCCCTCTCTCCACCCCGCCAAATCAACCACCAAATCGTCGGATCCGTCCGTGGAGATCGTTCCCAACTCGTTGCTTGAGGTAATCTCCTCCGTTTCCCCTCTTTTCATCCATTGATTTTGTGTATTTGCTCCAATCTATATGTGAAACCCTAGATGTGGATTTGGTTGATTTGAGGGTGGAGATGGATTTGGTTGGATGTTAGGGTTGTTGAAGTAGAAGAAATGGTAGTGTGCTAGTTTGTATGGGTAGATTATGTTGATTATGGTATCTAATGAACACATGTGTGTATGTGTTGTTCCCATTATGCTAGGGGGATGGAAAGAATTGTTCATGTTCATCATGTGGACAAGGATGCTTACTTGAAGGGAAACATAGAGCCGGACCCGGAAGAGGTTGACTTGGTGTTTGACGTTAGCCCTAACTTTGCGGAGGTGGTAGCACAAGTTAGGGTTGAGTTGAATTGGAATGAGCCAAATGATGGTATTGAGCTAGAGGGAAGGCATAATGTGGGGTTTGGAATGCACACCCGTTGGAAGATAATGCGTATCAACTCCGAGCAACGTTGGTCCATTTACAAGGAGACGGTGGCCGGGTCACAAGATAAGGCTTTGGAGTTGTTTGCAACCAAGACGGTTGAGGCTCGTATCGAGCTTGACCTTAACCGGCCCTCCTCCCCGTTCGAGAGAGGACTCCTCCACCCATGAGCCAAGAAGAGGCCACCCAATCTCCCATTGTCCAATCTCCCATTGCCCAACAACCTCCGTTGGATAATGAGTATGATGAGCACGAAGATGGTGATGATTGTTTCGAGATGAATGGCAACAATGTGGGTGATTTGGATAAATATTGGACGCAAGAGGAGATGGACCACTCCATTCCTTATTCCCGATGCTATGCGTCGGACTCGGATGATGATGGACCCGAAGAGGAGGTTGACTCCTCCAAGCCAACAAGCTCCAAGCCAACCGCGTCAAACTCCTCCAAGCCAAACGCGTCAACCTCCTCCAAGCCAAACGCGTCAACCTCCTCCAAGCCAAACGCGTCAACCTCCTCCAAGCCAAACGCGTCAACCTCCTCCAAGCCAAACGCGTCAACAAGCTCCTACGCAACAAGGTCCAAGGCAACAAGCCTCAAGGCATCAACCACAATGGCGACAAGCTCCAAGGCAACAAAGGATTCACGTAGGGCTTAGTAGAGGTGGCCGTCACAGGTGCTTGTGTGGCGCCCGTGGCATCGGCGCCACACATGCCAACTTATATGAACTATTGGACCCAAAACATACTGTAAGACAAATCGTCTGGGACTTAGCCGTTTTGGCGACCCTCTCGTGTGGCGCCGTGGCACGCGCGCCACGAAGCATGTGTGGCGCCGATGCCACGGGCGCCACACAAAGAGGGTCGCCAAAACGGCTAAGTCCCGGACGATTTGTCTTACGGTATGTTTTGTGCAATTAGACATGCATCCGTGGCGCCGATGCCACGGGCGCCACACTCGCAATGTGGCGCCAGTGGGAAGGGCGCCACTCATTGGCATGTGTTAAAACCATGGAAAATCCTACCATATTCCAACAACACTGCCATCATGTCAAAAGCTATGTCATACACACATCATACCAACAACCATTTTGTACACACATCATGGACATAACATCATCAAACCTAACATCGTAGCACATAGTTTCATACAATTTAAGATAGCATTCAAACAACACGAAGCAACGAAGATAGAGTTGACAACACTCGACGTTCTAACTATCGGTGTCGGAGCCGGATTCGCCGGTGTGGGGGTAGTGCACACGGCGAGCGGTGTCGTCGAACACCTTGACGATCATCTCGCCGTCCCCTCGTACGGGAAGGTGAGCGCGCGGCCGGGCTCGAGGTGGAGGTCACGGGCGAACTTGTCCCACCCCGTGTGCGGGTACATCTTGCCTCGCCCGTCGAACGGGACCTCCACGGGCCGGCGACGAAGTTGCGGCTAGCCTCCCGTAGGCGCAAGTGCGCCGGCTCGACGCCGTCGACGAACTCGGCGAACTTGTCCGGTAGCCGCTTGATGCCGAGTGGGTCGTCGTCGATGCGGAGGAGGAACTCGAAGCGGCGTTCGTCATGCGAAGACGAGGAGGATGCGGGTGACGGTGATCGTGGGGCCCTTGCTTGCTCCACCGCGGCGGCCCTTCCCCGGCCGAGGGCGCCCGGGACCGCGGCGGCCGCCCCTTCCCCGTCCACCGGCACCGGCCATCCTACATGTTTACGTTTTTGAACCATATTACGATCCTTTCAACTAACAAATATGAGTAACTCCATCACAAATACTAGGCATACATGTGGGTTCATACACATACATACACATACATACATAGAGTTCATACACATACATGTGAAATTTCATATGTAGATTTCTACACATCTATGGTTCAAACACATGCATACATGAGGCTACCATCTCCAACACAAACAATACAATATAGAGTGCACAAAAGAAAGAAAACATGTCTAGGGTTCATGTCCAAATCTAGCCCGATCTATGAAATTAGTGGATGAATGGAGAAGATTTGAAGGAGATTACCTTGACAAATGGATGGGGAACGATCTCCACGGACAGATCCGACGATTTGGTGGTGGATTTGGTGGGGGAGAGGGAGGAGAGAGAGAACCGGGTTGGGGAGGAGGAAGAGAAGAAGAGAAAGAAAGAAGAGGGTCGGGCTGGGCGCGCGCGGCGCCCAAACTTAAGTCAATGTGTGGCGCCCTTCCCAGGGGCGCCACACTTTCAAAGTGTGGCGCCGGCCGGAGCGGCGCCACTCGTGCTGCCACGTCGGATCGGGGTCACCAGCTCAGCGTCGACGGGCCACGTAGGATGGGTGTGTGGCGCCAGCGCCAGGGGCGCCACATGGGCATGTGTGGCGCCCTTGGGAGGGGCGCCACACAAAAGGGTTAGATTGGTGAAATAGTTTCGCCGGAGGGTCAGTCTGTGCTTTTCTTCCACTTTTGGGTTATTTTTGTGTAAATCGCCACTAGGAGATGCAATGCAATGCGATGGAGATGTGTGATCCTGACCTGCATGTTTGGATAAGTGGTGCGCCTCGAGCGCCTCCCATTTGGCGAAGTGGTCGCTGCACCTGTGGCAGCTGAGTCCGGCGGCGGCGGAGCCCTTCTTGACGGCGGGGTCGGCGGCCTCGCAGGACGCCCGGTGGGCCGTGGCCGAGGCGGCCTCGCGGTCCCTGTCGAGCAGCGGGTTGGGCGACCTGGGCGGCGTGCACCGCATGCTGCCGCCGCGGCAGGAGCCGCTGTACTGCAGCCCGCCGCCGTGCGCCCACCCGGGGCCCGGCGTGCCAGGCCGGAGCGTGCCCACGAACGACGACGAGACGACGCCGGCGTCGGAGTCGTGCGCGGGCGCGGCGAGGCCGCCGAAGCCGGTGATCTTGAGCTCGCAGCGTGAGTTGGTGCTGAGGACGACCTCGTGCGCGATGGGGTTGAGGAACTCGCTGCTGCCGATGGAGCGCGGGCTGCAGCTGCTGGGCGGCTGGCCCGGGTGGCGCTTGCTGCCGTGGATGACGTCCCGCAGGTTGGCTATCGAGCGCGAGCACCCCGACCGCGGCGCCGCGCGCTTGGTGGCGATGGAGGACAGGTGGCCGTGGCCGGTGTTGGTGCTGGACTTGGGCTTGGGCACGTGGACTTCCGACGGCTGGGAGCGGCATTGCAGCGACTTCTTGAGCGCGAACCAGACCGTGGGCGCCGGCGCCGCGGGCTTGTCATCCTCTGCCCGGGCAGTGCCGGCGCCGGCGGCCGCGCGCCTCCGCCTCTCGCCCATTTCCGGGCCGGAGAGCCGCGCGGGGAGGGAGCTGGAGGGGGCGTAAATGCGTCGTCGGTCGGTCGGTCACCGCGGAGTGCGCATTACTTATGGCAGGGGCGCCGCAGCAGGGCAGGGCGCATCCGAGAGGAAGATAGCGAGGCAGAGGCAATTAAATCTTGGGACTGGGGCTGGGCGGCAGTAAAGGCGCGCCACCAACACCAGCACCAGCACCAGCTGCTGCTCTGCTCGGCGTGGGCGTGGCTAGCCTGTTTGTTGCTATGGCGACTTGGCGAGGACCATGGATTGATGCTTTGCGAGATTAGTTTTTGAGACTCGGAGCACATGAGAGACGGGACCAATGTGGAGGTCGCGCGAGTAGGAACAAATTTGTTGAATTGTGAATGGGGACGGAGGCGGCAGGTACATGTGTGGCACTCAAGACAAGGGCGGCCATTATCACGAGCAACCCAGCGAAAATCACCCGGCACCGTGATACCATGGCGCACGGCACGGTTCTGCGTTTCCATGCTCGTGTCATCCCGTTTCCGTGCTTGGTCGGCACGGAGAGGTCGCGGTTCCGGCGCTGATGCCACTGGGATGCTGGATAGTCTCCGGCCGGGTGGACGACTTGCACAGTGACTTTGTGAGCTTCCAAATTTGAAACCAACCGCTCTGTTGCATTAGGGAAAACGTGACCTAGATCTGTTTAATATCCCTCCTCCGACTACTATTAAAAATATGTTTGGAAAATAGTTAAATGGGATATACAAACTAACTAAATGAAGGATACGGATTGGAGCGTATCCGTATGACTAACTAAATGGGATATACAAACTAATTAAATCACTTCCAATATTTTTGCAGATTATCCATATGGCTATACATTGGATCCAAGAATGGCCGCTCTTGCTACCGGAGGATCAGCGAGTGCATATGGTTACTGGGTGCAGCCGCCTATGGACGGTTGCCCGGGATTTCTACAACCAGGCTGGCCAGCAGCTTTCTAGGCGACTACCTAATGCTTAGCCTAGTTGTTTCTCGTGTATTTCGTTGGTTGATTTATCTATCAACCATTTGTGATCCTTGACATTGTAACTCTAAATACTTGAATTTTTTCAATAACTGGCCTATGCATCAAATGATGCACAAGCCGGGTTTTTCACCTTATTTCGAAAAAAATAAAAAGTATATATGTTTCTGCAGTACGATTGGATGCTAACAAAATCTAATGCTACACGAGAGTACCATTTATGCCAAACTTGTTTGGTTTGCCACAAGGCGTGGTTTTAGGCTGGACCGATACAACGTGTACCGCGTTTGCGAGTGCCCATGAGACCCAATATGGTCAATTAGCACCACTACATGGTGAATTTACCATCTACCAATTCATGGTTCTAGGTATTATAAGTGATCACTGATACGTCTCCGACGTATCGATAATTTCTTATGTTCCATGCCACATTATTGATGATATCTACATGTTTTATGCATACTTTATGTCATATTTATGCATTTTCCGGCACTAACCTATTAACGAGATGCCGAAGAGCCGATTCTTCGTTTTCTGCTGTTTTTGGTTTCGAAATCCTAGTAAGGAAATATTCTCGGAATTGGACGAAATCAACGCCCGGGGGCCTATTTTTCCACGAAGCTTCCAGAAGACCGGAGGACTTACGAAGTGGGGCCACGAGGTGGCGCCACACTAGGGCGGCGCGGCCCAAGCCTTGGCCGCGCCGGCCTGTTGTGTGGGGCCCTCGTGTGGCCCCCTGACTTGCCCTTCCACCTACATATAGTCTTCGTCGCGAAACCCCCAGTACCGAGAGCCACGATACGGAAAACCTTCCAGAGACGCCGCCGCCGCCAATCCCATCTCGGGGGATTCAGGAGAGCGCCTCCGGCACCCTGCCGGAGAGGGGAATCATCTCCCGGAGGACTCTTCACCGCCGTGATCGCCTCCGGAGTGATGAGTGAGTAGTTCACCCCTGGACTATGGGTCCATAGCAGTAGCTAGATGGTCGTCTTCTCCTTATGTGCTTCATTGTCGGATCTTGTGAGCTGCCTAACATGATCAAGATCATCTATCCGTAATGCTATATGTTGTGTTTGTCGGGATCCGATGGATAGAGAATATTATGTTATGTTGATTATCAATCTATTACCTATGTGTTGTTTATGATCTTGCATGCTCTCCGTTATTAGTAGAGGCTCGGCCAAGTTTTTGCTCTTAACTCCAAGAGGGAGTATTTATGCTCGATAGTGGGTTCATGCCTCCATTAAATGCAGGACGAGTGACGAGAAAGTTCTAAGGTTGTGGATGTGATGTTGCCACTAGGGATAAAACATTGATGCTATGTCCGAGGATGTAGTTATTGATTACATTACGCACCATACTTAATGCAATTGTCCGTTGTTTGCAACTTAATACTAGAAGGGGTTCGGATGATAACTCTGAAGGTGGACTTTTTAGGCATAGATGCATGCTTGGATAGCGATCTATGTACTTTGTCGTAATGCCCAATTAAATCTCACTATACTCATCATATCATGTATGTGCATGGTCATGCCCTCTCTATTTGTCAATTGCCCGACTGTAATTTGTTCACCCAACATGCTATTTATCTTATGGGAGAGACACCTCTAGTGAACTGTGGACCCCGGTCCTATTCTTTTACATTGAATACAATCTGCTGCAATACTTGTTCTTTCTTGTTCTTCGCAAACAATCATCATCCACACTATACATCTAATCCTTTGTTACGGCAAGCCGGTGAGATTGACAACCTCACTGTTTCGTTGGGGCAAAGTACTTTGGTTGTGTTGTGCGGGTTCCACGTTGGCGCCGGAATCCCCGGTGTTGCGCCGCACTACATCCCGCCGCCATCAACCTTCGACGTGCTTCTTGACTCCCTACTGGTTCGATTAAACCTTGGTTTCTTACCGAGGGAAACTTGCTACCGTGCGCATCACACCTTCCTCTTGGGGTTCCCAACGGACGTGTCAACTACACGCATCAAGCAAATTTACGGCGCCGTTGCCGGGGAGATCAAGACACGCTGCAGGGGAGTCTCCACAATCCAATCTCTTTACTTTGTTTTTGTCTTGCTTCATTTTATTTACTTTCTTGTTTGCTGAATTATATCAAAACACAAAAAAATTAGTTGCTAGCTTTACTTTATTTACTGTCTTGTTCTCCATATCAAAAACACACAAAAAATTAGTTACTTGCATTTATTTTATCTAGTTTGCTTTATTTACTACTGCTAAAATGGGTACTCCTGAAAATACTAAGTTGTGTGACTTCACTAGCACAAATAATAATGATTTCTTATGCACACCTATTGCTCCACCTGCTACTACAGCAGAATTCTTTGAAATTAAACCCGCTTTACTGAATCTTGTTATGCGAGAGCAATTTTGCGGTGTTAGTTCTGATGATGCTGCTGCCCATCTCAATAATTTTGTTGAACTATGTGAAATGCAAAAATATAAGGATGTAGATGGTGACATTATAAAATTAAAATTGTTTCCTTTCTCTTTAAGAGGAAGAGCTAAAGATTGGTTGCTATCTCTGCCTAGAAATAGTATTGATTCATGGACTAAATGCAAGGATGCTTTTATTTGTAGATATATCCCCCTGCTAAAATTATATCTTTGAGAAGTAGCATAATGAATTTTAAACAATTGAATAATGAGCATGTTGCACAAGCTTGGGAAAGAATGAAATCTTTGGTAAAGAATTGCCCAACCCATGGACTGACTACTTGGATGATCATCCAAACCTTTTATGCGGGATCGAACTTTTCTTCGCGGAACCTATTGGATTCAGCTGCTGGAGGTACCTTTATGTCCATCACTCTTGGTGAAGCAACAAAGCTTCTTGATAATATGATGATTAATTACTCTGAATGGCACACGGAAAGAGCTCCACAAGGTAAGAAGGTAAATTCTGTCGAAGAAGCCTCTTCCTTGAGTGATAAGATTGATGCTATTATGTCTATGCTTGTGAATGATAGGACTAATGTTGATCCTAATAATGTTCCGTTAGCTTCATTTGTTGCTCAAGAAGAACATGTTGATGTAAACTTCATTAAAAATAATAATTTCAACAACAATGCTTATCGGAACAATTCTAGTAATAACTATAGGCCATATCCTTACTGCTAATGGTAATAGTTATGGTAATTCTTATGGGAATTCTTACAACAATAATAGGAACACACCCCCTGGACTTGAAGCTATGCTTAAAGAATTTATTAGTACAGAAACTGCTTTTAACAAATATGTTGAGGAAAAGCTTGATAAAATTGATATTCTTGCTTCTAAGGTTGATAGACTTGCCTCTGATGTTGATCTTTTAAAATCGAAAGTTATGCCTAATAAGGATATTAAAAATAAAATTGTTACTACAGCAAATGCCATCCAAGTTCCAATTAATGAGAATATAAGATTGATGGCTGAATTGCATGCTAGGTGGGAAAGAGAAGAAAATGAAAAACTAGCTAAAGAGAATAATGTAGCTAAAGTTTGGACTATTACCACCACTAGCAATGCTAATGCTCCACATGTTGCTGCACCTCCTACTAATAATGGTAAAAGGATTGGTGTTGGCAATGTTTCCACTTCTAATGCAAAGCCTGCAAAACTGCCGGAAGCTGCTAAAAACTGCTGAAACTGCTCTGTGATAAAACTGCTGAAATTTTTTCCAACATTGGGGATGATGATCCCATTGCTGTAGATCATAATGGTTTAGACTTTGATGATTGCCACATCTCTGAAGTCATAAAGTTTTTACAAAAGCTTGCTAAAAGTCCCAATGCTAGTGCTATAAATTTAGCCTTTACAAGACATATTACGAATGCTCTCATAAAAGCTAGAGAAGAGAAACTAGAACGTGAAGCTTCTATTCCTAGAAATCTAGAGGATGGTTGGGAGCCCATCATTAAGATGAAGGTCAATGACTTTGATTGTAATGCTTTATGTGATCTTGGTGCAAGTATTTCAGTTGTGCCTGAGAAAATCTATAATATGCTTGACTTGCCACCATTGAAAAATTGTTATTTGGATGTTAATCTTGCTGATCATTCTACAAAGAAACCTTTGAGGAGGATTGATAATGTTCGTATTATGGTTAACAATAACCTTGTCCCCGTTGATTTTGTTGTCTTGGATATTGAATGCAATGCATCTTGTTCCATTATATTGGGAAGACCTTTTCTTCGAACTGTTGGAGCTATCATTGATATGAAGGAAGGTAATATTAAATATCAATTTTTTCTCAAGAAAGGTATGGAAAACTTCCCTAGAAAGAGAATAAAGTTACCTTATGATTCTATTATTAGAACAACTTATGATGTTGATGCTTCGTCTCTTGATGTTACTTGATACACACTTTCTGCGCCTAGCTGAAAGGCGTTAAAGAAAAGCGCTTATGGGAGACAACCCATGTTTTTACTACAGTACTTTTATTTTATATTTGAGTCTTGGAAGTTGTTACTACTGTAGCAACCTCTCCTTATCTTAGTTTTGTGCATTGTTGTGCCAAGTAAAGTCGTTGATAGTAAGGTTCATACTAGATTTGGATTACTGCGCAGAAACAGATTTCTTTTCTGTCACGAATCTGGGCCTAATTCTCTGTAGGTAACTCAGAAAATTATGCCAATTTACGTGTGTGATCCTCAGATATGTACGCAACTTTGATTCAATTTCGGAATTTTCATTTGAGCAAGTCTGGTGCCACTTTAAAATTCGTCTTTACGAACTGTTCTGTTTTGACAGATTCTGCCTTTTATTTCGCATTGCCTCTTTTGCTGTGTTGGATGAATTTCTTTGTTCCATTAATGTCCAGTAGCTTTGTGCAATGTCCGAAGTGTTAAGAATGATTATGTCACCTCTGAACATGTAAATTTTTATTGTGCACTAACCCTCTAATGAGTTGTTTCGAGTTTGGTGTGGAGGAAGTTTTCAAGGATCAAGAGAGGGAGATGATACAATATGATCAAGGAGAGTGAAAGCTCTAAGCTTGGGGATGCCCCGGTGGTTCACCCCTGCATATTTTAAGAAGACTCAAGCGTCTAAGCTTGGGGATGCCCAAGGCATCCCCTTCTTCATCGACAACATTATCGGGTTCCTCCCCTGAAACTATATTTTTATTCCATCACATCTTATGTGCTTTGCTTGGAGCGTCGGTTTGTTTTTGTTTTTGTTTTTGTTTGAATAAAATGGATCCTAGCATTCATTGTGTGGGAGAGAGACACGCTCCGTTGTTGCATATGGACAAATATGTCCTTAGGCTTTACTCATAGTATTCATGGCGAAGGTTGAATCTTCTTCGTTAAATTGTTATATGGTTGGAATCGGAAAATGCTACATGTAGTAATTCTAAAATGTCTTGAATAATTTGATACTTGGCAATTGTTGTGCTCATGTTTAAGCTCTTGCATCATATACTTTGCACCTATTAATGAAGAAATACATAAAGCTTGCTAAAATTTGGTTTGCATAATTGGTCTCTCTAAAGTTTAGATAATTTCTAGTATTGAGTTTTGAACAACAAGGAAGACGGTGTAGAGTCTTATAATGTTTACAATATGTCTTTTATGTAAGTTTTGCTGCACCGGTTCATCCTTGTGTTTGTTTCAAATAACTTTGCTAGCCTAAACCTTGTATCGAGAGGGAATACTTCTCATGCATCCAAAATCCTTGAGCCAACCACTATGCCATTTGTGTCCACCATACCTACCTACTACATGGTATTTCTCCGCCATTCCAAAGTAAATTGATTGAGTGCTACCTTTAAAATTTCCATTCTTTACCTTTGCAATATATAGCTCATGGGACATATAGCTTAAAAACTATTGTGGTAGTGAATATGTACTTATGCACTTTATCTCTTATTAAGTTGTTTGTTGTACGATAATCATGTTCCTGGGGACGCCATCAACTACTCTTTGTTGAATATCATGTGAGTTGCTATGCATGTCCGTCTTGTCTGAAGTAAGGGAGATTTACCACTCATTTAATGGTTAGAGCATGCATAATGTTAGAGAAGAACATTGGGCCGCTAACTAAAGCCATGAATCATGGTGGAAGTTTCAGTTTTGGACATACATCCTCAATCTCATATGAGAACATTAATTGTTGCTACATGCTTATGCATTAAATAGGAGTCCATTATATGTTGTCTATGTTGTCCCGGTATGGATGTCTAAGTTGAGAATAATCAAAAGCGAGAAATCCAAATGCGAGTTTTCTCCTTAGACCTTTGTACAGGCGGCATAGAGGTACCCCTTTGTGACACTTGGTTAAAACATGTGTATTGCGATGATAATCCCGGTAATCCAAGCTAATTAGGACAAGGTGCGGGCACTATTAGTACACTATGCATGAGGCTTGCAACTTGTAAGATATAATTTACATAACACATATGCTTTATTACTACCGTTGACAAAATTGTTTCTTGTTTTCAAAACCAAAGCTCTAGCACAAATATAGCAATCAATGCTTCCTCTGCGAAGGGCCTTTCTTTTACTTTTATGTTGAGTCAGTTCACCTATCTCTTTCCACCTCAAGAAGCAAACACTTGTGTGAACAGTGCATTGATTCCTACATACTTGCATATTGCACTTGTTATATTACTTTACATTGACAATATCTATGAGATATACATGTTATAAGTTGAAAGCAACCGCTGAAACTCAATCTTCCTTTGTGTTGCTTCAATACCTTTACTTTGATTTATTGCTTTATGAGTTAACTCTTATGCAAGACTTATTGATGCTTGTCTTGAAAGTACTATTCATGAAAAGTCTTTGCTTTGTGATTCATTTGTTTACTCATGTCATTACCATTGTTTTGACCGCTGCATTCATTACATATGCTAACAATAGTATGATCAAGGTTATGATGGCATGTCACTCCAGAAATTATCTTTGTTATCGTTTACCTGCTCGGGACGAGCAGGAACTAAGCTTGGGGATGCTGATACGTCTCCGACGTATCGATAATTTCTTATGTTCCATGCCACATTATTGATGATATCTACATGTTTTATGCATACTTTATGTGATATTTATGCATTTTCCGGCACTAACCTATTAACGAGATGCCGAAGAGCCGATTCTTGTTTTCTGCTCGTTTTTGGTTTCAGAAATCCTAGTAAGGAAATATTCTCGGAATTGGACGAAATCAACGCCCGGGGGCCTATTTTTCCACGAAGCTTCCGGAAGACCGGAGGACTTACGAAGTGGGGCCACGAGGTGGCGCCACACTAGGGCGGCGCGGCCCAAGCCTTGGCCGCGCCGGCCTGTTGTGTGGGGCCCTCGTGTGGCCCCCGACTTGCCCTTCCGCCTACATATAGTCTTCATCGCGAAACCCCCGATGCCGAGAGCCACGATACGGAAAACCTTCCGGAGACGCGCCGCCGCCAATCCCATCTCGGGGGATTCGGGAGATCGCCTCCGGCACCCTGCCGGAGAGAGGAATCATCTCCGGAGGACTCTTCACCGCCATGATCGCCTCCGGAGTGATGAGTGAGTAGTTCACCCCTGGACTATGGGTCCATAGCAGTAGCTAGATGGTCGTCTTCTCCTTATGTGCTTCATTGTCGGATCTTGTGAGCTGCCTAACATGATCAAGATCATCTATCCGTAATGCTATATGTTGTGTTTGTCGGGATCCGATGGATAGAGAATATTATGTTATGTTGATTATCAATCTATTACCTATGTGTTGTTTATGATCTTGCATGCTCTCCGTTATTAGTAGAGGCTCGGCCAAGTTTTTGCTCTTAACTCCAAGAGGGAGTATTTATGCTCGATAGTGGGTTCATGCCTCCATTAAATGCGGGACGAGTGACGGAAAGTTCTAAGGTTGTGGATGTGATGTTGCCACTAGGGATAAAACATTGATGCTATGTCCGAGGATGTAGTTATTGATTACATTACGCACCATACTTAATGCAATTGTCCGTTGTTTGCAACTTAATACTGTAAGGGGTTCGGATGATAACCTCGAAGGTGGACTTTTTAGGCATAGATGCATGCTTGGATAGCGGTCTATGTACTTTGTCGTAATGCCCAATTAAATCTCACTATACTCATCATATCATGTATGTGCATGGTCATGCCCTCTCTATTTGTCAATTGCCCGACCGTAATTTGTTCACCCAACATGCTATTTATCTTATGGGAGAGACACCTCTAGTGAACTGTGGACCCCGGTCCTATTCTTTTACATTGAATACAATCTGCTGCAATACTTGTTCTTTACTTGTTCTTTGCAAACAATCATCATCCACACTATACATCTAATCCTTTGTTACAGCAAGCCGGTGAGATTGACAACCTCACTGTTTTGTTGGGGCAAAGTACTTTGGTTGTGTTGTGCAGGTTCCACGTTGGCGCCGGAATCCCTGGTGTTGCGCCGCACTACATCCCGCCGCCATCAACCTTCGACGTGCTTCTTGACTCCTACTGGTTCGATTAAACCTTGGTTTCTTACTGAGGGAAACTTGCTACTGTGCACATCACACCTTCCTCTTGGGGTTCCCAACGGACGTGTCAACTACACGCATCAATCACACATGATTAAGGTCTCATGCTACACGAGAGTGCCATTTATGCCAAACTTGTTTGGTTTGCCACGAAGCGTGTTTTTAGGCTGGACCGATCCAATGTACTGCGCTTGCGAGTGCGCATAAGACCCGATATGGTAATTTAGCACCTCTACTTGGTGAGTTTACCATTTACCAATTCATGGTTCTAGCTATTACAAGTGATCGCACATGGTTAAGGTCACAACAAATACCTGATTCAGATCCAAAGGCCAATGATGATGTAGTCTGCTACCTGTGATCTTCGGAGCGCCATCACCTATGATCTTTGGAGTGCCATGAACTGCAATATTGGGAGCTACATCATAGCCATGTTGTTCTGCTAAAAGCTTAGAGTAAGCTTGTTCTACCTCCTCTCTAGCCTTATACACTTTCTGAAAGTTATTTGGATAACCTGTCACATCTGGGTCGACGTCCTCCCATGAACTGTAAGTACTTAGAACTTTGTCATAGAACATCACGTACAACTTGTATTTCTACCAAGACAGAGCATATTAAACATAAGGTGCAGACTTTGGCAAATAAATCTTAGAACGGACGCATGCATGATCAAATAGGCAAAAGCATCGAAAGATCAATCTGCCAGCTAGTGTGATCCTACCACCACATCAAAAGAGGGTATAATCCTACCACCGGAAGTTCAACATCATGTGAGGAGTTAATATATACCTCATAAAATATACATGCCTTGACAAATGTTTTCATCAAATCCTAGCTACCTCAAAATATAGAACCAACATCATCATCATCACATCATGCATGCATCACCACCCCACCATCAAGCAACGGACAACTACGTGTAGTAGTGCCCAGAAAGGAAGGTCCTAAGACGTGGTCTTCTGCCATCTGAACAAATCCGTTGCTCTGTGCCCTAATGTTGAAGAGGTGGCTCAAACACACCATGATAGCCTCTTGGCTGAACCCACGAGCATCCATGGCAGCATTGTAGAGGGAATGGTGCACATATGGAGGTGAAGCATTGGTGATGACGACCACCACAACTTTCACGGCCTCAGTCATGAAGGATATGTGGACGACGTCCTCCTTCGCAAGACTGACCTCATCCTCTTGTTGGCATTGATGGATGTGAAATACATACGTGAACTTTTTAGTTCATTGATAGATATTCCCACATATTTGCATCTTATATAGTGTTATATCCATGGTTTATATTGATTTTGGAGATTTACCAATAATCTTCCTTATTTTGGTTATAACCAATGGTAAGAAAATCGGTAATCGTTAACTGCTCGGTCAGCTTGGGAGTAGTGAATAATCGGAAATTTGATGATTAACTGATTTCATCAGTCGGCTATTAATCGGTGCAACCTACACAAATTAGCACCCAAAATGCATCTATAGAAGAAAGAAAGAAATAATATATTGGTCTGTATATGCCTTCCCTACTTTTGTAGAGCCCAAAATCCCAATAAAACATGTACGCTTCTCCTCCGTGACATAAACTTCTAGGTCATGAGCGACAAAGGCCCACCACCATGTTCCTCCGTTTAGCTTCTCCTCCTTTTCCCTTTGAAGTTCCTCTTCTCCCACCACCTACCTAGGGTATTGCCCCTCTTGTACCTCAACCACCTACCCTTTTTGAAGGCGTCCTAGGGCTCTTCGACAAGATCCTCAAGACGGTAGAGATCTGGTATCCAATGTCTGGTCGGCAATGATAAGCAATTGTTCTGCGATGGCTGGAATCGAGCTCCTGGAGGCGAGAATTGAGTTGAAGCTTCGCAAACCTACTTGATTTGGACGGGGTAGCGGTTGGACGTTGATGCGTTGAAAATTTTGCAAATTTTTTTACCAATGTGGACTAATTAATCGGGTTGTCAAAGCAGTTAATCGGGCTAATGGATTAATACAAGCGATTAGAGGTAATCGACAAGGTCAGGCCCCTGGTAGCGATTAATCGACATATTAATCATTGATTCAGCCTAGTTTTTGAACAATGGTTATAACTATGCAGAACATGAATTCCTTGTTTTGTGTATTTTTAACTTTCAGGAACCTAAACAAATTCAAATTGACCTGGGATTTTTCGAGGATTATTATTTCACGAAGATATGACCTAGAGCACTGGAACCTCACAAACGGGGCCCGGAGGCCCGAAAGAGACTAGGTAGTGTGGCTCAGGAAGGGGCCCGCGCCACCCAAGCTCTTTCCCTCATCGGGCATCTTCATCCGTCCATGCAAAGCCCTACTAGTCTTGACCTAAAAATGTCTATATAAAGGCCCCCCGATGCATCTCAGAAAGGAGACGGAGCATAACGCATAAACACTGAAATAGAGTCAGAACCAGCGATGATTAGAGAGATCTAGGTGATATGAACATCATCAACAATAATGGAGAGAGAGTGAACAGAGGTTAAACTCTTTCGGGGAAGAAGACTCCCTTTTATAGGGCCCCATGGTTCCAATTGTTACCTCACATTTTATGTGATGACTGGAACAACCACTTGGGCGAGCGGTAGTACCACCCCGGTGTTACCGTTGGCAACAAACAAACGTAGAAACGTGCACAATGTACTACCGGTACTGGGCATGGTAGTACCGCTTCCTTTTAAATGAATAAAATTGGGGGGTACTTTCCAGCTCATTACCACCAGGTACCAGTGTGTGTACTGAACCCTTGCCACCGTTGGGAGGTACCAAGGCAGTACCACACCCGGTACTAGCACTCCGGGAGAAGCATCGGTAGTACCATGGCAGGGGTTCCAACGCATGTGTGCAGACCACATGGGCATAGGTAGTGCCTCCTACATGGAGACAATAGTAATACCGCTATCCACACCGGTACTACCGGCCAAATGGAGAAACTATTGGTAACTTCAGAAATTGAAGGTCTATTCAACCATTGTCTTTTTAGGAGGGTTTTGCGAGTGCATTTGAGTTTGTGAAAGTGAAATTGACTCCATCGAAAACCTTCCATATAGGACCCCCTCTTGATAGTACGGATCTCCCTAATTTGCTTTTGAATGCAAGAATAGACATTTTACAAATAAAAGCAGGGGTTTGGGATCCATTGTTGTCATTCATCGAGAATCAACGTTCCCCTAGATCTTATAACCCAATAACCATTTGCATTTATAGATATAAGGAATTAGAGCATAAAAATGCACACAACCCATGTGGTGAAGCAGCAAGGGAGGGAAAATATAAAATAAGCTCCACCAAGCATGATATCTAAGACAAGCCATATAAGATAAATAAAAATATCTTAGTAAAGATTAAAGGTATGATGTCTTACACCACACCAGAGTGAGGTTCACAAAACGAGAAATAGAAGTTCAAAAGTCATAACGCAAAGGAAATTCCATCATAACCTGCTAGAAATCTCTTCTCCTCCTTTGGATTTAAGCCACCAAAAAGGGTGAAGAGCGATGCTAACGTCCTAAGGAATCACTCCTCGGCCTCGTCATCATCTTCACCATCAACAACAAGTGGCGACGTGGTCCACGACTCGGTGCCTTTGGAATAGACTCTTCGAAACTAGGCCATTTGTTGTGCGCGTAAATTCACTTCTCTCTCGGAGTGATATACCAACTTCATGGCCCTTGTCATATCCTTCTGGGACTGACGGCTCTTCTGACTTGCACACACTTATAGTACATCTTCTCCTGGAGATCAATCTTGAGGCAAAATGATTTCCTGATCCTTGCTAGAAGCTTGGCACGCCATCCCTCTTGGATGACAGAGGAAACTCAAAGTATGAGTCACTAGCGCCATCAGACTTCCCTGCTTCAGCTCCTGGACCAAAACAAGGCTTATTATGAGTCTTGATCAAAGGTCCTTCACACGGTGCAGTGGTCAATCAGGCGACCACGCCGTGCCACCAAGTTGCCAGGATCACGGTGAGCCCATTTCTTGCAAAGCATCCGCATCACATGTGGTGCAAAATGAGGCACCTTCCGCATCACTACTTCATAGTGTATGTTATGCCAGATATAGTTCATAACATCCAGTTGTAGCCTTTCCCCTTGTTTTGGCGAGTCAAGACAAGAAGATCAACAAGAAAACCATGCACTTGTTAAAACTGCCCACTTTGGGGTTGAGCACGACCTGTATATGGGAAACATGATGTCATAGGTGGGCAGGAGATCTCTAGTTTGTCATTTGAGGATGTTTGGTCTCTAAATATCAAAATGAAACACAACAATTGGACTTGATGCCATTGCGTTGTGATACTTGGAGATCTCTAGTTCTTAGTAATTTTGGTCTTCAATATTATCTTGTTGATCTCGATGATCATACTCATTACGTTGTGGATTTTTTTCCTTACATCGCAAACCTAATGTCTTGCTACTCTCACTTACTTTCGTGCATATGTTCGCACCTAGTTTGGAAAACCTATTCTCTCTTTTCAACAACAAAAAATGATCCTAAATTTGACAATCATGCTTTTTTGCTTTTTCCTAGCATCACATAACATCTTTCTTCTATGCCTCACATGTTCATGCACCTCCCCCACCAAAATGGCAACACCGGACACATCACTCGTCGTTCGTGCTCAATTTATTACTCCATCCTTCCCGAAGTAGTATACCTATAATATTTTGATAAAGTCAATTTTAAGTTTGATCAATTATATAAAAAGTGTCAATATTTATAATCTCAAATTATTATTTTTATGGAATCTATTTTCATATTAGATGGATTTAAAATTGTAGATGTTGATTTTTTTTTATATAGTTGCTCAAATTTTAAAAAGTTCGACTTTGACCAAATATCCGCATCCTAATTTAGAAAGAGAGGAGTATTTGGCGTTTACACACTGAGCTTTATGAAATACCGAATGGTTGTATACCAACTCACATCTAGACTCAAAATAAACATAAAATTGCTAACCAATCCCTGGTTATTGCAAAGAGGACCCAAAACAAAAACAAAAACTATGGATTTCAATTGGTTCCAAAACAGCTAGAGCATGGAGCCAACCTTGTCATCACCGGGACGAGAACACTTGGGATGAGCCGAATTCTATAGCGCCTCCTTCGAAAGTAAGAGGCCATGAACACCGAAGTTCTTTTTTGAATGGAAACAAGAGAAAGAGGAGAAGGTCAAGATGACCTGTTGACCCTGTTTATAAGGAAAATTGGATCCAAAACCCATACAAAACGTCCCTATTTATGAGGGAAACCACCAGGACAGGAAACTGCACCAACAATCAGAACCTCGTCACCCGCACGACGCAAGGACACCATTGCAGAATACAAACACATCCGTATTCGAAGCCGCCACTCCGGCTTCCAACGATCGGAGGCGAGCCACAACGCCGCGTAGTACAGACGCCTCGTAGCCCAGGCTATACGAGACAACCACCCGCAGACCAAAAACGTAGCGCCACCTCATTTGTCTTGCTACCCACGACCACTACCTATAGAACCGTAGTTGCAAATCCATCCAAGGCTGCCCTGTCGACGCACATCCACCCCCAGAAACGCCGTTCTGGCGTCCACCACCCTCTGCCACAAGGCAGCCCCGTGCACCACTGCCACAAACCAGCCACACAGCAAGTGTCAAGGAGTCCAAAGGCGGCGCCTTCAAGAAAGTAGCAGAGGGTGGTCGACCCGCTCTGCTACAAAGGAGTTCGGGTTCGCACCCGAAGATCAGTTGACACCCATGGCAGGCCAAAAGCAAAGGCCATGAACACTGCACAGAAGTTGGACTGCCTCTCATTTGGCATCCAGGCCACCGGTCGGGAGAAATGAAAACAGCCGCCATTTGGCTATAAGAATCTACGGGGTGTCGAAGACTAGCAGCCATCGCCGCCGGATGAGGTGTCGAAGACCGGGGCATAGGACTCCCGATGATGAATCCATGCTACAGATCTGTTCTCATGTGCTTCCGTCGGAAAATCGAAGGAGCAACCCTGCCGATTTGTCTCTATGGTGGAGTGCACTGTTTGCAATATTATTGTTGCAATCATCATGTTCATCTATGGATATAATGATACTACTTACATTTTTTCGCTGCCATGTGCGCCCGGTGGCAAGATGCAGACCCCAGTACTCCGGATTTGCTTCTTCTATCTAATCAAAGGCTCAAGCTCCGTCCTTGTCTAGTATGCATTCCATCGATATGGTTTTACTGCCTCGCCTAGCACTGAATCGATCACCCCAAATTCAAGCCAATGGGACATGCCCCAACTGTGCACATTTACTTCTACGATTCTACAGTATTGCTCTGAACCTGTCGAAATATGCCACTGGCCAAAAAAAAAGATCAAGTATATATGTGACTTTTAAACTGCTCAACCGAAACGATCAAGATTTGCTAGGAACACATCCGTGAAAACTGAAAGACTGCAGACATTGCAGTTCACTACAGTACGTACATTGATTTAGTAGCACAGCCGTAACGCTGTTGGCGTGGTCCATGGACGAAGGAGCATCCGTGATTATGTTGGCGCTAACGGCAGACACGGCACAACTTTTTCAGGTTCTTCGTGCCATTCTCCGTGCCAGACTCAACTTCCGTGCTTTCCCGCCAAAACCCGAAATCTGTAATTATTCCAAGTCCAGTTCCCATTTGCCGTTTGATAGAAATGAACAGCGGCCGGTGCTCGTTACGGGCTCGTCAGAAGACGTCGAAGGATGTACGTACACCCGCTGTCCCATGAAACATGTCTGAGATTTGCCTAAATTTAGATATATCTTTACACTAAATAGTATCTATATACATCTAAATTTTAATAAACCCATTCCCTGACATGATTAATGAGACGAAGAGAGTACTAAACTCGTGAGATGGAAATTGTTCATACCGGTTTTCGTGGTGATGCAGTACTGTCACACTGAAGCGCAAAACCTCGGGATTAAGTTTTCTTCAGACAAAGAAGGGCACTCAGATGCACCAATACCCACTTATGCCAGTTAAATGCGGCCTGCTTTTCGTGCATGGTGCTAGTACCAGTCTAGCTGAGCAGCAGTATTAGTGATAAATTAGCCTGATGACTTCTGCAGACTACACCTATATGGAAACATTTGGCACTATATGCAGGTTAAATGATGCAGGCGTCTTGTTTTCTTCAATCACAAGCGACCTGCCTGTGAATGATAGGATTGTACGCACGGAGCTCTGATAACCTCTGACTTTTGTTCGTAGTCCGGTTCGCCAATTCAATTGGTATATAGGACGATCATATATGCTTTACTTCCTTTGAGAACTGAAACCGAAATATGTCCCGAGGTATTGAGGTAAGATGCTGAACTAAAATTGGTATGCTAACACCAATAACTGCAATGGTTTGGAAGCTTGGGCTCCTCCTAAATGCAACAACTTTGCTTAATTAGCGCTCAAAATTTGTGTTTGGATGACATATCAACGTCATAAGCGGGCATGACGGAATTGTGGCAGTTGTAAGCTTTGCAACCAAACTCAAGAATCGGTCGCTCACCTTCTTCTCCATTTCTGTTTCACCGATCGCATTTGGACAAGTTTGAAATCTTGGTTTGGGCTAGAAGACATACAACCTCAAGAATTGACCATGCTTCACTCTGTCAAGGAATGGTGGTGCGATGTGATTCCAAAAAGGGATCAAGGAATGAAGGCTTTGGCCTCACTAGCGATGCTAGTGTTATGGGAAATTTGGAAGTGCAATGTTCATGTCTTTAGGAACCCCGACATGATCACGAAGACTGAAGAGGAAGCCACTTTGTGGAGCCTCGCGGAGCTGAAGCGCCTAGTAATATTATGCCGCGAGAGTAGGCTTTTATATGGCCTTGGTTTTTTTTGCCAAGGTGTGGTTTGTTAGATCTCCAACAACTTCTTAATCAATAAAAATGGAAAATATTTTATTTTGTTTCAAAGAAAATGGTACACTAGAGTACAAGTGCATCAAAGAAGAAGGGTGTGATTGTGTGTGTTCAGACTTTTTTTTCCGCCAGATCAGCATTGCAGTTTCATAAGATAATTAATAACACTCCCCTACATGATATTTACCAAGTTTGTGGAGTACTATATCTGAAACCTGCCAGTTTATTCTTTATTTCCTTAAAAGCGGAAAAAGACCCCAACCTATGTATCGAAAAGATACATACAACTTTTTTTATTATTAAGAAACTGGTCACGAACACACAAAAGTACACCCGTATTACATCTCATGGATTTCTTGAGGTCGATATATATATATCAACAATCTAAAGAAAGACCAAATAAATACGTCAATGGATCAACATGCAATCTTACGATCAAGATGCCAGTTTATTCTTCATGCTAGAGCTCATGTTTGATTTTATGCCTTGGAAATATTTATGCAGGTGGTGATACTCACTACAACAATATCCGATTGCATCTAAAGGTATAATATATGCCCCCCATGGGGGATTCACAGAGATTTGCGAATGGGGATCGTCCGATTTTTACTGTCCATGGCAACCGTTCGATCTCAACCGTCTGTTCTTGGCAGCAGAGCGTCATCTGGTTGGCTGCGGGTTGCGTGTGTTTTTTACCCTGTCGCTCCTTTCCGCTAGAGAAAATCATGCAATGGCCGTTACGTACCCGCCTGTGAGCGTGTTTGGGTCCTACGGCTGGGTGGGTCCGCGCGTCAGCCGCTGCGGCTCATTTCGCCGGTGCGGTAAGGCTCGCATTGTCCGAGCGAAATATCTGGATCGACGCGGGGTAGATAGGGGTGGTTTTGGTATTTTCGTTGTTCGTCGGTGCGGCCGACTAGGTGGCGGCGCGCCATTAGCCCATGGGAGGAGCTCGCACTGTGCGCCGCACTATCACCACGCACACCGTCGCAGCGGAGAGACCCTCGCAATCACTTTCCCCTCGCCTCTTCCGCTTCTCCCTCGTCGTCCTCTCATCTTCGCCTCGTCTGCCTTAGCCATTCCGTTCCAGATCCGCCCTCCTCCGCCTCTCTCGCGCGCTGTGTGCTGTCACCGGTCAATGCCTTCACCCCATGGCGTTGCTCTGGCATGGGTTTGGTTGAGGTGAGGCCCCGCTTCCCCGGTGTGGGTACATTCTCCCCGTTTCTCTCCCTCCCCTACTGCTACTGTTTCTCATCCGATCTCCTCCGTGCCATCGGCGGCGCTCCGTGTTTCGGTGTGCTCGTGCCTTACTGTCCTGTCTTTCCTGTCTTCCCAGGTCATCCGTTCGCTAGGATTGTCACGCTTGGTGGCCGCGGCTGCTTCAGTTCGACTGCTCTTCGGTTGCTGCCGTGGTAAGCGTGACTTGTCTTGCTCTTCCTTCCAATCTTGCAGTCTGGGTTGTTGGCTACTTGGTTTAGGTTATGTCGTAGATGATGGCTCAAACTGGGCTTAGCCTATAGGCACGTCAGTGACATAGGTCAGGCTCCATTTCCTGCCAAAGATAAAAAAAGAAAACTCAGAAACTGAATACATGCAGAGTGATGTGGTCTAAACAGCAGGGAAAGGAACATAATTGTTCAAGATCTCTCGGTATTGTCCGTCTTCTGGATTAGCGTGTTGTAATCTAACTACCATAGTTCCCCAACATCTCTGATGTTTATCTGTCTTCTGGGTTGTTTGCTCTTTGGTTTAGGTTATGTTATAGATGATAACTCAAAATGGGATTAGCTTATAGGCACATCAGGGTAGTGCACAAAAGGTCTTCTTCTACAGTTATACAGGTCACCGTTGTGCTTTCTGCAAAAGGTAAACATAAAAAACAGAAAATGAAAATCTGCACACTGATGTAATTTAAATAGCAGGGGAAAGAGCATGGTTATTCAGGATCTCTGATTATTATTTCCCTTCTAGGTTGTTGACTATTTGGTTTAGGTTATATTCTACATAGTAGCTCAAAAATGGGATTACCTTTCCGACATGCGTTTCTTGGCTGTGACATACGTTTGTTATTTGCTTCCTGCTCCAGGTTATTTGTTGCTCTCAGTTGCTGCGGGGATTGTTCGTGCCGGGCTATTGGGACCAGCTGTTCCTCAGGTGATGATCTCTGGCTGCTTTGTATCGTCCTGCATTTACCTATTTAATTTACCTGCAGTTTACTTTCCTTCTTCAATGATACTGCTATGTTCCTGATAAAATTTCCTTCCTCAATGATACTGCGTCTCCTTGTTGCGTTATTTTACTTTGTGTCACAGATGTTCGTCGTCTCCTATTCTCCTCTACATTTGCTGGAGCTGGTTGCTTCCCATTGTCGGTTGCCGTACCATACCTACTTACGTGAGGTGGGCGGCGATGGTTCCGTCCTTGGAGGCGTGGAGCTTGAAACCGCTGTTCTTCACGAGGGGGTGTGTGCGTACAAGGGAAGAAATTGGTAGGGTAAGGATCGCTGGCCACTCCAGGGCTGCGTCCGTGTGTTTATATATGATCAGAGGTAGATACAACGTACAACACAAGTCAACTAACCAACATCTATCTCTATCTATCTCTACAGATATAAATGAATACAACCAGACTATTGTTACAACGTCAACATACATATGTAGTTTATCATCCTCCCTCAATCTCAACTGGTTCCGAAAGGTTGAGATTGCGCCTGCAAGACTCGAAGGCTGGTAATGCAAGTGGTTTTGTGAATATGTCTGCCACTTGATCCTTCGAAGAGATGAACCTGATCTGAAGTTGTTTCTACGCCACTCGTTCTGGACAAAGTGGAAATCAACCTCAATATGCTTGGTGCGAGCACGGAACACTGGATTGGCTGACAAGTATGTAGCTCCAATGTTATCACACCACAGAACAGGTATACGATTCTGAGACACACCCAATTCCTTGAGAAGAGACTGAACCCAAATAATCTCAGCTGTTGCATTGGCCACTGACTTGTATTCTGACTCCGTACTAGAACGTGACACAGTGGCTTGCTTGCGGGCATTCCAGACGATCAAGTTGCCTCCATAGAAGATAGTATATCCCCCCGTTGATCGCCGATCACCAATATTTCCAGCCCAGTCAGCATCTGAGAATGCTGAAAGAAGAGTAGCAGAAGTATGATGAATAGTCAAGCCATGACACACAGTAAGCTTGAGAAACCGAAGTATGCGCTTCACAACAGTCCAATGAGCATCGCGAGGAGCCTGAAGGTACTGACACACCTTATTCACCGCAAAGGAGATATCAGGACGAGTAAGAGTGAGATACTGGAGTCCTCCAACAATACTGCGATATCTAGTGGCATCATCAGGTGAAAGAGGGGTACCATCATGAGCGGAGAGCTTATCTTTAGTGATCATGGGGGTAGTGGCTGGCGCACACTTAAGCAAGCCCGCACGCTTTAGTAGCTCCATAGCATATTTCTTCTGGGAGAGAACAAGACCACCAGTGGCTGGATGATGTACTTCAGTGCCAAAAAAATAATTAAGAGACCCCAAATCCTTGACAGCAAACTGAACACTCATATCATGAATCAGTCGAGATGTGGCTGAAGGACAGGAACTGATCACAATAATGTCATCAACATAAACCAGAAGAAACATAGTAAGAGCAGATCTGCAGAAGATGAACAAGGAAGTGTCTGCAGTGGAAGGGCGAAAGCCAAGAGCACCAAGAACAGAACTGAGGCGAGCATGCCATGCTCGGGGAGCCTGCTTAAGACCATAAAGTGCTTTCCGAAGGTAACACAGGTGTCGTGGATGGGTGGAGTCCTCAAAACCTGGGGTCTGTCTCATGAACACCTCTTCCTCAAGCACACCATTCAGAAAAGCATTCTGTATATCGAGTTGTCGCAAGTGCCAACCACGAGAAACTGCAAGAGCCAAAAGCAGTCGAATAGTGGTAGGTTTGACAACCGGGCTGAAAGTATCTTCATAGTCTTGTCCATAACACCGACGAAACCCCTTTGCCACCAGTCTAGCTTTGTGACGATCGATCGAACCATCAGAGTTGTACTTCACTTTGATAACCCACTTAGAGTCTATCACATTTATACCTGGTCAAGGAGGGACAAGCTGCCAGGTGCCATTGCGGATCAGTGCAGAGTACTCCGCTTCCATGGATGCACGCCAATAAGGAGTAGCAAGGGCGTCACGTAGATCGGCAGGCTCGGAAGAGGCACGTTGACGTGCATGTGCCATGCAGGCTGCTGTCCAGGCGACCGTACCATCTATACGTTGCTTTGCTTGGCGAATCCCGTGCTGAAGCCGGATCACCATACGCGTGGGCTCAGGTGGTGGAGCAACGGGAGAAGTCGATGCCGTGGGCGACGAAAATTCCAGGCGACGAGGTTGAATGGGCCACGACTGGGCCGAGGGGGTTCCACGGCCATAGGCGAGGAACAGGCCGGGGACGCCACGGGTGAGGCCTCCGCACCGAGAGGCATCGCAGAAGCAACCGGGTCCGGGCCCGAAGCACCCGACGCACCCGGTCCAGCATGGCGAGGCGCGCTTGACGAGGCGTGGCCATGCAGATCGATGTACTCCACAGGATCATCTGGTGACAGTAATTCCAGACGAGCTCCTCTGCCGATTCCTGCACCATGGTTAGGCAAAAGCAATGGTGTATGTGCAGCATCATCAAACTGGCCACTATGAGGAATGGAGTGAGGTGTAATTTCAGAGGTGGTCGTGGGAAGTTGTGAAAACGGGAATACTCCTTCATCAAACACGACATCACGTGATATGTAAACTCTGTTTGTAGGGACATGGAGACACTTATATCCTTTGTGAAGGGAACTGTAGCCAAGGAACACATATTGTTTGGATCAAAACTCGAGTTTTCTATTGTTGTAGGGCCACAAATGAGGCCAACATGCACACCCAAAGACACGAAAAAACGTGTAATCCGGGGCTTCACCAAGAAGACGTTCTAAGGGTGTTTGCATATGGATGACTCGACTAGGAAGTCTATTGATGACGAAACAGGCGGTGGAAAAGGCATCACTCCAAAAGCGAAAGGGGACAGATGCATGTGCAAGGAGTGTTAAGCCTGTCTCGACAATATGACGATGTTTGTGTTCAGGGGTACCATTCTGTTGGTGTGTATGTGGACAAGAAACGCGATGAGAGATGCCAATGTTACTAAAAAATTGATTGAGTTTAATGTATTCGCCTCCCCAATCAGTTTGCACATGTATAATTTTCCTACTAAGAAGGCGTTCAACATGGCGTTGGAATTGCAGAAAAATATCAAAGACATCATTCTTGCGTTTAAGGAGATATAACCAAGTGAAACGACTGTATCCATCAATAAAGCTCACATAGTATGAATGACCACTAACAGAAGTTTGAGCAGGACCCCAAACATCGGAGTAAATAATTTCCAAAGGTGCAGAAGCTACATGAGTGGAAAGAGAAAAAGGTAATTGGTGGCTCTTGCCTTGTTGGCAAGCGTCACATATTACATTGTTATGCAAGGAGGACGAAGGAAGTTCTCGATGATGCAAAATATGTTAAACTATTTGTGCAGCTGGATGGCCTAGACGACAATGCCACTTGTCACGTGACACCTTTATTCCGCTGAAGACTTGTTTGGTGGGAGACTCATCAAGGCGATAGAGGCCACCGTAACACCGACCGCTAAGGAGTATGGCCCTCGTGTCCCGATCCTTAACAAAGAAAAAAATTCGGTGAAATTCAAAGAATACTCTGTTATCTATGGTAAAGCGACGAACTGATAAGAGGCTACGGGTAACTGAAGGGACATGAAGGACACCTTTAAGTTGTAATGAATGAGATGAAGGAGTAGGAAGTGTGGAATGGCCAATGTTATGAATTTGCATACCATTCCCGTTTGCAGCGTGAACTTGATCGGTGCCGCGTAGTTCTCCTTCACCATGAGCTTTGTCGAGTTCATTGGTGAGGTGGTCGGTGGCGCCCGTGTCCATGTACCATCCAGCATCGACCGGTTAGGAGGTGGTCTGGCCGTGGGCATGGCCATCGTGGCCACCATGCGTAGTGGCGGCAGCGACTTGACGATCCAAGTATCGCCCATCATTGTCGACGCCGAGGTACTCCTTCTTGAAGCGTTTGAAGCAGCGAGAGGCGATGTGGCCGACCTTGTCACAGATCTGACAGATCGGTCGATTGCCGTTGACGCCACCTCCAGTGTGGCCGGCATTGCCCACGTCGCGGTCACCACCGTGGGGCATAGGAGGGCGTGCGGAGCCGGCGCCCTGGTTGTTGCCGGGGTAGCCACCAGCAGGTCCAGGCGACGGTTTGTTGGTGTAGACCGGCCTGGACTGGTTGCGTGGGTCACCACCACGGTAGTCACCGCCGCCGCTGCGGTAGTCACCGCTGCCACCGGCGCGGTAGTTGTTGGGCTTGCCACCGCCGCCACGGTTGCCGTAGGTGGAGGCATTGGCGGAGTAGTTGCCCGCACCACCGTGGAGACAAGCTTTGCGAGCCTCGATCCGCTGCTCGGTGCTGAGCAGCTGGGCGAAGAGATCGCAGATCGATATCGGCGTCGTCCACGCACCGACGCGATCGACCAGGGCGTCGTAATCATCATCGAGGCCAGCAAGAAGATAGGAGATGAACTCCTCCGGTCGAAGAGGTTGCCCAATGGAGTTTAAGGTATCAGACATATTTTTCACCTTGTTGAAGTACGTAGTTGCAGACGAGTCGAGATTCTTGACTTCCGAGAGCTGGCGACGAAGCTGCATGTATCTGGAGGAAGACACCGAGGCGAAGCTGGACGCGAGAGTGGTCCAGGCGTCGTGCGCGGTGGAGCAGAAGAGCACCATGCCCTGCACTGACTCGGTGGAGGTGGACATGATGGCGGACAAGATCGCCGCGTCCTGCTGGTGCCATGCCGTAAAGGCAGGGTTGTAGAGCTGCTTCGCCACAGTAGCCATCCGCGGCCTTGGGGTTGTCGATGACGTTCGACGGGCACGGGAAGCTTCCGTCGATGAAGCCATGCAGGAGGTGACTTCGCAGGATGTTGACGACCTGCGTGCGCCAGTACAGGTACGACTCCGGGCTGCAGCGCACGGTGACGAGCGGCGCAAAGTTAAACGGCGCCGCGGCGGGAGTCGAGGAAGAGCCGACGACGAAGTTCAGCGTGGGTTGATGAGCTTGGACTCGCTACCGCTGCCCTTGGAGGTAACCGAGCTGGAGAACTCGGATCGAGAGGCCATGGAGATCGGATTTTGAGCCGTGGGCTCTGATACCATGAAAACGTACAAGGGAAGAGATTTGTAGGGTAAGGATCGCTGGCCTCTCAAGGGCTGCGCCTGTGTCTTTATATATAATCAGAGGTAGATACAACATACAGCACAAGTCAACTAACCAACATCTATCTCTATCTATCTCTACAGATATACATGAATACAACCAGAATATTGTTACAACGTCAACATACATATGTAGTTTATCAGTGTGCCCACCCGTTGTTTTTCTGGTCAGCTACGTCATCTGTGATCGATGAGGCCTAAGGGCTAGGGAGTGCCTAGATCTCACGAATTTGACCAAGTGTGTGGATGGGAAGGATGGGGAAAGGGGAAGAACACACACAAAACTCAAATCAAAACACGCACAACCCAACACAAACCAGATTTACTCCCTTGGTAGGTTAGACCAAGCCAATAGAACCACTTCTTGGAGAGACCCTTGGGTAGAATCCAAGAAGTGATAGATTGGTGATGGAGATCCAAACTAGAACTTGGATGAAAGAGGGGGAAGTCTTGAATCATCCATGAAGAGTAGAATCCCTCAAGAGTGTTTTGATACAAAGAACATAGTTCTAGGGAGACAAAGCTCAAGTCTAATCTCAAATCATTGTCTAAAACCCTAATTGAGGTGGGGGATGAGATACATATAGGTCCAGATTCGTCCAAGGGGTAAAAGGGGCATTACAATAAAGTATTTCTGACCATAGATGATAAATAGACGGTTGAGATGAAGTCAACGCGGGTGGGGCCGACAGTGTCGGGGTGATCCCAGCGGCAGTGCTGTCCAGGCTTGTTGTTTGCGTCTTCAGGGGCTTGGGCGGCAATGTCGGCGGTTTGGGGCCGGCAGGGCCGGGGTGAGTAGGCCGGCAGTGCCGATGGTTTGGGGCTGGCAGTGCCGGGGTGCATCGGCCGGCAGTGCCGCGGTGTCGAGGCCGGCAGTGCCGGCCCTGGGCAATGGCCTCCGGCTGAAGCTCTTCTTCTCCTTCTTCCTTGACCGGCGTTGGGCCACCCGTGATGTACTCCTCTCGAGGCTTTTATCTGATGACACAAAGTACATTGGCATGAGGTAGCATTCCATCCAAAGTAGTTTCAAGGTCGAGCATCGAGTGGGTTGAGTTCACCTTTTCATGTAGAGCTTTCACTCGGGATTGATTCATCGGTCCACTTGGGGAAGTAGTTGGCCTTGGTATAGTGTCGTCCTTAGGCGGGGTTACATCATCTCCCCCCTTGGGACAGAGTCATCCTCGACTCTTGTTCCTCCTCATCTCCATGATAGGGTGAGTGATCCGAGATGTTGAATGTGTTGCTCACCAAGTACTGGGAGGTTGGTATGTCGATGACGTAGGCGTTGTTGTTGATGCGCTTGATGACCTTGAAGGACCCATCTCCTCTTAGTTTAAGCTTAGAGTTGCGTTCATGAGGGAGTCTTTCTTTTCGAAGGTGAATCCAAACGAGGTCTCCTTCTTCAAATATCCTTTCCTTCTTATTGGCGTTGAGGCGGGTAGCTTGTTGAAGCACATGCTCTTGTATGGTGGCTCTTGTGTCTTCATGTAGTTTCTTCATGGCGGTGGTGCGCTTGTCGAAGTCCACGTTTGTCCTCTCATGAAGAGGTAGTGGGAGGATGTCGAGTGTCGTAGGAGGTTCGAATCCATAAACGATCATGAATGGACTCTGTGATGTTGTGGAGTGCTTGGATCTATTGTAGGCGAACTCCGCGTGGGGGAGGCACTCTTCCCATTACTTCAATTTTTTCTTCACTAGCGTGCGTAGGAGCATTGAGAGGCTTCGATTCACCACTTCCGTTTGTCCGTCCGTTTGCGGATGCGAGGATGACGAAAACAAGAGCTTCACTCCAAACTTTGCCATGAGCGACTTCCATAGATAACTCATAAACTTGACGTCTCGATCCGACACAATGCTTGTCGGTATTCCGTGTAGGCGAATGACTTCCCTGAAAAACAACGAAGCAATGTGTGAAGCATGATCGGTCTTATGGCATGGTATGAAATGAGCAATTTTAGAGAATCTATCCACTACCACAAATATTGAGTCATGACCATGTTTTGTTCTTGGTAATCCTAGTACAAAGTCCATGCTTATATTTGACCAAGGAGCATATGGAATCGGTAAAGGCATATAAAGACCGTAAGGGTTGGTGGTAGACTTAGCTTGTAAGCATGTGGTGCACCGGTTGCATAGGCGCTCCACATATCGCTTCATCTTCGGCCAATAGTAATGGGTTGATAGCATCGAGAGTGTCTTGTCGCGTCCAAAATGTCCCATGAGACCACCTCCATGTGACTCTTGCAAAAGCAACTTACGAAGAGAAGACTCGGGTATGCAAATTTTGTTAGCTTTAAACAAGTAGCCATCATGCAAGTAGAAATCATCAAATCCTCTTTGAACGGAACACTTGTCAAAGATTGGTCCAAAGAAAGTGTCGGAAGGGTAAAGTTCTTTGATCTCCTCAAGACCCAAAATATGAAAATCCAAGCGAGTGAGCAAAAGATTGTTCTAGCGGGAAAGAGCATCCGCGACCACATTGTCCTTTCCCTTCTTGTATTTGATGACATAAGGGAAAGACTCAATAAACTCAACCCACTTAGCATGTCTTTTGTTCAAATTGGTTTGACTTTTCAAGTACTTCAATGAATAACAAATTCTTTTGGCCAAAGGTAGTGTTGCCAAATTTCAAGAACACGAACCAAAGCATAAAGTTCCTTGTCATAAATAGGATAGTTGAGGCGTGCGCCATCCAACTTCTCACTATAGTATGCCACGGGTTTTCCATCTTGCATAAGGACTCCACCAATACCGAGTCCACTCGCATCACACTCAATCTCAAAAGTTTTTGCAAAGTTCGGAAGGACGAGAAGTGGTGCCTCGGTAAGGCGTTTCTTCAATTCGTCAAAAGCATTTTGTTGAGCCTTGCCCCACACAAATGGAACATTCTTTTTGGTAAGCTCATTCAAAGGGCAAGAAATGGTGCTAAAGTCTTTCACAAAGCGGCGGTAGAAACCGGCGAGTCCATGGAAACTTCGAACTTGACCAACGGTGGTCGGCGTGGGCCAATTGTGGATGGCCTCGACCTTCGAAGAGTCCACTTCAATGCCATTTGCGAAAACCACAAATCCAAGAAAACCCAATTTGTTTTGTGCAAATGTGCATTTGGGAAGATTTGCATAAAGCTTCTCGGGGCGTAAGATGAATAAGACTTCTCTCACATGTTGAACATGGTCCTCGAGATTTTTGCTATAAATGAGAATATCATCAAAGTAGACAACCACACTCTGGCCAATGAGAGGTCTCAAGATATGGTTCATAAGACGCATAAAAGTTGTGTAGCATTTGACAGACCAAATGGCATGACAAGCCATTAATAGAGACCAAGTTTGGTCTTGAAGGCCGTCTTCCATTCATCACCAATTGCCATGCAGATTTTGTGATAGCCACTACGCAAATCTACCTTAGAGAAAATCATGTCACCACTCAACTCATCTAGCATGTCATCTAAACGCGGAATGGGATGGCGGTATCGAACGCTAATGGCATTGATGGGGCGACAATCCATACACATTCGTTGTGTCTCATTCGGTTTATAAACGAGAATCACCGGGACTGCACAAAGACTAAGGCTTTCACGAACGTACCCTTTAGCGAGGAGATCTTGTATTTGACGTTGAATCTCCCTTGTGTCTTTGGGGTCGGTGCGGTAGGCGGCGCAGTTTGGAAGGGGAGCGCCGGGTATGAGGTCGATGCAGTGTTCGATGCCCCGAAGCGGTGGTAGCCCATGAGGTAGCTCGTCGGGGAAGACATCTTGAAACTCCTTCAAAAGAGACAACAAAGACGAATGAATGTTGGTTAAGTCGTTACTCACCAACGATGGCCCCTTGCAAATGAGTGCATAGTGCAAAGTGGTGGATGGGTTTTCTTGCACTTCTCTCCACTCGCTTTTTGTGGCTAGGAGGACACTCTTTATCTCACTCATGTATGGCTTGTGGTGCTCACTCTTTTTTTGGTGGGTCGCTCCCTCTCCTCTCAAGTCACTATGGTGGATGTGTTGTTGTTGTTCCCTCGCTAAAACCTTCGCATTGTCCGCGATGATTTGGCTAGAGGTCATTGGGCGAAGCTCGAACTTCTTGTCCTTGACCTTGAAGGTGTAGACATTTGAGTGTCCATCATGTATTGCCTTGTTGTCATATTGCCAAGGGCGGCCAAGCAACATGTGGCACACCATCATGGGCACCACGTCACACTCAACGGTGTCTTCATAAGGGCCTATCTTGAAGTTGACGGTGACGGTGTGTTGTATCTTGACATTGCCCTTGTCACTCAACCATTGGACATGGTATGGGTGTGGGTGCTTGCGGAGTGTGAGGTTGAGATTCTCACACATCTCGGTGCTTGCTAAGTTGTGACAACTTCCTCCATCTATGATGACCTTGATTGACTTCCCTCCGATACCGGCACGGGTTTGGAATATGTTGCACCGTTGGTCTTCTATAGCTCGTGGTTGAGTCGTGAGCACCCTTGTGACCACAAGTGAGGGACTTGTTTCATGTACGCATAGGAGAGGGTCTTCTCCACTTTCTTCACGTAATCTTCCTCATTAGCTACGGTGTCTTGCACAAGTGCTTCATATTCTCCTTCACTTAGCGTCTCCATGTCGCCATTCTCCATAATGATCATGACCTTGGTATTCTTGCACTCAAAGGACTTGTGGCCTTCTGTTCCACATTTGAAACAAGTGACATTGGATGGTCCCGTAGAGGCCTTTGAGGAGGCGGTTGAGGTCACCGGTTGCTTCATGTGACTTTGGGTAGTCGTTTGCTTGGATGGTGTAGAGGAAATGGAAGGCTTGGCACTTGTTGGAGGAGCGGTTGTTGCGAGCTTGTATGCAAAGTAGTATTTGGACTTGGAGTACTTGATGTCCTCATTCACTTGACGCTCGGCCTTGGAAGCTTGGTGCAGCAACTCAACCATGTTGGAGTACGGTTGGAATTCAACTATTCTCTTTATTGGGTAATTGAGGCCATTGAAGAACCTACTAATAGTTTGGTTCTCAGATTCTTGGATGTTGGCTCGCATCATAGTTAACTCCATCTCTTTGTAGAAATCCTCGACGGTCTTGGTGCCTTGCTTCAATTTTTGGAGTTTGTTGAAGAGGTCGGTCTTGTAGTGTACGAGCACAAAAGGAGCTTGCATCTCCTCATTCATCTCTTCCCAAGTGTCAATTGGATCTTCACCCTTTTCTTCCCTTAAGGTGACCACTTGCTCCCACCATGTGTTTGCATAATCTTCAAACTCAAGAGATACCATGGCCACTTTCTTGGCACCGGAGTAGTTGTGTATGCGGAAGATCTTGTCAACCTTGAGTTCCCATGAGAGGTAAGCCTCGGCATCGTCTTCACCCTTGAACTTGGGCATGTTGAACTTAAGCTTGCTATACATGTTCTCTTCATCTTCCAAGTTCCGTCAGCGAGGGCGGATGCCTTCATCTCTTGCGGCTTGAGGTGGGGGACGAGGTCTTCCACGGCCAACCATAGCATTGGGTTGGTGTTGTAGATGAACACTAGCTTCACTTGGTTCGCGATGATGGTATTGTCGAAGATCTTGACGAGGTTGTTGATGACGTCCATTGTTGGCGACCTCCCCTTGAGCCTTTTCTGGGTCTCCTCTTCCATGATATTGTTGACGTGGATGATTCCGGAGATCACGCCTCGGTTGAGCTTGATGACCTTGGTCTTGAGCATCAACATGTGGCTCACGATGAGGTGTCGGATCCATGTTGTGGATGATGTTGTCGTGGAGTTGGTCGTCACGCCCATGGTGGGCATGGCGATCATGTTGATGGCGGTCATGGTGAAGTGCTTCTTCTTGTGGAGGACGTTCATGGGGACGAGTATGGCGATGAAACTCTCCTTGTGCCGAGTTGGAGCGTGAGTCTTCATGGCAATCATGTGGTCGGCGAAGTCGATGATGGTCTCCTTGCCTTGTGTTGGAGCTTGAGGACGTATGACGATCATGAGAGTAGTAATCTTGTGACGAGCTTGACGATGATGAAGTAGAGCAGTGTCAGCGATGACGACCCAAGTTGTTGATGGCGCGCTCGAGGCTACCATGCGCCGCTCCATGTTCACATCATTTGCCGCCATTTGATCATTCAAGTTGTCCGTAGCTTCACGAAGTAGGGACATATCTTGGTTCACAACGGTGAAGTTGTGCGCCACTTCTTCATATTGCTCGCCGATGCGTGTCTCAAACAAGGTGAGTTGCTCCTTGAACTCTTGGCATTGAGTCCATAGGTTGTGTTGTGTAACCAACCTCTCATTGTTGTGGAGGATTCCGTCTTCCTTCGCTTTATCTCCGTTCATATCCATGATATCAAAGCAAGAGCTATATGGTGGTGGTTAGTGGAGGAAATTACCTTCGAGTCTCACCTTGAAGTGATGGAATTGGGTCAACTAACGATACCGAGAGCAAAACGATTTGTGTTGGGGTACTCACACAAAAATAAACGCAAAAGCTAGCAAATATGGTGGTAGGTTAGGATGGTGGAAAGCCAAATGATGAAATCCGAGATCAAGTGTATTGTTAAAAGTGGGTAAGTTCCAAAAATCAAATGTCCAAATGGTGATCACGGAAACACGAATGATGTGGAACACACACACGAGATGATTGGGGTTAGTGCGACCAAGGAACGAGTGGAAAAACAAGAACCAATTAGCAAGGTGGTGCTCGCTGTCACACTACTGATAACCCACAAGTATAGGGGATCGCAACAGTCTTCGAGGGAAGTATTACCCAATTTATTGATTCGACACAAGGGGAGACAAAGAACACTTGAAAGCCTTAACAGCGGAGTTGTCAATTCAGCTACACCTGGAAACAGACTTGCTCGCAAGAGTTTATCAGTAGTAACAGTTTTATAGCAGTAGCAGTGAGTGAAATAACAGCAGCAGAGTAACAAAGACAGCAGTAGTGATTTTAGTAAACAAGCAGGATTAAAATACTCGTAGGCACGGGGACGGATGACGGGCGTTGCATGGATGAGAGAAACTCATGTAACAATCATAGCGGGGCATTTGCGAGATAATAATAAAATGGTATCCAAGTACTAATCAATCAATAGGCATGTGTTCCAATTATAGTCGTACGTGCTCGCAATGAGAAACTTGCACAACATCTTTTGTCCTACCAGCCGGTGGCAGCCGGGCCTCAAGGGAAACTATCTGGATATTAAGGTACTCCTTTTAATAGAGTACCGGAGCAAAGCATTAACACTCCGTGAACACATGTGATCCTCACATCGCTACCATTCCCTCCGGTTGTCCCGATTTCGTCACTTCGGGGCCATTGGTTCCGGACAGACGACATGTGTA
Organism: Lolium rigidum; assembly: GCF_022539505.1. NCBI lineage: Eukaryota > Viridiplantae > Streptophyta > Magnoliopsida > Poales > Poaceae > Lolium > Lolium rigidum. Next base: position 82,994,437 of record NC_061513.1, read on the forward strand.
TACAACTTGCGGGTAAGATCATAAACAATGAATATCATGATGAAATAATAACATGTTCAGATCTGAGATCATGGCACTCGGGCCCTAGTGACAAGCATTAAGCATAACAAGTTGCAACAATATCATAAAAGTACCATCTACGGACACTAGGCACTATGCCCTAACAATCTTATGCTATTACATGACCAATCTCATCCAATCCCTACCATCCCCTTCGGCCTACAGCGGGGGAATTACTCACACATGGATGGGGGAAACATGGCTGGTTGATGGAGAGGCGTTGGCGGTGATGGCGGCGATGATCTCCTCCAATTCCCCGTCCCGGCGGAGTGCCAGAACGGAGACTTCGGCTCCCGAGACGGAGTTTCGCGATGTGGCGGCGTTCTGGAGGGTTTCTGGCGACTTCGACTTCTCCCCGTGCGTTTTTAGGTCGAGGCGAATAAGTAGTCCGAAGGAGGGCGTCGGAGGCCAGCCGAGGGGGCCACACCATAGGGCCGCGCGCCCCCCCTAGGCCGCGCCGCCTTATGGTGTGGGGCCCTCGGGCCTCCACTTCAATTGTCCTTCTGGCTCCGTCAGTATTCTGGGAAAATAGGCCCTTTCGTCAAAATCCCGAGGTTTTTCCTGAAAGTTGGATTTCTGCACAAAAACGAGACACCGTAACGGTTCTGCTGAAAACAGCGTTAGTCCGTGTTAGTTGCATCCAAAATACACAAATTAGAGGCAAAACAATAGCAAAAGTGTTCGGGAAAGTAGATACGTTTTGGACGTATCAACTCCCCCAAGCTTAGCTTATTGCTTGTCCTCAAGCAATTCAGTTAACAACCGAGCGATAAAAGAACTTTCACGAACACATTTGCTCATATGATGTATATATTCTCATGATATGGCTAATACTTGAGCAGTTCATAATAAGGTACATGCAAATAAGATCATCTAACAGCTATGTCAATCATGAAGAGGTACCAACAATTAACAATAAGCATCATAAATCATATATATAAGCAGGATTGCAATGTTCATAAGAGAGTATGATAAAGCGGTATCTCGCTTGCCTGTATTTGATCGGCAAAACATAAATGCACGGGCACCTCTGGAGTTCATAGAAAGACTAGAAGTAGTGATTGTCAAAGATAAAAGCATCAAAGTTATACCACAATCAATCATATTTTGAGACAAGCATATTATACTAAGAATGACAGTTGTGCTCTCAAGAAAGTGCTCAAAGAAATGATGGAGACACAACATAGAAGTAAAAGATTGACCCTTCGCAGAGGGAAGCAGGGATTAACATGCGCTAGAGCTTTTCATTTGTAAAGCAGGAGTAAAATTATTTTAAGAGGTGTTTGTTGTTGTCAACGAATGGTAATGGGTACACCAACTACCTCGCCAACCGGACTTTCAAGAGCGGCTCCCGTGAATTATTTGCATGTTTATGTGGCACTCCTTCCAACCTTTCTTACACAAACCATGGCTAACCGAATCCTCGGGTGCCTGCCAACAATCACATACCATGAAGGAGTGCCTTTTTAGTTTAGTTTTATTATGATGATGACACTCCCCCCAACCTTTGCTTACACAAGACATGGCTAACCGAATCCTTCGGGTGCCGTCCAACAATCACAAACCATGGAGGAGTGTCTATTTAAGTTAATTAATTCGGGACTCGGGAATCCCATTGCCAGCTCTTTTTGCAAAATTATTGGATAAGCGGATGTGCCACTATTCCATATGAGAGTCCGTCAAAAGTAAATGACAAGGTTGAAAGCTAAACACCACATACTTCCTCATGAGCTATGAAACATTAACACAAATTAAGAAGCATTTTGAAGATTTTAAAGGTAGCGCATGAGAATTTACTTGGAATGGTTTGAAATGCCATGCATAGGTATTTATGGTGGACACTCTGGAATAACTTGGTTTTCATGTGTTTGGAGGCACGAGCAGCGTTCCCGCTCAGTACAAGTGAAGGCTAGCAAAAGACTAGGGAGCGACAAATCAAGAGAGCAATGAATCGTCATAATCATGCTTGCGGCAAAATAAATTAACTGAGGCATAAAAGTGATACAAGAACTCTGAAGCAATGTAAATCATTGAGGCTCAATGGACTTTTGTTCAGTCATATGCATGCGTGAGCATGTGCCAAGTCGATATAAATGAATTATTCAGAGGAGGATACCACAATGCCATACTTACTTATGAATAAAACAACGCAAGCAAACATCCATGACATGCTACTCATATTAATAAATTGGAGCTAATCATGAGAGATCATGAACTACTAGACTTTCTTAAATGACATATACCTCACATGAACCAACTAAGCATGCTCACATGGATGAGTATATGTACAAAAATGAAAACAAATAGAGTTCATACCAGCCTCTCACCACAATCGGATTGTCGTAGATCGTCATTATTGCCTTTTCACTTGTGTAGCTTGGATAATATGAAATGAAAACCACGCTCCAGCCACCGAAGACCATTGAACTCAAGATGAACTTTACAAACCAAAGAAGAACAGCAAATATTTTTGGTGTTTTCGAATTTGAGAATAAGAACAAAAGGAAACAAGCAAACAAAGCAAAATCTTTTTGGGTTTTCTTATAGCAAACTAGCAATAGCAAATAAAGCGAAACAAATGCAAGAAACCAAGATAAACAAATGGTGAAGAGAAACAACAGAAATATTTTTGGTCTTTTTGTGTTTTGGGAAAGAAACAAAGTGGAAACAAGAAATAGCAAACTAAAAGAAACACGAGAAAGCGAGATGGCAGAAATCTGCCAAAACCTGACAGCAGTACAGAAATCGATTTTTACAAAAATCTTACGTTGCTCAGTTCAAAAAGTGTTCAACTAATGAAAGTTAGATAATAACCTGGGGAACATGCACAAAAATTGGCTTCGCAAAATACTGTTCTGTCTGCGCGCACGAATTTTTACGGTAACAGCCCAGAATCTGTTTTCAGGCAGCACTTCCCCAAATATCATCTTCCTCTCATTAGAAAACCACTCAAACAAACTAAACAAGTATATACAAGTATCCAGCAACCATAATATGCAAAGAATGAGTGATGCCGGTATACCTCCCCCCAAGCTTAGGCTTTTGGCCTAAGTGGAGTTCAACCCCATCGAGGGTTTGGGTTCCACGCCGGTGGATCATACATAGAGTAGTCATAATAAGGTACCGATGCAGAAGAAAAGCGTGGGGGCTCCTCATACCCAGCTTGTGGATGCGAAGAGCTTGCTGCATCAGATGACGAGTCGAGGTGTTCCTCCACCTCATCCGTGTTGTCTCGTGCATGATGGCTTCCTCCCTCGATGTATGCATTAACTGCACTTTCCGTGACTGACCAATCCTCCCTGGAATCAAAGTTAAACAGAGAAGGTGCAGGCAATCCTACTAATTTTTCAACTTTCTTAGTCCTTGTCCAAGATTTCTTGTAAAATGTTATTCTATAAGACAGGTTCCCTAAATTAGACGAACCGAGAAAGAAATTCATGCTTAATCATGGAAGCTATGTCAAGTTTCTCCATGGGGAGCGGAATATCAAGATGGTGAGGTCCTACATTATGCATAGCTAATAAGCGAGAGGCGATGAGACCCCCACAAATTCCTCCTTTCTCACGGTTAATGGCAAGTCTGTTGGCTATCAAAGCTCCCAAGTTATAAGCCCTATTACCTTGTAATGCAGCAGCTAGAAAGGCTAGATCCGGGATAGTTACTTTACCTCCATTCTTTCTCGCTAGAACGCACTTGGTAATGAAATAAGCGAAGTAACGAATAGCTGGGAAATGAATACTACTGATTTTACCATCATCCTCTGAGAAACTCCTTCCATGACAAATCATCTTGAAGAGGTCCAAGAGCTCTTGCGGCGATCCCTTTATCTTCTCGCATGATCCCCATTGCGGCACTCGATTGCTGCACAAAAATCACCGAATGGCAAGTTGACAGTTTTATTATAAATTTTGTAACTGAACCATGGGGTTAGATCGTGACCAATTGAATTTAAAATCTTGCACTACTGACATAGTCAGTTTCACATATTGGCATGGTTCCCCATCAACAAAATCATCCAATCCTGCACGAGAGATTAAATTTTGGACGTCCTGCAAAATCCCTGCACTTCTCATGAAATCCGCACACGGATAGTAAGTGGGATATACTCCTTCTTCCCGGTGAACTCTCATGACCTGTGGCACCTCCAACTCATGTTGTTTGAGTTGGTGCCTACCTCCTTCCATTTTCTGAAATTTTCAACAAACAATATAAAACTTGATTTGGTGACATATAATTGAGGGGAACTACCATAGGAACTTGCTAGAGTACTAATCATGCATCAAAACTAATTTTTACCACTTAGAACAAGCATGCAAGCTCACTAAACATGTTACCTACAGCAGCAAAATATTCAAGATATACTCAACCAAACAAAATTCTATTTGGATAATCGAAGGAGTCACATACCGGAGAGCAAATGTGCCAAATTTCAAACGAAATCTGGGCTGAGCAAAGAGATCGAAAAATCCTGAGCTCTTGAGCAAAAACGCGAGTGAGAGAAAGTTGGTTCGAGTTTTTTCGGGAGAGAGAAGATGCTCTGGGAGAAAGAGATGAAGTAGTGGGGCAAGGAGGGGCCCACACCACAGGGCGGCGCGCCCCCTTGCCGGCCGCGCCGGCTCGTGGTGTGGCACCTCGTGGTGCCCCACAGGTCATCCTCCGGTGCTCCCGGTGCCTCGTCGAAAAATAGGACCAACGGTGTAATTTTCGCGAATTTTTGAAAACTTTGAAAAATGCACATTTCTGGGTATTAAGTTTATTATTACTGGCCAGGAAATTTTTTGAAATCCCAAATCAACTAAGAAACTTTGCAAATTAAAAATGCTACAGCAACTAAAGCAAGAGGAGGAAGAAAGAGATGTTGTTTACCTCCTCTATGCATATAAAAGGTATTTGTTAACAAGGTTGATCAAGTCTTGCCACCAAATAAATTTTACATAGCATATGAAGGAATAAACCTCAAATCAATCATGTTACCTTGAATTGTATTGCTATGGATCCAATCACAAGAGTTTGATATTCTTCTTTAGGTTCATATATAGGACAATCGATGGTTCCCACTTTGATAGTTCTCACATGAGAAATAGTATTAACTCCGCACGCTTTTTCAATCCTCTTGGGGAAATAGACGGTGTGTTCCTTATCATCAACATTGAAAGTAACCTTTCCTTTATTGCAATCAATAACAGCCCCTGCGGTGTTAAGAAAAGGTCTCCCAAGAATAATAGACATATTATCATCTTCGGGCATTTCCAACACAACAAAATCAGTTAATATCAAGCAGTTATTAGTAACTTGAACAGGAACATCCTCACATATACCAACAGGAATAGCAGTAGATTTATCAGCCATTTGCAAAGATATATCAGTAGGTATCAACTTATCTAAGTAAAGTCTTATAAAGAGAAAAAGGCATAACACTAACACCGGCGCCCAAGTCACATAGAGCAGTTTTAACATAGTTATTTTTAATAGAACAAGGAATAGTAGGTATACCTGGGTCGCCCAACTTCTTTGGAACTTTGCCATTGAAAGAGTAATTAGCAAGCATAGTGGAAATTTCCTCATTGGGGATTTTCCTTTTGTTAGTAACAATATCTTTCATATACTTTGAATAAGGAGGCAATTTAATAGCATCGGTCAAAGGGATTTGCAAGAATAAAGGTTTCATCCAATCACAGAATTTATTATAGTGTTCTTCTTCCTTTGATTTTAGTTTCTTAGCAGGAAAAGGCATTTGCTTTTGCACCCAAGGTTCTCTTTCATTACCATGTTTCTCAGCAATAAAATCTTCTTTAGTATACTTTTTATTTTTAGCATGATTTTTAGGTTCTTTTTCAACCTCTTCTTTATCAGGAGTATCATTCTTATCAGTATCTTTATCATGTTCATTACCACTTTCAGTTTCAAGCATCGAAATAGAAATACTATTAGGATCATTAACGAGTTCAGAGGATTCTACAACATTCTTATGTTTCTTTTTCTTTTTCTTAGAATGAGCACTAGTTTTAGTTTGTTGAGAATCTTGTTCAATTCTTTTGGGATGCCCTTCAGGATATAGAGGATCCTGGGTAGAGACACCACCTCTAGTTGTTACTTCATAAGCATGTTTTTCTTTAGAATTGTTTCCTAGCAAGTCATTTTGCACTTTAGTGAGTTGATCAATTTGAGTTTGAACCATATGAAAATGCTTAACAAGCATCTTAACATCATTGGAGGTTCTCTCCACAATATCATGCAATTCACTAATAGCTTGAGAATTTTCCATTAGATGATTCTCTACTCTCATATTAAAATTTTCTTGCTTAACAATATAATTATCAAACTCATCTAAGCATTGCGCAGGAGGTTTTGAATACGGAATATCTTCTCTAGTAAAGCGTTGAAGCGAGTTTACCTCAATCATGGATGAAGGGGGAATTATCTCACATATATCTTCTATAGGAGGTAGATTCTTCACATCTTCGGATTTAATACCTTTCTCCTTGAGAGACTTCTTGGCTTCCCTCATATCTTCATCATTCAATTTAATTAAACCCCTCTTCTTCACTATTGGCGTTGGAGTTGGTTCAGGCGTAGTCCAATCATCATAATTCCGGCCTATTTTAGCCAATAATTCTTCAGCTTCGTCCGGAGTTCTTTTCCTGAAAACACAACCAGCACAACTATCCAGGTATGCCCTAGACTCAATGGTTAGTCCACTATAAAATATATCAAGTAAATCATGCTTTTCTAAATCATGGTCGGGCGAGCTCTAATAAGAGAGCAAAATCTCGCCCAAGCCTCGAGCAATTTCTCTTCATCTCCCCGATCAAAATTATAAACTCTCTCGCAAAGCCAGCATGTTGAGCACTAGCAGGAAAGTATTTCCGGAAGAAAACAACAAGCAATTCTTTTGGACTTTTAATAGAACTAGGTGGCAAACTATTATACCAAGTTTTAGCGTCATCCTTTAATGAGAGTGGAAAGATTTTAGCAACAAAGTAAGTACGCTTCTCAACATCATCAGAAAACAAGCTACTCAAAGTAGATAACTCAGTCATGTGTTCAACAGCACTTTCTTTTTCAGTACCACAAAAAGGTGTTTTCTCAACAATAGCTATATGAGATAGATCAAGAGAAAAATCATAATATTTATCCCTAATGTTTATAGGAGATGTGGCAAATTTAGGATCAGGAGACAGTTTATATCTAACAGTATGTTCTGCAAGCAACTTTTTAATTTTTCTTGCATCAGTAGTAGCATTGCATTTTTCAATAAAATCATCATCAAGTTCCACATAATCTTCATCAAGATCATCACTAGAGTATTCAAGTTCAGGTGAATTAACAGGTGTAGTAACATCAGGAGTTTCAGTATTTTCAATTTGTCTAGACCTAGCAATTGAAGCATCTAGAAAAGTTCCCAATGAACCACTATCATCAAGCACAGCAGAAATATTATCAATATTATGAGAGTTTTCAGATTCAGCAGAAGTACCAGCATTTGAAGCATGTGGCGGTGAAACAAGTTTATCAATCACAGATGGTGAATCAAGAGCAGCGGAGGTACTCAGAGTTGTACCTTTTCTTGTAGTGGATGGTAATATGGCGACCTTAGTATCGCGAGTTTTACCCATGATGGAGAATTTGCAGCGAACAATATCAATCCAAGTGAACTTCCAAATAAAGCTATGCTCCCGGCAACGGCGCCGGAAAATAGTCTTGATAACCCACAAGTATAGGGGATCGCAACAGTCTTCGAGGGAAGTATTACCCAATTTATTGATTCGACACAAGGGGAGACAAAGAACACTTGAAAGCCTTAACAACGGAGTTGTCAATTCAGCTGCACCTGGAAACAGACTTGCTCGCAAGAGTTTATCAGTAGTAACAGTTTTATAGCAGTAGCAGTAGTGAAATAACAACAGCAGAGTAACAAAGACAGCAGTAGTGATTTTAGTAAACAGCAGGATTAAAATACTGTAGGCACGGGGACGGATGACGGGCGTTGCATGGATGAGAGAAACTCATGTAACAATCATAGCGGGGCATTTGCAGATAATAATAAAATGGTATCCAAGTACTAATCAATCAATAGGCATGTGTTCCAATTATAGTCGTACGTGCTCGCAATGAGAAACTTGCACAACATCTTTTGTCCTACCAGCCGGTGGCAGCCGGGCCTCAAGGGAAACTACTGGATATTAAGGTACTCCTTTTAATAGAGTACCGGAGCAAAGCATTAACACTCCGTGAACACATGTGATCCTCACATCGCTACCATTCCCTCCGGTTGTCCCGATTTCGTCACTTCGGGGCCATTGGTTCCGGACAGCGACATGTGTATACAACTTGCGGGTAAGATCATAAACAATGAATATCATGATGAAATAATAACATGTTCAGATCTGAGATCATGGCACTCGGGCCCTAGTGACAAGCATTAAGCATAACAAGTTGCAACAATATCATAAAAGTACCATCTACGGACACTAGGCACTATGCCCTAACAATCTTATGCTATTACATGACCAATCTCATCCAATCCCTACCACCCCCTTTGGCCTACAGCGGGGGCATTACTCACACATGGATGGGGGAAACATGGCTGGTTGATGGAGAGGCGTTGGCGGTGATGGCGGCGATGATCTCCTCCAATTCCCCGTCCCGGCGGAGTGCCAGAACGGAGACTTCTGGCTCCCGAGACGGAGTTTCGCGATGTGGCGGCGTTCTGGAGGGTTTATGGCGACTTCGACTTCTCCCCGTGCGTTTTTAGGTCGAGGCGAATAAGTAGTCCGAAGGAGGGCGTCGGAGGCCAGCCGAGGGGGCCACACCATAGGGCCGCGCGGCCCCCCCTAGGCCGCGCCGCCTTATGGTGTGGGGCCCTCGGGCCTCCACTTCAATTGTCCTTCTGGCTCCGTCACATTCGGGAAAATAGGCCCTTTCGTTAAAATCCCGAGGTTTTTCCTGAAAGTTGGATTTACGCACAAAAACGAGACACCATAACAGTTCTGCTGAAAACAGCGTTAGTCCGTGTTAGTTGCATCCAAAATACACAAATTAGAGGCAAAACAATAGCAAAAGTGTTCGGGAAAGTAGATACGTTTTGGACGTATCAACTACCACAAGGAGAGACAAAGCTTTGGTTGCAAAATGAGAGACAACAAGATTCACACGCGGCCTCTTTTCTCTTCTCTCTTTTGCTTAAAATCTTGTGACTCTTTTGTATATGGTGGCACGTGTACTCTTTTGTATCTATGGTGACACTTGCACTCTTTTGCTCTTTTTGTGCTTTTTCGGATTTTCTCACTCTTTGGTTTGGTTAGCCTTACTTTTACTATGTTTCCGCACAAGTGCTTTGCTTATAAGCTTTACTCCACCTACACACACAACCTCACAATCGGGGCCACGTGCAATGTCTCGTTGATAAGCAATGCTCGATAGGATATGTTGCAAAAGAAAGAGGGGCTACAAGGCTATGCAAGTTATACCTAATGGGTTGTAGGCGGTGATGATCACTCAACTTGCGATGGTGGTGGTGGTGGGTGTCAAAGTACGTTTGGGAATCCGGGGTGCCGAAGTTGTCTTCTCTTTTGCGTCTACGCTGCAGTGTAAGGGTATACAACTAAGGCACTCAAAACCAGAAACCAAACACAAAAGTGAAGTCATGGTCGAAATTGAGCTGTTGGAGCAGTTTTGGCTCTTAGAGGCAGTGCTGGCCTTGGTGGGGCGGCAGTGACGGCCTGGGCGGTAGTGCCGGCCTTGAGGTGGTGATGCGTGCAATTAACACACGTCCGTTGGGAACCCCAAGAGGAAGGTGTGATGCAGACAGTAGCAAGTTTTCCCTCAGAAAGAAACCAAGGTTTATCGAACCAGGAGGAGCCAAGAAGCACGTTGAAGGTTGATGGCGGCGAAGTGTAGTGCGGCGCAACACCAGGGATTCCGGCGCCAACGTGGAACCCGCACAACACAACCAAAGTACTTTGCCCCAACGTAACAGTGAGGTTGTCAATCTCACCGGCTTGCTGTGAACAAAGGATTAACCGTATTGTGTGGAAGATGATTGTTTGCGAAGAACAGTAAAGAATAAGTATTGCAGTAGATTGTTATTCAGATGTAAAGAATAGACCGGGGTCCACAGTTCACTAGCGGTGTCTCTCCCATAAGATAAATAGCATGTTGGGTGAACGAATTACAGTTGGGCAATTGACAAATAAAGAAGGCATAACAATGCACATACATATATCATGATGAGTACTATGAGATTTAATCAGGGCATTACGACAAAGTACATAGACCGCCATCCAGCATGCATCTATGCCTAAAAAGTCCACTTTTAGGTTATCATCCGAACCCCTTCCGTATTAAGTTGCAAGCAACGAGACAATTGCATTAAGTATGGTGCTTAATGTAATCAACACAAATATCCTTAGACAAAGCATCGATGTTTTATCCCTAGTGGCAACAAGCACATCCACAACCTTAGAACTTTCCATCACTCGTCCCAAATTTAATGGAGGCATGAACCCACTATCGAGCATAAATACTCCCTCTTGGAGTCACAAGTATCAACTTGGCCAGAGCCTCTACTAGCAACGAGAGAGCATGCAAGAACATAAACAACATATATGATAGATTGATAATCAACTTGACATAGTATTCAATATCCATCGGATCCCAACAAACACAACATGTAGGATTACAAAGAAACGATCTTGATCATGATAGGCAGCTCACAAGATCGAGCATGATAGCACAATTAGGAGAAGACGACCATCTAGCTACTGCTATGGACCCATGGTCCAGGGGTGAACTACTCACACATCAATCCGGAGGCGATCATGGCGATGAAGAGTCCTCCGGGAGATGATTCCCCTCTCCGGCAAGGTGCCGGAGGCGATCTCCTGAATCCCCCGAGATGGGATTGGCGGCGGCTGCGTCTCTGGAAGGTTTTCCGTATCGTGGCTCTCGGTACTGGGGGTTTCACGACGAAGGCTTTAAGTAGGCGGAAGGGTAGGTCAGGGGCCACACGAGGGGCCCACACGCTAGGGCCGCACGGCCAGCACCTGGGCCGCGCCGCCCTATTGTGTGGTCGCCTCGTGGCCCCACTTCGTTACTTCTCCGGTCTTCTGGAAGCTTCGTGGAAAAATAGGCCCCTGGGCGTTGATTTCGTCCAATTCCGAGAATATTTCCTTACTAGGATTTCTGAAACCAAAAACAGCAGAAAACAAAGAATCGGCTCTTCGGCATCTCGTCAATAGGTTAGTGCCGGAAAATGCGTAATAACGACATATAATGTATATAAAACATGTGAGTATCATCATAAAAGTAGCATGGAACATAAGAAATTATAGATACGTTTGGGACGTATCAAGCATCCCCAAGCTTAGTCCCTACTCGCCCTCGAGTAGGTAAACGATAACAAAGATAATTTCTGAAGTGACATGCTATCATAATCTTGATCATACTATTGTAAAGCACATGAGATGAATGCAGCGATTCGAAGCAATGATGAAGATAATGAGTAAACAAATGAATCATATAGCAAAGACTTTTCATGAATAATACTTTCAAGACAAGCATCAATAAGACTTGCATAAGAGTTAACTCATAAGCAATAAATTCTTAGTAGAAAGCTTTGAAACAACACAAAGGAAGATATAAGTTTCAGCGGTTGCTTTCAACTTCAACATGTATATCTCATGGATAATTGTCAACACAAAGTAATATAACAAGTGCAATAGGTAAACATGTAAGAATCAATGCACACAGTTTACACAAGTGTTTGCTTCTAAGATAGAAAGAATAGGTAAACTGACTCAACAATAAAGTAGAAGAAAGGCCCTTCGTAGAGGGAAGCATGGATTACTATTTTTGTGCTAGAGCTTTTCATTTTGAAAACAAGAAACAATTTTGTCAACGGTAGTAATAAAGCATATGAGTTATGTATAAGACATCTTATAAGTTGCAAGCCTCATGCATAGTATACTAATAGTGCTCGCACCTTGTCCTAATTAGCTTGGGTTAACACGGATTATCATTGCATAACATATGTTTCAACCAAGTGTCACAAAGGGGTACCTCTATGCCGCCTGTACAAAGGTCTAAGGAGAAAGCTCGCATTGGATTTCTCGCTTTTGATTATTCTAACTTAGACATCCATACTGGGACAACATAGACAACAGATAATGGACTCCTCTTTTAATGCTTAAGCATTCAACAACAGTTAATATTCTCATAAGAGATTAAGGTTTTATGTCCAAACTGAAACTTCCACCATGAATCATGGCTTTAGTTAGCGGCCCAATGTTCTTCTCTAACAGTATGCATACTCAACCCATTTGATTGTGAAAACCGCCCTTACTTCAGACAAGACGAACATGCATAGCAACTCACATGATATTCAACAAAGGTAAAAGTTGATGGCGTCCCCAGAAAACATGGTTACCTCTCAACAAGCAACTTACTAAGAAATAAGACACATAAGTACATATTCTTCACCACGATAGTTTTTAAGCTATTTTGTCCCATGAGCTATATATTGTAAAGGTAAAGAATGGAATTTTAAAGGTAGCACTCAAGTAATGTACTTTGGAATGGCGGAGAAATACCATGTGGTAGGTAGGTATGGTGGACACAAATGGCATGGTTATTGGCTCAAGGATTTGGATGCACGAGAAGAATTCCTCTCAATACAAGGCTAGGCTAGCAAGGTTGTTTGAAGCAAACTCAAGTATAAATGGTGCAGCAAGACTCACATATAAACATATTGTAAGCATTATAAGACTTTACATCGTCTCCTTGTTGTTCAAACACCTTAACCGAGAAAATATCTAGACTTAGAGAGAACAATCATGCAAACCAAATTTTAACATGCTCTATGTAGTTATTCATTAATGGGTACAAGGTACATGATGCAAGAGCTTAAACAAGATCTATATGAGCACAACAATTGCCAAGTATCACATTATTCAAGACATTATACCATTTACCACATGCGGCATTTTCCGTTTCCAACCATATATCAATGAATGAGGTAGTTCAACTTTCGCAATGAATATTAAAGATAAAGCTAAGAACACATGTGTTCATACGAAACAGCGGAGCGTAATATCTCCAATATAAAGAATGCTAGGATCCGACTTTATTCAAACAAAACAAAAATAAAAACAAACAGACGCTCCAAGTAAAGCACATAAGATGTGACGGAATAAAAATATAGTTTCACTAGAGGAACCTGATAATGTTGTCGATGAAGAAGGGGATGCCTTGGGCATCCCCAAGCTTAGACGCTTGGGTCTTCTTAAAATATGCAGGGATGAACCACGGGGGCATCCCCAAGCTTAGACTTTTCACTCTTCTTGATCATATTGTATCATCCTCCTCTCTTGACCCTTGAAAACTTCCTCCACACCAAACTCGAAACAAACTCATTAGAGGGTCAGTGCATAATTCATATATTCAGAGGTGACATAATAATTCTTAATACTTCTGAACATTTCACAAAGCTACTGAAAGTTAATGGAACAAAGAAATCCATCAAACATAGCAAAACAGGCAATGCGAAATAAAAGGCAGAATCTGTCAAAACAGAACAGTCCGTAAAGACGAATTTTAAAATGGCACCAGACTTGCTCAGATGAAAATGCCCAAACTGAATGAAAGTTGCGTACATATCTGTGGATCACGCACGTAAATTGGCAGATTTTTCTGAGTTACCTATAGAGAATTCTGCCCAGATTCGTGACAGCAAGAAATCTGTTCCTGCGCAGTAATCCAAATCTTGTATTGACTTTACTATCAAAGACTTTACTTGGCACAACAATGCAATAAAATAAAGATAAGGAGAGGTTTCTACAGTAGTAAACAACTTCCAAGACTCAAATATAAAACAAAGTACTGTAGTAAAAACATGGGTTGTCTCCCATAAGCGCTTTTCTTTAACGCCTTTCAGCTAGGCGCAGAAAGTGTGTATCAAGTAACATCAAGAGACGAAGCATCAACAACATAACTTGTTCTAATAATAGAATCATAAGGTAACTTCATTCTCTTTCTAGGGAAGTGTTCCATACCTTTCTTGAGAGGAAATTGATATTTAATATTACCTTCCTTCATATCAATGGTGGAACCAACAGTTCGAAGAAAAGGTCTTCCCAATATAATGGGACAAGATGCATTGCATTCATTATCCAAGACAACAAAATCAACGGGGACAAGGTTATTTTTAACCATAATACGAACATTATCAATCCTCCCCAAAGGTTTCTTTTTAGCATTATCAGCAAGATTAACATCCAAATAACAATTTTTCAATGGTGGCAAGTCAAGCATATCATAAATTTTCTTAGGCATAACAGAAATACTTGCACCAAGATCACATAAAGCATTACAATCAAAATCATTGACCCTAATCTTAATGATGGGCTCCCAACCATCTTCTAACTTCCTAGGAATAGAAGTTTCAAGTTTTAGTTTATCTTCTCTAGCTTTTATGAGAGCATTTGTAATATGTTTTGTAAAGGCCAAATTTATAGCACTAGCATTAGGACTTCTAGCAAGTTTTTGTAAGAACTTTATAACTTCAGAGATGTTACAATCATAAAAATCTAAACCATTATGAGCTACAGCAATGGGATCATTGTCCCCAATGTTGGAAAAAATTTCAGCAGTTTTATCACAAGCAGTTTCAGCAGTTTTAGCAATTTCAGGTAATTTTGCACGCTTTGCACTAGGAGTAGAAACATTGCCAACACCAATTATTTCACCATTGATGGTAGGAGGTGTAGCAACATGTGAATCATTATCATTACTAGTGGTGGTAATAGTCCAAACTTTAGCTACATTATTCTCTTTAGCTAGTTTTTCATTTTCTTCTCTATCCCACCTAGCTCGCAATTCAGCCATCAATCTTATATTCTCGTTAATTCTAAATTGGATGGCATTTGCTGTAGTAGCAATCTTATTATCAATATCATTATTAGGCATAACTTTCAATTTTAAAAGATCAACATCAGAGGCAAATCTATCAACCTTAGAAGCAAGAATATCAATTTTATCAAGCTTTTCCTCAACAGATTTGTTAAAAGCAGTTTGTGTACTAATAAATTCTTTAAGCATGGCTTCAAGACCAGGGGGTACACTCCTATTATTGTTGTAAGAATTACCATAAGAATTACCATAACCATTACCATTAGCAGAAGGATATGGCCTATAGTTGTTACCGAATTATTCCTATAAGCATTGTTATTGAAATTATTATTTTTAATGAAATTCACATCAACTTGTTCTTCTTGGGCAACCAATGAAGCTAAAGGAACATTATTTGGATCAACATTAGATCTACCATTCACAAGCATAGACATAATCACATCAATCTTATCACTCAAGGAGGAGGTTTCTTCGACAGAGTTTACCTTCTTACCTTGTGGAGCTCTTTCTGTGTGCCATTCAGAGTAATTGACCATCATATCATCAAGAAGCTTTGTAGCCGCCCCCAAGGTGATGGACATAAAGGTACCTCCAGCAGCTGAATCCAATAGGTTCCGCGAAGAAAAATTCAGTCCTGCATAGAAAGTTTGGATGATCATCCAAGTAGTCAGTCCATGGGTTGGGCAATTCTTTACCAAAGATTTCATCCTCTCCCACGCTTGAGCAACATGTTCATTATCTAATTGCTTAAAATTCATTATGCTACTTCTCAAAGATATAATTTTAGCGGGAGGATAATATCTACTAATAAAAGCATCCTTACATTTAGTCCATGAATCAATACTATTCTTAGGCAAAGATAGCAACCAATCTTTAGCTCTTCCTCTTAATGAGAAAGGAAACAATTTAAATTTTATAATATCACCATCTACATCCTTATACTTTTGCATTTCACATAGTTCAACAAAATTATTAAGATGGGTAGCAGCATCATCAGAACTAACACCAGAAAATTGCTCTCTCATGACAAGATTCAGTAAAGCAGGTTTAATTTCAAAGAATTCTGCTGTAGTAGCAGGTGGAGCAATAGGTGTGCATAGGAAATCATTATTATTAGTGTTTGTGAAGTCACACAACTTAGTATTTTCAGGAGTATTCATTTTAACAGTAGTAAATAAAGCAAACTAGATAAAGTAAATGCAAGTAACTAATTTTTTGTGTGTTTTGTTTAAGTGCAGCAAACAAAGTAGTAAATAAAATAAAGCAAGACAAAAACAAAGTAAAGAGATTGGAAGTGGAGACTCCCCTTGCAGCGTGTCTTGATCTCCCCGGCAGCGGCGTCAGAAAAAGAGCTTGATGCGTGCAATT
This sequence comes from Lolium rigidum, assembly GCF_022539505.1. NCBI lineage: Eukaryota > Viridiplantae > Streptophyta > Magnoliopsida > Poales > Poaceae > Lolium > Lolium rigidum. The sequence goes on from NC_061513.1 coordinate 83,010,772, forward strand.
AACACACGTCCGTTGGGAACCCCAAGAGGAAGGTGTGATGCAGACAGTAGCAAGTTTTCCCTCGAAAGAAACCAAGGTTTATCGAACCAGGAGGAGCCAAGAAGCACGTTGAAGGTTGATGGCGGCGAAGTGTAGTGCGGCGCAACACCAGGGATTCCGGCGCCAACGTGGAACCCGCACAACACAACCAAAGTACTTTGCCCCAACGTAACAGTGAGGTTGTCAATCTCACCGGCTTGCTGTGAACAAAGGATTAACCGTATTGTGTGGAAGATGATTGTTTGCGAAGAACAATAAAGAACAAGTATTGCAGTAGATTGTATTTCAGATGTAAAGAATAGACCGGGGTCCACAGTTCACTAGCGGTGTCTCTCCCATAAGATAAATAGCATTTTGGGTGAACGAATTACAGCTTGGGCAATTGACAAATAAAGAAGGCATAACAATGCACATACATATATCATGATGAGTACTATGAGATTTAATCGGGGCATTACGACAAAGTACATAGACCGCCATCCAGCATGCATCTATGCCTAAAAAGTCCACTTTCAGGTTATCATCCGAACCCCTTCCGGTATTAAGTTGCAAGCAACAGACAATTGCATTAAGTATGGTGCGTAATGTAATCAACACAAATATCCTTAGACAAAGCATCGGTGTTTTATCCCTAGTGGCAACAACACATCCACAACCTTAGAACTTTATGTCACTGTCCCGCATTTAATGGAGGCATGAACCCACTATCGAGCATAAATACTCCCTCTTGGAGTCACAAGTATCAACTTGGCCGGAGCCTCTACTAGCAACGGAGAGCATGCAAGAACATAAACAACATATATGATAGATTGATAATCAACTTGACATAGTATTCAATATCCATCGGATCCCAATAAACACAACATGTAGGATTACAAAGAAACGATCTTGATCATGATAGGCAGCTCACAAGATCGAGCATGATAGCACAATTAGGAGAAGACGACCATCTAGCTACTACTATGGACCCATGGTCCAGGGGTGAACTACTCACACATCAATCCGGAGGCGATCATGGCGATGAAGAGTCCTCCGGGAGATGATTCCCCTCTCCGGCAGGGTGCCGGAGGCGATCTCCTGAATCCCCGAGATGGGATTGGCGGCGGCTGCGTCTCTGGAAGGTTTTCCGTATCGTGGCTCTCGGTACTGGGGGTTTCGCGACGAAGGCTTTAAGTAGGCGGAAGGGTAGGTCAGGGGGCCACACGAGGGGCCCACACGCTAGGGCCACGCGACCAGCACCTGGGCCGCGCCGCCCTATTGTGTGGTCGCCTCGTGGCCCCACTTCGTTACTTCTCCGGTCTTCTGGAAGCTTCGTGGAAAAATAGGCCCCTGGGCGTTGATTTCGTCCAATTCCGAGAATATTTCCTTACTAGGATTTCTGAAACCAAAAACAGCAGAAAACAACAACTGGCTCTTCGGCATCTCGTCAATAGGTTAGTGCCGGAAAATGCGTAATAACGACATATAATGTATATAAAATATGTGAGTATCATCATAAAAGTAGCATGGAACATAAGAAATTATAGATACGTTTGGGACGTATCGGGTGGCGGCAGTGCCGGCCTGGCAGGGGCAGCAGTGCCGGTCCCTGATGAATAGCTCGACTTGTTCTTCGCGAAAACGGACCAAATTCGACCAAATCGACGAAAATTGATGGAATTGGGAGCTAAGAAGTGGGGGAAACAGTAGATCAACCGTAGGAACATGAAATCAATGGACCAAAACCACTTAAAACGCAACAAAATCGCAGATCTGACCAAAGGCAATTTAGGGCTATTTTTGGGGAATTTTTTGGAAATTGTTTTGAGGTGAAATTGGGTGGGTGGAGGGTCAAATCCATGCTAACCAAGAGCTGCTGATACCATTTGGTGAGGCTTAAGGGCTAGGGAGTGCCCAGATCTCACGAATTTGACCAAGTGTGTGGATGAGAAGGATGGGAAAAGGGGAAGAACACACACAAAACTCAAATCAAAACAGACACAACCCAACACAAACCATATTTACTCCCTTGGTAGGTTAGACCAAGCCAATAGAACCACTTCTTGGAGAGGCCCTTGGGTAGAATCCAAGAAGTGAGAGATTGGTGATGGAGATCCAAACTAGAACTTGGATGAAAGAGGGGGAAGCCTTGAATCATCCATGAAGAGTAGAATCCCTCAAGAGTGCCTTGATACAAAGAACATAGTTCTAGGGAGACAAAGCTCAAGTCTAATCTCAAATCATTGTCTAAAACCTTAATTGAGGTGGGGGATGAGATACATATAGGTCCAGATTCGTCCAAGGGATAAAAGGGGCATTACAATAAAGTATTTCTGACCATAGATGATAAATAGACGGTTGAGATGAAGTCAACGCGGGTGGGGCCGGCAGTGCCGGGGTGATCCCAGCGGCAGTGTCGGCCAGGCTTGTTGTTTGCGTCTTCAGGTGGCTTGAGCGGCAGTGCCGGCTGGGCGAGGCTGGCAGTGTCGGGGTGTCGAGGCCAGTAGTGCCGCGGTGTCGAGGCCGGCAGTGCCGGCCCTGGGCGATGGCCTCCAGCAGAAGCCCTTCTTCTCCTTCTTCCTTTTCCGGCGTTGGGCCACCCGTGATGTACTCCTCTTGAGGCTCGTATCTGATGACACAAAGTACACTGGCATGAGGTAGCATTCCATCCAAAGTAGTTTCAAGGTCGAGCGTCGAGAGGATTGAGTTCACCTTTTCATGTAGAACTTTCACTCGCGCTCGAGTCATCGGTCCACTTCGGAAGTAGTTGACCTTGGTGTAGTATTGTCCTTAGGCGGGGCTACACATCAGTCTGGTTCGCGGTGTCCGTTCGAGGAGTCGGCCTTGCAGGCTGTCTGTTTCTTGTTGCGGCTGTATGGGTTTGTGATTCGTGATTTCAACTACGAGGGGATGCAAGCCTATAGAGACCTTGCGCGTTCTGCTATCGTTCTTGCGGTTTCGTTGTCCGGTCGAGTAGTGTTTCGTCTCCCGTTACTGCTACTACTTGTGTACACCCTCTTAATGATTCAGTGTATTGTCAAATGATGTGTAATCAGTTGATCTCTTCTGTCTGTAACATGTAGCGTCCTTTATTTGCCTGGGTTAATTGTTCCGGGAACTATTCATTCGTTGATTACGTGTAAGACAATACTTTAATACATATCTGTTATCTCTATGTTATTGTGTATGTGCTCCTTCTCTTCTGGTTTGGTTCTTCCAAATTACTCTCTTTGAAACAATTCTTTTGTTATGTTGTTGCCCTCCTATTGTTCGCTATGCTTCTTACTTACTGGTTTCCCCCTACAAGAGTGGTTGTTGCTTCTGCTTTGCTCGTGTATTTAATTTTGGTGTTGAGTAGGCGTTCAACATGGGCTTGAACGCATAGAAAATAATTTCAACATCAGATTTGTGTTTTAATAAATAAATCCAGCAAAAATGACTATCTATGAAACTCACATAGTATCTGCTTCCCCCAGAGGAAGAAATGGTAGGACACCACGCATCGGTATGAACAAGCTCAAGAGGCATAGTAAACACACGATAAGTATTATTATAAGGTTTTTTCGAAATGGGGATTAAAACCCAGGCTTCTGCATCATGATGATGCACACGTCCTTTTATTAAAAAGTTACGAGTACAAAGTTTTAGAATATCTCAAGCATCATCCAGAATTGATACAAGAATCAACCAGCGAAAGAAACAAAGCAAAAAAGACTACACATCAGCGTAGTCGCCTAGTGTGACGCCAACTAGTCTGGCACAAGATATGTTGAGCGACCATCTGGAGCCGTGTGCAGCCAGTAGCCATAACATCCCGCTGCCCCTCTGGTGACAGTAGAGCCCACAGCTAAACCCAGTGTGCCACCATATGGATAACCTGCAAAAAGTGGAAAAATTTATTTTTTGTTAAAAATAATATCATTCCTCGCCCTCCATATAAACCAACATAAGCCAGAAACCCCAATACGGATGAATGTCTTAGATTGTCTATCAACTCCATTTAACCAATTACCAAACATATTCGTTATATTGGTTGGAGGTGGAAGATCATATGTGAAATTGACCGTACGCCAAAGTAGTTTAGCTAAAGCACAAGTTATGAAGAGGTGTTCAATAGTCTCCTGCTCTCCGCAAAAAATACATTTCGTACATCCATTCCATCGATGTTTAGCTAAATTATCTTTAGTAAGCAAAACCCTATTACTCAGAAATCACATAAATATTTTTATCTTAAGTGGGACTTTAACTTTCCATAGGTATTTTCTCAAGAAAGGTGTGTGGTCATTCATAAGATCCTCATACATAGATTTAACCGTAAACAAGCCATTGGTTGTAAAATTCCAAACAAATCGATCGTTTTCCTCATTTAGATTAACCATCATAAGTTTTTTTGGCATAACTGTAACCACAAAGTCCATTCGTTACCCACCAACATCCTTCTGAAACTGATATTCAGAGGTGTTTGAGCTAACACATGGGCTACCGTTACATTCTTGTGATGCACAATATTATATAAAGATGGATATTGCTCGGCTAGTGGTACTTTTCCTAACCAAGTATCTTCCCAAAAACGAGTATTTGCTCCATTGCCAACTTTAAAAAACCTCTACTAAACAAATCATTCTTAACCCCCATTAATCCCTTCCAAAAAGGAGAGTCGGTAGGCTTAGCTATGACCTCAAATAAGGTTCTTTTTCTTAGGTATTTATTATGTAGCACTTCTTTCCACACACCGTCCTCATTAAGAAGTTTATAAAGCCACTTACTCAATAAACATCTATTTTTGAGTTCGAGAACCTCAATCCCTAATCCCCCTTGATCTTTGGGTCGGCAGACAATATTCCATTTTGTAAGTCTATATTTTCTCTTTTTTTATCAGACTGCCAAAAAAATCTCGACCCATAGAAGTCTAGTCTTTTCCTTACCCCCACAGGTATCTCTAGAAAGGACAACATAAACATAGGTAAGCTTGTTAAAACTAAATTGATAAGAACAAGTCTATCCCCATAGGACAGTAATTTTTCTTTCCAGCATCCCAATTTGCTTTCAAATCGGATCTCCACTGGATACCAATCAGAATTTCTGAGTGTTCTATAATGAATAGGAATACCTAAGTACCGAAAAGGTAAGGAACCATCATCGCATCCAAAAATCTGCTTGTACTGATCAACCTCATCCTTTGCCTTACCAAAACAAAAAATCTCACTTTTGTGGAAACTTATTTTAAGTCCTGAGAGCTCTTCAAACAGACATAGAATTAATTTCATATTAACCGCTTTCAAGAGGTCATGCTCCAAAAAAAAAGGATTGTATCATCAACATATTGTAGTACAGAGATGCCACCCTCAACAAGATGAGGAATAAGCCCCCCAACTTGACCATCATCTTTCGCTCGCTCAATTATGATGGCTAGCATATCAACTACAATATTAAAGAGCATTGGAGACAACGGATCTCCTTGCCTCAAATTTTTTTTTGTCTGAAAATAATGACCAATGTCATCATTTACATTTACACCTACACTACCCCCTTGAACAAATTGTTGAACCATTCTACACCATTCTGGAGCAAATCACTTCATTCTTAAAGTCTGTTGTAAGAACGGTCATTTTACTTTATCGTAAGCCTTTTTAAAATCAATCTTGAATAAAACCTCATCCATTTTCTTACTATGTAACTCATGAATAGTTTCATGCAGAATGACCACCCCTTCTAAAATATTCCTCCCTGGCATAAAAGCAGATTGTGTTGGCTTTATAACTCTTGGGGCAATCCCCGTTATACGATTTGTACCCGCTTTAGTAAAAAAATTGTAACACACATTTAATAAACAAATTGGTCTATATTGCTGAATTTGAACCGCATCCTCTTTCTTAGGTAATAATGTGATTACGTCAAAATTCAGTTTATAAAGAGGCAATTCCCCATTACTGAACTGATTAAACTGCGCCATCAAGTCATCCTTTATTACCATCCAAAATTTTGATAAAACTCCACCGGAAACCGTCAGGCCCGGGAGCTTTATTATGTTCCATCTGTGAGATCGCCTCATAAACCTCTTCCTCAGAAAAAAGGAGCTATCAAGATCTCATTCTCAAAATCTGAGATCTGAGGAATGTCCTACACCTCCTACTCTACTAACGAAATATTATTTGACGCCGGTGCCCCAAACAATTTCTTATAGAATCCAGTAATATAGACCTTCAGATTATCTTCACCAACAATGGTTCCTTCTTGTTGCTCTAACTGAAATTTTTTCTTTTTTCGATGCTTCCCATTTGCAATCAAGTGAAAGTATCTCGTATTATTCCTCCCTTATTGAATATGTTTAACTTTCGCTCTTTGAGCCCACTTAGACTCCTCATCTCTTCTTAATTTATTTAGATTATCATTTGCGTTTTTTAGAACTATCCTTTCTGACAAAGTCAAGTTATTTGTTTCAGCTTTCACATCTAAATGATCAATAATACCTAATAGTCTCTCCTTCTCTTTCTTATACTTCCCACTTTGATTTTTTTGCCCATTCTTTCAGAAATTTTCTTATGTGTCTTAGCTTATTCAACCAAACATCCATCACATTCAAACCTACCATAACCGATTTCCACTCTTTTTCAATCATATCGAAAAAAAACCTTCTTGTCGCAATCAATGCAACTCAAAAGAAAATTTAGGCTTATTAACCAATTATACTTTCACGCCTGAATCAATAAGAATCGGTGTATGGTCAGAATTCGCCCTTGTCAATGCACGAACAGTGACTAAGGGAATTTTTTGTTCCCAAGAGATGGAAGCTAGAACTCTATCTAGCTTCTGATAAGTTGGTTCCGCTCGATGACTCGCCCACGTAAACTGTCTCCCCGATAGAGTAATTTCACGCAGATTCAAATGTTCAATAATTGCATTAAAGACAAAAGGCCAACGAGCCTTAAAATTATCATTGTTTTTTTTCTTCTCGCTTCCGTATAATATTGAAATCACCACCTACCAACATAGGTAATGTTTCAATCTCACATGTTCGCACTAATTCCGCTAAAAATTCAGCTTTATGTGCGTCTTGGGCAGCCACATAGACTGGCACTAGAATCATTCGAAACCATCTCTTTTACACTTAATATGTAATTTGACAAAAAAATCTCTAGTACTCACCTTTAACACCTCTAGAATATCTGAATTTATTCCTACTAAAATACCTCCAGATCGACCATGAGGTGGTAAACAGAACCAAGAGTAATTGTATCCCGCAACAAGTTGATTCAAAAAAGGAATAGAGAAATTAGATCTTCCAATCTCCAACAAGGCTACAAAATCTAATTTATGCTCCCTAATTGCCTCTTTGACAAATAAATGCTTAGTAGTATCACCAAAACCACCAGGATTCCAATTCATTTCTTTTAAATTTTGCATTATGAAAACTGTTTTTTAATTCTTCTCCTAGTACTTTTACGAATATTACTGGTATCGTAAATTTTTTTGACCCTACTTTTCTTTTCCTTGACTACCGGCTTTAGATGTTCCAAATGATCATCTAAGTCCAGTGGGATGCTATCGTCCTCAATCAAATCCTCACACAGAGTAGAAACTTTTGACATCACAAGATTTGAAGGACCTTCATCCTTATTCACATTCTCATCCACATTCTTTTGCAAAATCGTTAAAATTCGTTTCTCTTCTAAAAACTTAATTCCTTTAATACTCCCTCTGGTCCTAAATATAAGCCATATAGTTTTTGGCATGGAAATTAAGAAACACACATTTAGGAAAAATTACACCATGTTTTGTTGGGATTAACCCTAGGCAATTAACTTGAGCTAATAGAGGACTTTGCATAAGCTAAGGCAACATAATCAAATCACTAAAAATATTTTCTATACAAGTGGGGCAACATAGTAAATCTTATATTCTGGAATTTTTCTAAAAACACTATATGGCTTATATTTAGGAACGGAGGGAGTATATTTTAACACCTCCCCTTTGGATTGTCCTAACGATATTCCCAAACGATCTGCCTTATGAATAATTTCCGAGTCAGGTCCTCTTGACATGCATCACACATGAATGATTGAACTACATTATTCGATTGATGGCTAAGACGATGATGTCATTGACGCGAGGAGACCTTGTTGCTTGGTGAAGTGTGGCGAGTAGTGGAAGCTCGAGCAAACTTGATGGGGTAGAGGCCGTTTTGTGACTTGCCCTTATCCTTAATAAAGGAACATTCAGGATGAAATTCAATGAACACATGATTGGATGATCTAGAGCAAGAGCAAGTCTGTGACCTGTGTTCACAATTTGTCTTCCTCCTCCTTGGGCTCGAGGTGCAATTTATCCCTTTCCTTGTCAAATTAATCTCTCCTTTTCCCTTAGTTTGACATGTGTTCACATTTTTTCTAGAAATTTTCTGATGTGATAGCCTGTAGGCAGAGCCTCCCAGGCAGCACCACATGCGGCACTGGTACGAGATGCCACACCAAGAAGCCTCAAATGGCTGTACATTAGCAGCAACAACAAGAAGCTAGACGCCATTCAGATGTTAATTCCTTCCCTTTTGTCTAGTTATATCACATCCACACTCCCATCTCATGCCATATTTAGAATTAAACTTTTGCCTGCAATGATCGATTTGTTTTTTTTTCTCCATAGTATTAATATTTTAAAGCTCATGCTAAAGTCACCTGCTGAATGGGTATTAGTTCAATTCAGGTCATGCGCACAGCTCAAGGAATGCCTACTGAACAGACCCGTGCTAGAACTGCTTGTCTTGATAGCAAACGGGTTGTTCAAGTCGTTGTATCTGATCCAAGGGAACTAGAGAAGATCTACAAGAGATATGTGCATTTTCTGTTAATTCAGTATCTTCAGAAGCTGTTTCTGTTCCTATTGAAATTATATTTTGCGTATAGTTTGATGGTACTTCAGTACAGACTGTTTATGCATTTGTTTTAAATGGTCTATGCTAGTATTGAAATATTCTGCTTAGCTGCTGGTAGTTTTGGTGGGTGCCACTTACAAGATTTGCCGTATACGAATTAACGTTATTGACTTAAACTAGAAATTGTAGTTTGTTCCTTCTCATGACCAACAAGTATTAATTTCTCCCTCGCGTTATTTGTATGGCTAAAACTTACTATAAGCTATGACTATAATCATACTTGTGATAAGATTTTAGTTTTTTTTTTTTGCTTCATGTGATAAATGGCTCGCTTGAAATGGGAATAGCGCTAGGGCAAGCAACAGTTTTCAAGCGACGGGAATAGATTTTTAAGCTATTTCCATAGTTTTATTACATGTTGTTTTCTTAAGAAGATATGTATGTATTCCTTGAAAGAATTTAGACTTTAAATGTCTGCATCCTGCACTCCTGAATGGGCTTCTACTTATGCCCATGAGATCGATAGTTTAGCTTTATGATGATGTGATTGACCATTCTATCATTTATTTGATTAAAAAGTTTGATCTGTTGTCAGATGGACAATCTAGTATTGAAGTGTTTTGATCTTCTGTTTGATAGCTTTGTTCATATCCCGTCATGGTTATTTCTTATCCAGATATCGTTTCGTATATTTTTATCTGTGTCTGTTGGGCTATTTCAAATGCAGATACTAGCGAAAATATCTTAAGCGCTTACTTAGTTGAGTTCGTTATACCATAGGCTATCTTTTGTCACTTTGGTACTGAAATCAATTTCTTTTTGTATTTGCAGGTTCCATACATCAGCAAGACTTTCTCTATTTGGATATCAACTCTGAACATGCATGTTACGCAAATAGTAGAATGCATATATAGAGCTTGGTAGATTATCATGTTTCGATCCAAGAATGGAACTATGTACTCTCTATATGTAGGACTTGGTAGAATATTATATTTTTTTATGGTAGATTGTAAATTGTTTACTCCACAGATTTTTTATATGATTACTCATAGTGTAAGAGTTACTTCGTGTCCAACTCAGCAAATTTGCTCATGTGGCAGTGAGTTAACGAGGAGGGTGGAGGATAGAGTAACATAGCTAGTTACTGTAACATCACACTTCCAAATATACAATGAGTCTACAAGCTAATTAATGAAGCTATCTACGATACTACTCCCTCCATACCGGATTACAGGGAAAATAGAGGTTTTGAAGATATACCGAGATATTAGGCTAAATTATGTATTAATTACCCCCATTTACTCCCCTACGTGGGTCCTTTTCTCCTAAAAATCCTCCCAGCCCGGTCCCTCTTCCCATAATTTCCTCTCCATTTCTTTGCATGTCGTGTGAAGCCAATCTAGAGTAGTGAACTAACCAATGCATGCAGGGAAGGAGGAAGAGAGAGCGGTCATGCATGCGCTGGCCGTGGGCCTAAGCAGCTCCTTTGGCTTCCTAACAAAATGACTGCAACAAACAAGGCTAAACGCCTGCATGAACCACCTCCAATCAGGAGGAACCTAGATCCCCAGCGCTTAGCTAATTTTTCCTAACAATCCGTTATGGAGAGAGTACTTTGATGTTGTTACTAACTACTATGAAGATAGTAACATAGAGTAGTAATATAGAGTATAAGACTAGCCACAATGGGAGTATCATAGGTAGTATCATGCATGCCATGTAAGCAAAAATCTGATGTGGCACATCAATTAATGAGGAGAGAGGTGAGAGTAGTATCATAGGTAGATACAGTATCATAGCACGTAAAACTAGAAATTTTAGTGGCAAACACATCATGTACACATATTTGCATTGGGATTCTACAAAATATTAAATATGATGGAACTATGATACTACTAATTCATGATACTATGCATTATAGGTGTTGTATCATAAACTAGTATCATATGCATGATACTAGTCTATGATACTTCCCATTGTGACTAGTCTAACATGCACATGTTACTACTCTATGTTACTTTCCACTATAACTACTCCCTCCTTCACAGTTTATAAGGCACGCGCGTACCCCTAGGTTGCAAATTTAACCTATATAATTTAAATTATATAATACAAAATTTATATCATTAGAAAATAGAACATCTGAACTTTCTAATGATATAATTTTTATAACATATAACTAATGCTAACTTGATCAAATTTGCGACCTAGGGGTACGCGCGTGCCTTATAAACTGTGAGAGAGGGAGTAGTCTATATGAGATGGTTCCAATAATAAATATTGAATTCTTTATCACACAATGCATTTATACTCTACGATTTGTGTGTTGTTGTATGTCACGCCTGAACTATGTTCTCTCGTTGAGAAATAAATCTATCGCTTGCAAGAGTGATCAAACCATCACGTCATAAAACTAACACTTGTACACAAAATTTTCAATATGTGTAGGATCCCTAGCAAAGCATGAAATTGTTGCTTCATATTTGTAGTTATTTTGTAAGGATTATCCTATTGGTTACCAACGCATGAATATGCGTTGCATTGTGTCCTTAGAACACCCAATAACGCAACACATTATTATCTGTTGGTAAAGCCGATTGCAACGCTCATATTAGCATGTAGATACGCATAAATGTGTTTCTGTAGGGGGTATCTCTTATAGTGTACCTAGATTATCCCGTAGGCTCTCTCTCATTGCACCGGAGTACTACATGTGATGAGATAATATTTTTACAAGTTAGGCAAGATACAACCATAATGATCCCTCAATATTTGGATCGGTGGAGTATAACCCATGATACGGGATATACTTATCCTTTGTTACCAACTCTACACATTAACATCTCTACTAGTTTTGGTGGTCCCGTTCTACCATATGAAGTGGTGTGATTAATAAACGGGTGTATTAAATGATGATGATGGGTTAAACTCACATATGGGTATCATTTTTTATATGAGTCTGAACTGCAGTATAGTTAACAAATTTTTAGCTCAGCCCGGTAACGGCCCAACAATTGCAAATCAAATATAGGCAAAAGTGTTTTTGGTAGGTAAAATGGTTGTGCTAACAAGTTGCTAGGCCTAATTAAGGATCCAACGAAACACACTCTGATGTTCTCAACTTCTGAAGAAAGCGCACCATCTGAATTATTATTTTGCATGAGGCTAAGTTTTGCTATTATTTTTCTAACTATACATGTTAAACACAAAATTATTCTAATCAATTTTCCTTTCTTAAGTAAATCATTTAGATTTAGTATATTCTTTAATTCTTACCTTTTCTTGTTAATGGATTAAACTGGAACAATGCAGGAGATTATAATGCTATATCGGGGTTCTATTTCTTCTATGAAACGGTCTTACGAAGCACATTTATGTTGCCTTGTTGTTGTGGCTTGTTTACCAAGCACAATTATTTTACAGTATATTGGTTGGTTTGAAGAGGAGGACGTAGAGGGGAGAGGAGTTGTCCCCGACCTTGCAAACCCTATAACATGAAATATGTATTCTAAAAAATTCAATTATACAACATCATGCCTCTAGCTAGAACGTTCCACTTGGTATATCTAGCTTAAAGTTTTCCAATTTGGCATGAATCATTGTATCTAGCTTATTCTAAAACTTTATGGAAAATATCTAGCATCTTGCAATTTTAGTAACATTTCAGTACTCTTCACATGTATGCATTGCATATTTTTCATCATGCACAATCGAATGTGCTAACTCGTGTGCAAATTACTTGAAATTTTGAAGTTAATAGTTACTTTCTTTGAATAATGTAGAAGCATATTTTAAGGCTATCAGTGAGAGGGTAATTATTGTTGTTGGAGGAAAATGTTCTATAAGAGGATTTAGACTTGAAGCTTCACTTCAAGTTTCAGTTACATGATGATTGCAAATTTATCTTTCAAGGGGTCACATAGGCTTTACCAACCACAAAAACCAGTGAGCGAGGCTTGGATCCCGGTGTTGGTGGTACTCAGCGGACCCTTTTTATTTTCTGTTGTCTAACTTTGAACCCAACCTGATAGTGATCTTATTAGTATTTTGAAAAACTTATGAAGATATTTGTTAAAAGTAGCAATAATCATAGTAATTCGTTACATAATGGTTTACCAACAAACCATTACAATATATCAAAAAATATCCCCATGTGGGCAACTGGAAATAAACTAAGAATGTGTAAAAGGCTGCAATTATTTGATAACCTTTTTAAAAGAATAAGCCAAAATTATGTTAAATTGAAGTTTTGGTTTTGTTTCAGTCTCACGCGTTATAAATGCTTAATTGTATGGACATATCATAAAGTAACTTTCTCAAAAATTGGGATGTTAAAAATTATTGTCACTAGGACAGTAGGTGTTGTCCGCTGGTTGCAGTACGGACACTTCCACTAGTGGCCATTGCCTGAACCCCTAGGCGAGCCACGACATGCGCCTGCTCAACCCGCTCACCGGGACCCTCATTGACCTCCCGCCCATCACCGCCGAACTTGGGGTTATGCACAGTGTATGGACCGGGAAGCTAATCCCTATCCCGCGAATTATCTACGCCGGCATCTCCGACGAAACTTTCCCGGCGACGGTCGTGCTCATGATGAGAGTGTAAGGGTACATTGCCCCTATGTGTGGTTTTGGTAATTAATGACAACCCCTATGGACTAATGTTTTCATTGAGTTTATATGAAGGAATATTCCATAGGTACTACTTGCTCTCCATGTGTTGGATTCAAGTATGGATGCCATGAAGATAAAGGTATATCTTGTGTATTGGCATCAAGATCATCGGTATGAAGATATATATATGTGACATTGTAACATCCCAAATTTTAAATAAAGGAAGAAGAACAATTTCAATTATCCAAATTTTAGAACCAACAAAAACTTTTACTTGCATATAGTACCCTGCATAGGACTTGTGCATTTTGAGTGCTATGCCATGATGTTTGTTACTTTGTGTTTGTGATGAACTCTAAAACCCTAAAGTGATCAAGTGATCATCATAAATTAAATACCTCAAAAAGAGAAAGAAATCAAATATCACAAAAACCCTAAAAACCCTAATATAAGGTCTATGTCATTTTTGGTAAATCTGATCTTAGACCCATTTGATCTTCACCAATAATTGTGTTATGATATTAAAGAGTGAATACAACTTTGAGAATCAAAGATTTACTTTTCAAACCATTTTCAAAATTGAAAACATGATCACATATGATCATGGTCATTTCTGACTTTTATAGTCTGGTACCTACTTTGAGCCTATCTATTTCAATTTTTCCAAACCAAACAAATCCAACTCTTGGCATGTCATCCAAGTACTCCACAAGGTGAACAACTTCTGTAAAGATCACCATATCAAATTCATCATGGATCAAGAGATAGAAGCATGCCAAGATGAGACTTTGAAGCATATGTAACAATCTCCATTTTTGAAATGTGATCAAACCAGGCCACCACTTGCTCACCACTTGACCTAGCATTGACCACAAGACCCTCCTACACCAAACCCATGCCTTGGAACCCCCTGGACACGACCAAACACGGCCTAGCCATGGCCATGCCGGCCACGTCGCCCACGACACGCCTCCCTCTCTTTCTCTTCACCATCGCCACGGCCACCTGAAGGAGATATGCCCTAGAGGCAATAATAAAGTGGTTATTATTATATATCTTTATGTTTATGATAAATGTTTATATATCATGCTATAATTGTATTAACCGAAACATTTGTACATGTGTGATATGTAGATAAACAAAGAAGTCCCTAGTATGCCTCTTAACTAGCTTGTTGATTAATGGATGATTAGTTTCATAATCATGAACATTGGATGTTATTAATAA